>NC_090923.1:913200232-913503262 GCF_040938575.1 Ambystoma mexicanum | reverse complement strand
AGGTTTGGTCCCTTTGTTCACTTTGACTTTGGTGAGACCCAAATGCACTCTGTAGTGATTGGCCGGCTGACTGTCCGGCAAGGACAGCCACCCTGCTGGGTGACCAACAGCTAGGCTGGAATGAATGGGAGAGAAATTAATAAAAGGTGAGGCTTTTGGCTTGTAAGGCAGTCTCGACCACTGGAACAAAGGAACCGAAGAAGAACTTGAAGAGGACGCCTGCTGCAACTCCTGGACCGTTGGTTTGCCCGGTGAAGCCCTGCCGCTGTGCTGAAACTCCAAATACGTATCGAACGAGAAGCCCTGAACATCCTCTCAGAGCTGGTTGAATTTCCAGAGAGTTGCTGCTGGAAACCGAATAGCCAGGGAGAGGAACACCAGATTGTTTGCATTGCTTTTAAGTTGGCCAAGAGCTCCAGGAAGATTCTCTGGACTCCCAGGAAGCAGAACTGACCGAGCCTGAGCCCCCTCAGAGTGCGGGACCCCAGAAGCAAGGAAAGTCAATCTCGAAAGCCAGGAACTGCAGTGTTGCTAATTGCGGTAGTCGTGAGGAGCTGAAACACCGAAGTGCTACTTTTTTTAAGATTGACAGTTGCGAGCAGAACCGTCCCATTTCAGTGCAGGAGTCCCCAGAAGTCCTCCCTCTTGTCCCAACGATTGAGGCCCAGGAACAGTGAGAACTGCAGATCTGCACAGGAACAGGAATCATGCACTGCACTTTTTCTTCAAACCAAAAGGTACTGTAAAGTCTGAGAGCACTTGCCTCTGGCTGTAGAGTTGCTTGCATCTTCTACTGCTCACAAGTCTAACTGCTTGTGGCCCTACATGGATTCATCTATTTCTTCAAAGACTTCTAAAACATTGTGCAAAGACTTTTCTTACTTACCTGCAATGAAGTACTTCAGCTCAGACAGACTTTTGCACATTGACTTTGGCTTAGCCTGTCCATATGAATGACCATTATTGGGGGATCTGAAAGTATTTGCCTGCTTGAGAAGATTTGTGGTCCCTTGTATGTTCTAAAAACCTATCCCTTTGACTTCCTCCTAGATGATTCTAAATGCAACAGTGATATATTAATGTCCCCAGCACCCTAGCTAGTGAAGTCACCTGAGGGTGTAGGTTGTGTCAGTGGGCCATCCCAAAAGGGTACACTGCTTTCGAAATATTAATGTGCATTTTGTGAAGTATATTTGAGTGTTAAGGTTATATTGCTCCCTTCTGAAGAAGGCTTACCTAACGGACTGATATATTAATAATTGTTTATTCAAGAAACCTTTTAAGTTTATTTGAACACTTGTCACTGTGAACCTTTGTGTAACTCCCATACAGCTCACATTGACCCCTCTTGAGAGGAGCCTGGCTGCTCAACACGCTACCAAAACTGTGTAGTACAAGCTTATACCAAAGGTTGGGTTTCTTATCTGTAGTCATGGTTGTTGTAGGGTTCCCAAAGGGTACTGCATACAATCTTGCCTAACAGCGTGGCGCCAGAGGACAGAGTACCTGATTGACAAAAAAAACAAAAAATACAAAAGAAACTATCTGCGGAAGAGCGCGTGGTATTACGTGGCCAAAGCCAAACCCAGGAGTGCTGGTGAGATCAGCCCGTTCCAGTCGACGCAGAAAAGGGAACTGAGGTGTGGCGTCAGGGTAGCAAATGCTCCCAGGGCCGCACCATTGCACGCCTCTAAATTCAAAGGGGAAGACTTTTTTTCTGTTGAAAAAGGTTCCGTCTCCCATCCCTAGGAAGGGACAACCCTGCAGTATGGAGGAAAGGCGACAGGACATAAGAGTACTGTGTGTTATCACAAAAGTAGTTGTAGGTTTTTATTGTACCTAGAATAAGTGTGCCACTATTCATAAAAAATACTGTCCAGTTGACTGATTATGTGATTTGTTACCGTGTATCACTGTACAATTGGTAGGGTCTACTACCCTTGAATTACTCCATTGTAATCTGAAAGTAACCATTGGTTTTTACTCCCCAAGAATAGGTGTCACCTATACTGGATGTATATGAAAAGGTGTGACTAACTACTGTTAGGTGTTCCAAATCGGTCTATGCTTTGGTCTGTGCACCTTCAAGCATAGTATGTTTTGATCAATGTGATTACAAATAATGTGTTAGGCAAGATTGTATGCAGTACCCCGTGGGAGACTGCACCAGCCTTGTCCTCTTGGTAATAGTTCACCCAACCTTTGGTATAAGCATGTACTACACAAGTTGGTAGAGTGACCGAGCAGCCAGGCTGATCTCAAGAGGGGGGTCAATGTGAGCTGTAGGTTTGTAACAGAGATTCACAGTGACAGTTATTCAAATCAACACTCACTCTGAAGGTTTCTTAATAAAACAATTATTTATTAATTTAACAGTCAGTTGATGAAGCCTTGTTTAAAAGGGAGCAAATATATGCAACAAAAATATAATTCAAAATATTCCATTTGGGATGGCACGCCGATACTTCCTACACCCTGAGGTGACAAATAACTAGGACACTGTGGACATTGATAGATCACTGGCACATTTAGAGCAATACTGATGTTCGTGTCAAAATGAAAAGATGAGGGAATAAAACAATGGTTAACAAATATTCTTAAGCAGGTAACTACCTTTGAACCCCCAATGCAAAGTAAATTAACCCTTTCCCAGCTACGCAAGTTATAGAATGTGACTTTTGTTGAGGGATAGTTAAAGCACAAAGTCAGGTGTAGAAGAGACTGTCAGGGAGCCAGGACATCCAAAGTAGATTGAGCAAAAGTCTAGGTGAGCTGAAGCACTTATTGCAGGCAAGTAAAAAAAGTCTTGCACAATGTTTTAGAAGTCTTTGTAGAAAAATGAATTCACTGTTGGGCCACAAGCTGGGAGGCTTCTGAGGGGAAAAGCTGCAAGCAACTCTGCCAAAGGGAAACCAAGTCAAGTCTCAACTGAGAGCTAGCAAGGCTACACGACAAGAGGTAAGTACCCCTTAGTTTACAGTACCTTAGGTCTGAAGAAATCTGTTCCAGTTGTAGTATGGCAGATCCTGTTCCTGGGCTTCAGTCGTGGGGAGAAGAGGGAGGACGTCTGGGGACTCCTGCACTAGGGGTTGAAGGTCGGTGGCAGCAATGGGCAAAGATCAGATCAGCGGCACTGTGCGGTTTCAGCTTCTCGCAAATAGCTCCACCGCAGCTCTCTGACACCTTATGGACTTTCCTAGCATCTGGGGTCCAGCACTCTGTTGAGGTAGCTCAGGCTTGGTCAGTCCTGCTACATGGGAGTCTGGAGGATCTTCCAGGATCTCAGGTTCGACTTAAAGATGAGACACTCGATTCTGGTGTTCCTCTCCCTGACGACAATCGGTTCCTGAGGCAGCAATGGGAGTACAACCAGTTCCGAGAGGATGTCCAGATAAGTTAGTCTTGGGGTTGATTGTTCCCACCAATCCAAGGGGAGAAGTTGTCCATCGTAGGGCTTCTCTAGGCAAACCAACGGTCCAGGAGTTGCAGCAGGCGTCTCTTCCAAGTTCTTCTTCGGATTCCTTCGTCCAGTGGTCAACTCAGCCTTCCAAGCAAAATACCTCGCCTTTTATACAGGTTTCTCCCATACATTTGCAGCCTAGCTGTCGCTCACACAGCAGGGACAGCCATCCAGCCAATCACGGGGATTAAGCACAGAGTTTCGGGCACCTCCCTCACTTCCTGCCCTGCCAGTCTCGCTGGAGCCAGAGCAGGGCTTTAGCAGTGAAACCCGCCAAAGACAAAACAAAAAGGGACCAAACCTGGCTTGGTTGTGCAGAGTAAATCTCAAGAAGGGCCTTTCCAACAAGAAATGGCGAAAAAAGAAGACTGGGGCCATTTTGACAAAATGGACACCCATGGGTGCTTCACTGCAGCCCGCGGTAGAAACACTCAATGATAGTAAAATGTAAACCACTGCCACCAGCCATTAATTGTAGAAAGGGTGAGATAAAAAGGTTACATGAGAGTAGACAAATGGGATACCAAGTAACCCCTCCAGCACCCTATTGCAAGATGGGTCTAGAAAGTTACAAATGTAAGTAAAGTAAAGTCAATTTCACTTTACTGCTCTTGGAAACAGTAGTTTATCCAAGAAAAGGTATTTAACCTTTGGGAAATCTGAAAGACTTCCATGTGTCTCTGCACTGACTGTGCTGTGTGACACAATGTAAAAAGATGCCGCCTATGGAGTTTGTCAGACTCCAAAACCAAATGAAACAGTGTTCAAATTAAAGAAAAATCTGAGAGTGGGAAAAAGCTCACACTATCCTAAAGTCCAGCAAAAAGAGATGGGGTTCTCTATGGTAGAAGGGAATTGGCACCTTACTGAGAATTCTCCCTAACAGTGTGTGATGGGACTTATTTACCCCTAGATTTAGCTAGGCCTACTTGTATTTAAATAAATCCTTTATTTTTACAATACATGTTTCTTTGGGCCATTTGTATTACAATTTCATTTGTACTGATTCTACAGCCCTCTCTCCCTCCTAAAATAAGCCTGGCTGCTCTGTCTATGCTACTTGAACTCAGGTGGTACAGCGTTATAATAAGAGTGGAGTCGTGTACTACCTAAGTTGAATGGTTTTGCTAAACCCTTAGTTGGACTTCAGAAAAACTGTCCTAACACCAAGTCCACAGGGCCTGAACAGAGGACCGGTTGACACCCTGTTGGCAGATGTAAAACATTGTGGTCGTGTTGATGGTAAACATCCAGGCCATTCAGCCTTGAAATTATGGGAGAAAGGACTGGAGTGCCCAGAACACAATTCCAAGATGTTGATGTGAGAGACACACAGGCATAAACGCTCAGGCACAGCCACAAGCACGAGAAAAAAAGGTAAAAGGAACAAGTTACTTACCTGTAACTGTTGTTCTCCAGCATGGGTCAGGCATGGATTCACATGCTCATGAATATTCCCCGTCGTCAGGCTGGGAATCCTCGGTAAAGAAAAAAATCAGTTTCATTTCTGAACTGTCTAGACCCATGCTGGAGAACAGTTAAAGGTAAGTAACTTGTTCCTTCTCCAGCATGGGGTCTGGCATGGATTCACATGCTCATGAATAAAGAATACATAGCTCATGAATAAAGAATACATAGCAGTGCACACATGCACAACCACGGGAGGTGGCAAGGCTCAACTTTAACATTAAGCTTCTCTTGCCTCCTCACCAGGCTCACCTTCAAGTGAACAGGTTGTGCAGCACTGCTTGGCCGACTCTGGACTCCTCCCTGGAATCCCTGTCAACGCAGTAGAATCTCGTGAAGGTGTGCGTCGACCTCTGCGTTGCCGTCCTGCAGATGTCCAGCAGGGGTACACCCGACAGGAGCGCTGTAGTCGCAGCTCTAGTGATCGCTCTAGTCAAATGGGCTCTCGGATGGCCAGGCAACGGTCGGTTTGCCAACCAGTGACAATAGGTGATGCAGCCGGAGAGCCACCTGGAAATGGAAGCTTTGGAGAGATCTTTTCCATGGTTCACAGGGCCAAAGTTCACGAAAAGTTGTGACGTCTTCCAGATACTCAGAACTTCAGGGCTCTAGCCACATCAAGCGAGTGCAAAGTCCTCTCAGCCAGCGAGAAAGGCATCAGGAAGAATACAGGCAACACCAAGGGCTCGTTTAGATGAAAGTCCGGCGGCACCTTACATGAGAGGGCCTGGATCTCTCCCACTCGTGTGGAGGTGATGGCCACAAGAAAAGCGGTTTTCCACAACAAAAATTTCAGTGGCGCCAAATGCAAAGGCTCAAATGGAGGACACATGAGCCTAGTCAGCAACACATTGAGTTCCCATGCTGGGGCTGGAGCCTTCACCAGCAGGAACGAACCGAACAGTCCTTTGACAAACTCCTTAACCAGACTGTGTGACCACAGCGACAACCGTCTCGGAGATCTGGTGTAGCGGGAAATAGCTGCCAGATGAACCTTGAGGAGGCATGGGCCAGAGCAAATACAGCAGTACCTGCGGAGCCGTGACTCGTAGAGGATCGATCTTCTGTGCACGGCACCAAATGGCAAACCTCTTCCATTTATGTCCATAGCATTTAAGAGTAGATGCTCTGGCCTTGGCAAGCACTTCCTTGCAGTCCGCTGGGAGATCGTTGCCGATTTCTAACGCTGCAGAAGCCAGGCCTGCTGGATCAGTGATCCTGGTGTCGTAGTGCAGATTTGTGCCTCCTTCCCTGGCGAGAAGATCTGCGACCACCGGAAGCTTGACTGGAGGTGCCGCTGACATGTCGAGAAGGTCCGGGTACCATATCTGTCTCAGCCACACTGCTGTGACGAGGATCATCCTGCACCGGGACCGTCTGAGTTGATTGACTAGTCGAAGAAGCAACGGCAAAGGAGGGAACGCATATAGAAACAGGCCATCCCAGGGGAATGAGAATGCATACCCCGTACTCCCCAACTGGGGAAACCTGCTTGCGAACCTCCGGCACTTGGTGTTCGTCGCCGTCGCAAATAGAGGAATGTGGGGATTGCCCCATCTGCGGAACAGGTGATTCACTTGGTCCTGCCGAAGTTCCAACTCGTAGCAACAGCGCAGCTCCTTGCTGAGAGAGTCGGCGACTGTTTTCACTCCTGCCAGATGAAACAGGACGAGGAACATCCCCTAGTCGACGGACCAGTGCCAAAGTTCCTGCGCCTCCTTGGAGAGTGCCGGGGACGTGGTGCCCTCCTGCTTCCTGATGTAGAACATTGTGGTGGTGTTGTCCGTGAAGGCCCGCACCAACTTACTCTTAAGGGACGGAAAGAAGGACTTGAGAGCGCAAAACACTGTCTGCAGCTCCAACACCTTGATGTGCAACGTTTTCACCTCCTGTAGCCACCGGCCCATTTGCGTGAAGATTTCCGGTGTGAGCTCCCCATCCTTCCAGGGAGGTGTCTGTCGTGACCGTCTCCTGGTAAGGTGGGGTCTGGCAATCCGCACCTCCGGGCAGATGTGCACGAACTGCCTACCACTATCGCTCAACGGGAACTCTCGAGTGTGATCTTGTCCTCAAAGCTTCCATACAATTGTATCCAACGGGCATCAAGGAACTTTTGTAGTGGACGCATCTGCAGCCTGCACAATCGAATGAGGTATATGAATGACAACATCATGCCGAGCAGAGACTTAATGGACCTCACCCTTGCGATCTTTAGGGCTAACAGCCATTGTACCTTGCCCAAGATGGTCAATATCCTCTCCTCTGATGGAGACGCCAGGCAAGACACTCGAGTTGGGATCCTAGAAACAGCGCTTCCTGCTATGGAGTCAAGCAGGACTTTGCATAGTTCACTGAACCCCAAATCCTCAGGTGCCAGACGGTCCTCGCTGTGTGGTCGACGGCGACGTCCTTTGAGCTTAATAAGATAAGATAATGGTATACGTGGATCCCTCGTAGACGCAGCTGTGCCGACACCAGCACCAGGCACTTGGTGAAAACCCTTGGTGCCTACTTCAATCCAAAGGGAAGGGCCATGAACTGGTAATGTTGCCCTTGAACCACGAAGCAAAGAAACTTGTGGTGTCCCTTGTGGATAGGGATGTGAAAGTAAGCATCCTCCAAGTCCACGACAGGAAATCCCCCCCCCCCCTCTCTTCTAGCTGTCCTAGAATGTGTTGAAGAGTCACCATCTGGAACTTTTGGGACCTTATGTACTTGTTCAGACAATGGAGGTCTAGGATGGGCCTCGCGGTCTTTTTGACGAGGAAGTAACAAGAGTAGACTCCGGAGCCCCAGAGCCTCTTTGGAACGAGCTCTATCGCGCCCTTCCTTAGCACGCACCTCCAGCAGCCGTAGAGGGACATGGTTTTCCTGCCGGGCCACTGCTGGTATTCAGGGACACTTTAGTTGAAATTCCAGGGTGTGTCCGTGGGCGAGAGCGCCCAGCACCCAACGGTCGGTGGGGATGGTCTTCCACACACTGACTAAGTTCGCCAGCCAGCCTCCCACCGGGGTGCACGGGTGGGGGCTCGATGCCACGGCCAGTTCAATCCTGCTTTGACGTCGAAGGGCCGCGTTGGGGACCTCGGCGACGGCAACGTCCTTCAGGGCCAAAGAGCAGGAGGGCCGACGGTAGGACGAAGCTCCTCCACCGAATCCTTGGAAGAACCTTGGGATTTCCCACTGGAAGTCAGTCGGTGCAAGAGGCATCCTTGTCCGGGTCTTCAAGGTAGTGAGAATGTCTGAGATATCTCCAGGTGGATGCTGAGGTGGCTGTGGTGATGGAGAAGGCGGCTGCAGCCTGGATTGGTCCTCCAGGCCCTCCACGCCTGGCTGCTCCTCGTCACCATAATCGCCCTCATCAGGATCCTCGCCGAAGGGACTTTGACACATCGTTCCTCCTGGGAGGCCTGGAGGTCAGTAATGAGATATCCGTGCCCTGAAGGGCTACCGTGCCCCCCCTTTCTCTGCGACCAAGGGGGACGGATTCGGTGAAATGATAGGCATCTTCTCGATGGGCTGAAAAGAGGACTCCCTCCTGGCAGACATGGAAACTGTGGCCTTCGGGACGTGCCCAGCGGATCCGCCATGGCGGCCTTCGCAAGGGACGCAACCACTCCTTCGATGGAAGGTTGGGCCTTAGACGGATGTACCTGGGCCTTCACTGCCTTGGTATATCCTGCAACCTTAGGGGGAGGGTCTGAGCCCCGCTCCCCTTGGCCTTCTCCAGAGGGCCTGTCTTGGTCTTCTCCAACTGTTTGCCCGGATGGTCAGACTTCCTCCTCTTCGATCACGAGCCAACGCTCAGGATCTTCGAAGCGGTGGAAGACACTGTACTTGCCCTGGCTAAGAGGAGCCCGTCGCAATGGCGCTCCCAGTGACAGTGGACTTCCAGTGCTTAGTCTTTTGATGGACCCCCGCGGGGGGTGCCCTCAAAGAAGACTGCACACTTTTCTTCTGGGCAGGGGGGGCATGCTGGCAGGACTCACCAAGAGCATGGGCCTTGGCCTGGAGCCGCTCCTTGAGCCGCCTGCGATGATCTTTCAGAGTGCGGGGCACCATATCCTGACAAGACGCACAGTCATCCTACACGTGTGTCGGGTCCAAGTGCAGGCAGTAAAGGCACAGGGAATGTCCGCCCGAAAAGACATTCCGCAAGCTGCAGCCGGGGCCAATTTTGAAAAAGGACGCTGAGTCCTCCTTCTCCTCCGACATGTCTGGTGTTCCGACACGCGGCTTAGGCCTTGAAGAAGCTTCTGGAATCCTCCATGAAATTAACTCAATGAAATTCGCCCTTGAGGAGCGTGAAGAAACCGAAAAACAGGTCCTCGTTAATCGGAACGGTGGACCGATGGAGCGCAAGGCTCCATAAACCGAGAAAATGGAGTAAACGCTTAGAAAAAGCACAAAACGCAGTAAAAGCTCGAGAGCGAAGCACAGGGACTCCCAACACTTGAACGTGCAGTAAAAATCTGAAGATGGCTGCCAGAGGAGGGGCTTAGGTAGAGGGCAGTCATTGGCTGGGGGCAGTATGACCCAGAGACCAGTGATTGGTTGTTAGGAGAAAGACAGTTCAGAAATTAAACAAATTGATTTTTTCTTTACCGAGGATTCCCAGACTGACAGGGAATATTGATGAGCATCTGAATCCATGCCAGACCCCAAGTGTAATTGCTACCACCAGCTTGTTTTAAGGCACATTTAAAAGATACCAAAAATCACATGTGTAAAAAGTTAGGGTGATCCAACGATATCCCCTACTGCACTGCAAGGTATGCTGTGTGCAAAGTAAAAATACAAGAATGCAAAATGGAAACTGCTCCCCAGTACTGATAATCTCAAGGACTACTCAATTCCCTCATACCAAATGAGCAACATGCAAGTGAAGCTTTTTAGGTGAGTGTTCCCAAAGTCCTCTGGAAGGTAGGACTTCACGAAATTATCCCAGTGGTTTGTAGATCCAACTCTTAGCATCAGTCTGTACTACTGCTGGAACCTTGGTAGAGCGGCAGAACAGTCAGGCTTCTCATAGAAGGAAGATGTGCACTGTGGGTAAGTAAACTGAACCAAGTAAGTAATGCAGTGGGAGTGGTTTACTTTTTACTACCATTATGGGATTTTACCGCGTGCTGCGTGCGCAGCCACGATAAAGCACCCATGGGTGCCATTTTTGTCAAAACAGCCCTGGTCTTCTTTTTTCGCCATTTCTTTGTGGAAAGGTCCATCTTGAGATTTACTCTGCGCGCCAAACCAGGTTTGGTCCCTTTGTTCGTTTTGTCTTTGGCGGGCTTCACGAGTGAAAACCGCCTCTGGCTCCAGGGTGTCTGGCGGGGGCAGGGAGGTGCCCAAAACTTCCTTTGCTTAGTCTCCTAGGAGACAGGAATGCTCTGTTAGGTGATTGGCTGGCTGTCCGGCAAGGACAGCCACCCTGCTGGGTGACCGACAGCTCGGCTGGAATGAATGGGAGCAAGCTACATAAAAGGCGAGGCTTTTTGGCTTGGAAGGCAGAGTCGACCACTGGACGAAGGAATCTGAAGAACTTCTTGAAGAGGACACCTGCTGCAACCCCTGGACCGTTGGTTTGCCCGGTGAAGCCTTGCTGCTGTGCTGAAACTCCAAATTCGTATCGACAGTAGCCCCTGCAAGGACGACTTCTCCCTTTGAGTTGGTGGGACCAATCAACTTCAAAGTAAGCCACCTGGACATCCTCTCAAAGCTGGTCAAGTATCCACTGCAGTTGCTGCTGGACCAGATAGCCAGGGAGAGGAAAGCCAATTTGTGAGCATTGCTTTTAAGCTGGCCAAGAGCTCCAGGAAGATCCTCCGGAATTCCAGCAAGCAGGACTGGCCTAGCCTAAGCCCCCTCAACAGTTCGGGACTCCAGATGCAAGGAAAGCCCATCTCACCATCCAGGAACCGCGGTGTTGCTATTTGCACTAGACGCGAGGAGCTGAAACACTGAAGCGCCACTTGTTTGAAAATTGCCAGTTGCGAGCGGTGACAGTCCCATTGCAGTGCAGGAGTCCCCAGTGCAGGAGTCCCCAGAAGTCCTCCCTCCTGTCCCCACAACTGAGGCCCAGGAACAGAGCTTGCAGAGCTGCACAGGAACAGAAGTCATCTGCTGCCCTTTCTTCAACCTAAAGGTACTGTACAGTCTAAGAGAACTTACCTCTTGTTGTGTAGCCACTTGTCCTCATTGGAGACTTGCTCGTTGCAGGTGTACAGTTGCTTGCTGCTTCTTTACTTCACAAGCCTAATCAGCTTGTGGCCCTACTTTGATTGTTTCTATTCTACCGAGACTTTTTAAAACATTGGAAAAGACTTTCTACTTATCTGCAAGAAGAGAATCAGTTCACCTTGACTTTTTGCCAACTTGACATTGGCTGGCCTAGGCTCCCTGAATGACTCATCTCTTCTACTTGTGTTTCGCCTTCCTTCCAGGAAAGGGTTAACTGACTTTGCTTTGGGGGTGTATTGAAAGTACTTACCTACTTAAGAATAACTGTGTGAATACTTGTGTTATTCTCTTTAACACTACTCCCAAGAATATTCTAAATGCAACAGTGATATATTAATGCCAACAGCACCCTAGCTATTGAAGTGCCTGTGTGTCATCCCAAATGGGTATTTGCTGATTAAGAGTGTGTATTTTTGAAGTATATTTGTGAGGTGTTTTATATTGCTCCCTTCTGAAGAAGGCTTATGATACATAAATTGTTTTATCAAGAAACCTTGATTGTGTAAGAGTTTATTTGAATACTTGTCACTGAATCTCTGTAACTCCCCTACAGCTCACATTGACCCCTCTTGAGATAAGACTGGCTGCTCCACACACTACGAACCTGTGTAGTGTAGACGTATACCAACGTTTGGGTTTTTATTGCCAGGTGGTCAGTATTGTTGTAGTGCAGCCAAACGGTACTGCATACAATCTTGCCTAACAAAGAGTAGGGTTTCTCCCTCTAGAATTCCGAAGTTACATATATTTAATAGTTTTGCAACAATACTTTCCTGAAGGTTACATTGCTTAGTGTGTATTTTAAAGGCCACATTGTATATTTTTGTACTTCTCAGTCTTATTGGAATGCTCAATGGGTGTCTCATTGAAGCCCTAGACTAGTATTCTTCAAACGTCTTAAATCTGGGCCCCACCTTGGAAAAAGTTTGTTCTCCATACCCCCACCGAACAAGGAGGCTAGCCCATGGATATGGGTGCTCGAGTAGGGTGGAGGTTGCACACATACATGCTATCAGATCTCTTTCCATCCAGGAGATGCTTGTACAATTCTGGTGTACATTGTAAATCCAGAACGACACGTCCCAGAATGCAAAGTAAAAGAAACTACTGTATTAGCATCTCCTGAATGGCACAGCGCATGTTGTCATGTATGCAACATGGGCGTAAAAGTGGGAGGCACGTGGTGCACAGGTACACATACTACATATCTCTAGTTACAGGAGGTGGTTAATGGTCAGGCCTCTCAACCTGTTAAGCCTCTGGAGGGGAGGAAATTCGATATTTTGGAGGGCGAGACCATTGAGGTCCATAAGAGAAAGTTTGTTGGCAAGGTGAAGATGTGTCAAGAAAATGAACAGCTTCCACATGATTGTGATTTAGGAGGGTTTCATATGTGAAAAGTGGGCTGGGTACATATGTGGCAAATTGTTTTATTGTGGATGGGCCAGCATAGGAGCAATCCTGACAGCAAAAAGCCAATCACTAAAGATTATATTTCCAAAGTGGGGTGCAGCCAATCTTGTTAAAAAGAATATTAATTTTTTGCTTATTTGATACATTGTCTGCCTTCTCTCTACCTCCTTCACTTTCCTTCCAATGTCCTCTCTACGCTAGCCCTCATGTTCTTTCTGCTCTTCACTCTCTGCTGTTCTGTCATCCTTCTTTACCTTACTCCATCTGTCCAGTCCTTACTCAGACTTTTGATCTTCCTCTGTTCTTTCACCTTCCCTTTGTACTCTCCATCGATCATTTACTTTACACCTTTTTTTAGTCTCTTTTCTCACTCTGCCCCTCCCTCAATTTTGTCTCTCCCTCCCAGTCTCCTTTTCCTGTTGTACTGCTCTCCGCCATGTTCTCATATAGTAATATTGTTACTTTGCATTTGGTTTCTGTCTTGCTATGCTTGTTTTTTTTCTCCCCCTTCGGTTATCCCTTTGTGCTTTCCATCCTATTTTCCCGTCTGCCTACGCACATCTTTTTCTCTTCTATCTTGAGCCCCTCCTGTTGTCTCTATCCCAGCCGCACTCTCTCCCTCCCATTTTCCTTCCTCTTGATACTTTTGACTATTCTCTCTTTAAACTGCTTTTTGCATGCCTCCTTCTACACCATCTATTTCTATCATTAATTTATTTCAGCCGTCCATTTAATTCCCACACCTATTCTTTCCTGCCCTGTATCTTCTCCCACACCCCCTCCTGTCTATGCCTCCTTTGGCTCTTCATTCCATGCACTCACTCTTCCCATTATTTCACTCTTCTCTTCTGCCTCCCCTTTGCCTTCCCTTCTTTTCCGCCAAACCACAAACCTAAACCAGCACCTGCTGAGAGAACATAACCTGTCCGATCCAACTGTCTGCATGGTGGGTGCAATTCTGCCAGGTTATGCGCTCACAGAAACAAAGCAGATGGGGCAAAAGGTATTGCTTCTGTACAGAGGAGGACAACAGCCCCCACCCTCTCATTCCAGAGGCCCATTCAGACCGCATGTGAATGGGACCTAGGAGAGAAACGCTAGACTTGCTGTGCCGCAAGAGAGCATTTACATGCTGAGCGGCTGCTTATTTTTTGTTTTCAAGCTGCGGCACCTGCGCCTCCTGGAAACTGCCATGCCACCCCCGTCACCCCAACCCTCCAGGGGGTCTCGCCCCACAGTTTGAATACCACTGCCATAGACTACTCTTACACCCCTACCAAGTCTAGAAGCCTTGCCACTGCTACCTACCTTGATTGGAGTTTACCATAATAGGTTGGCCTCCCAAAATCCACCCACAGGGTCGATTCTGGAAATCCATCTGAACACTCTTTGAGAACAATTTAACAGAGTAACTCCATATACACCATCCTTTTTCTTTCACACTTCCCGAAACCCTTTAGATTAAGGGTAGGACACTGCAGAGGAAGGATAGCTTAGGGAAAACTAGTTTATCTTGGAAGCAAGCAACACAGGTTTGAATTCCGATCCCACGCTTAGAAACCACTAGCTGGTATTAAGCATTTTATAAATGAACAATAAATAAGTGGAGTTTTACCAACATTCTTCTTTGGAGCATCCATCATGCAAACATACTTCAGATTCTCCTAGTAGTCATTTCCAGAATTGATTCACAGCCACTCTGAGCAGAAGGCCAAGCAAATAAGTACTTTTTCACCTTTCCGAGGCACATCATGCAAACTACACGTCCAAGTCGCCGGCAGGCGAACGCCGGCCCACACCCTAAGGCCACACACACCAAGGCTTCTGGAGCCTGTCGGGAGCCAAAGGAGCCTGGGGCCAGGAACTCTGCCCGCCGTGAAACACGTACCTACCATCTGTGCTTCGATTCCAGTTGGGGTAAGTGCATTTATCACGCCCAACTGATCCCGAATTCCACTCATCACTTGCCGACAACTTTGCTGAACTTGCGCGTGCATTTCAGATATGACTTGCCACGCTGCTGCACCCTGTGCATCTGCTGTATTCATCTCTGCTAATTATACTGTAACCTACATGCGCTGTATTTTGTTCTGCCGTTAAGCGTTTATGCATATTTGCTGCCACATGTTTCTGTGACACTGACTAGTGACATTACTGCACAGTTACTCTACCATCACTGTACTACGGCTCTATTACTAGGTACTACGGACTGCACAAGTCTTTCATCCCTGGTCGTAGATCATTTGATGTGTGCTCCGCGCCCGCTCAGGCAACGCCTAACAGCTAAATATAGGTGCCTAAATCCTCTATACCTTGTACGCCCTTCTGCAGTACCTGCCTTACTAACGTGTACTGTGAGGCACTGTACCATTCCTTGTTGGCCTTCTACGCTTTTACACGCTTGGTATAATATTTTTAGTCACTCCACTAATACTGAATATTCTTCCTTGGCCACCGCAGCCGCTGTATGCACTGCTTAACTTCACCCTCTATTATGCTCAGCTTCAGTAGGCACTGCCCTCATTTATAGTCACCCTGCCAAGTCTGTAATTACCATGGTGGTCAACGTAGCATCAGAATGTATTGCTAAGTATTCACTGCTACTATGCCATATTTGAATGTATGCATATCCCTCGCTGATCACTGTAGCATATGTATTTAATAGGCATTTCTAGTCACTGTGATTACTATATTGTTGGGCTAAGCTGCTAGGCATCCACCGTGTCACCCCTCACCCACGAGCTCCCCACAGAACATTGTGTGACATTAATAATGCATTGCTCCTTGATTGCATACCTACTATGCCCACTACCTGACATTATCCTTAAGCCTGTCTATCTACACTCGCTTCACCTCGTCCTCTACCTACTATACACCCTTCTGGCCTCATCCACACTACAACCTGTGCCCACTAAGGCAATTCACACTAAACCAGCTACCACAAACACTACAACATCAACGTGCTCACTTCCATCCCGCAACACTATATTGCATAACCCCTACTTAAATGAGCCAGCCCTGTGGCTACAACACTTCACCACCAAACCTATCCCTAACCAACCATGCCATATGCGCATCAGGCACGCTAGGCTTTGCTCTCGCTTTCATCACCCCTCAAGCACACATATTACTCCACGGAATTGCATCACCTCTCACGGCCACTCCTCATCATGGCCTGACACGGCTATGTCCAAACTCCCCAATGATGTACCGCTGCACTCACCTAGTTGCCTATCACCAAGCCAACAGAGTATACCTTGTGCCACTCCAGCCCGGAACCAAAGATTAGCAACCAGACGTTGCCACTGGTCCTACCACCGGAACACAGAATGCAGGGTCAACTCTGCCAACTCAACCAAGAACAAGACCTCTACCCCAGTTGCCCCACTTTCGGTAGAGGCATCCCCAGCCAACATCCATAACTCCCAAGCCAAACTCAAAGGGGCACTCATTAACGCCTGCTCTGTCTCCGCTCACACGTTAGACATCGCCGACTTCATTGTGACTGAAAATCTTGACTTTCTGGCAATCGTAGAAACCTGGTTACATGCGGCGTCAGGTCCTGCCCTGACCCTCGCCATTCCAGATAGCTACTCCATTAGGTGCGGCAGGGACACCAATCAAACTAAGGGGGGTGGATTAGCATTCATATTCAAAAGTTCTCTTAACCTAAGAGTCGCCAACAACCTTCAGCTGCCCTCTGCTGAACTACTCTCGATTAAACTCCCTATCTCACCGAATCACACCGCCTCAGTGTACCTTATCTATCGGCCACCTGGTCCCACCTCCACATTCGTAGAAGATCCCTCTCCCATCCTAGCATCCAGCACTAAGCCTAAATACCAAATTATCATACTTGGTGATCTTAATCTAGGCTATCTGGACACGAATGACACTAAAGCCTGTGACCTAGCCAGTGTCCTATCCGACTTTGGCCTTACCCAGCATGTCAATGTACCCACCCATATCAAGGGACGCACACTGGACTGGGTTTCAGACATGAATTGTGCATTAAACTTAATCTCAGTCTTACCATGTGCATGGTCTGACCATCATAAAATAACATTCTCCATCAACTCTTGCCCTCCCGCGGATAAACCTTGTACTGCCCCACCTACACACACGCGTAACAAGAAGGATATCACAACTGAGAAGCTACTTCCTCTCATCCTTCCACTACTAAACTCAGTCTCCACTACTTGTGCTTACCCTACCGTACTGGTAGACACCTACAATCGAGCCATGCTGAAAGCCTTGGATTCCATTGCCCCACTTAAACAGCGCAAAGAAAAACCATGCAATCACCTGAATTCCTGGTTCTCCCGCACTTACGAGAACTTCGTAAAGATAAACGTAAAGCGGAGTCTCTTTGGAGACTCACCTACGCCAGCAAATAAAATTAACCTCCTTTCCATGACCCTCTTACAAAGAAGCCATATTAGCTGCCAAAAAAAGTCTATAACAGGATCATACAAGCTCAATCCAATACGGAGGAACTCTTTAAAATTCATAAGGAATTAGACCAATGTCTCTCTCCGCCCGGCGACCCCTTGCCCCTTCCAACCTCTCTCAGTTCTCCATCCTCCCCTCATCTCACACGGAAGGTACTGGGTCAATGCCTGACACCCCAGGGAACACCATCGGACTCACTATGGCGCACAGCCCCAGGCCCTTGCTCTCTACACAGCCCTTGGCTTACCTCCCCACGCCCTTGGCGGTTTTTCTGTTCATCTGCGGGATGCAATTCCCGACGACGGGGTCCACCATTAATCCCCACGAATGAGCTTTATGGTCTCATTCTCACAGTTTGGGGGGGGAAGGAAGGCAATATTGAGCCATGGGAACCGTTTAACTCCCCTGAAACCCCAGTTCACAGTTATAGTTTTATTCGTAGACATCAGCAATTATAGCACTCCAACATGCTCCCATAGGAAGACTCTAAAGCCCTACAGCTCTTGCATAAATCTCTCACGCAACACATGCTTTACACCCAGAACTATTAGGCCCGAACAACGCTAGGGAGATTCGCATCTTGACCTGGAATGTCCAGGGCCTTAACTCCCCCAGGAAGCACAAATCAGTGGAGCACAGACTGGCAGCTTTAAACGGGGATATAGCAATTCTTCAGGAGACTCATCTCCTGCCAGCCAACGAACACCGAATCAAATTCAGGCGCTTTAAACAGGGCTTCTTTGGCTCTAGTGGTGAGAAAAAAACGGGGGGTGGCGATCCTACTAAGCGACAAATTCCCTCTATCCAACCCTACAGTCAAAAAGGACCCATCGGGCAGATACCTTTTTGTTCGAGGCCTCATTGCAGAACAGCCAATCAAAATTGCGGGGGTCTACGCCCTGAATGCAAATCAGGTCAAATTCATAGATGAGCTAATCCCTCGGCTATTAACCTTAACCAAAGGGTAGCTCCTAGTCGAGGGGGGGGGGGGGCGACTTCAACTTAGTCCCCGACCCCACAAAGGACAAGTCCCTTCCCCCATCCCACCCAGACTTCTCCCGAGCCCTTGCATTTGCCAGGCTTCTTAAAGAGTCAGGCACGGTTGACATATGGAGGGTAGCCAATCCCGACACTCACTATTACACGCTCTTCTCAAACGCACACAGAGGTCACTCCCGAATTGACATACTACTTGCCACCAGCACCTTATACCCATGTTTTAGTAATATCGAAATCCACACAAGAATGGTGTCCGATCACGCGCCCGTCTCGGCAGACCTCTCTATCTTGGGAGGCCCTGACCCCCCCCCCCCCCCGCCCTCCTATATTCTGGAAACTTAACGGCACCTTATTACTAGATCAGGCGATCAGGGGCGAGGCAGAAGAAGCATTGATCAACTATTTTGAGGAAAATCAGAACCCCGAAACCCCAATCGGGCTGTTATGGGAGGCCATGAAACCAGTCATAAGGGGAGTACTAATTAGTGCAGCCTCTGAGCAATTCCGAGTCTACAAAATCCTCACACAAGCACTAGAGTCCAAATTATCCTCCCTAGAAAATGACCTCAAGACCAAATACTAGGAGGACAGGATGCTAAAAAAGGCAAAAAGGACTCTTAGAGATGCACTGGGCCGACCGTACAGCAAAGGCTCTGGCATATACGAAACAATTTTACTATCATAAAAGTAACAATGCAAACCGGTTGCTAGCGTACAAATTGTGGAAAACCCACACCAGAAACAGTTAGCCTTAAAGGACCAGATGGATTAAGCAAATTTACTACCCCAGACATAATCAAAATCCTATTGGACCACCATAAAGCGGTCATGCAAGGACCACCCACATCTCAGGAGGATAGAGCCCAACAGCAACGCTATCTGGAATCTTTTCACACCCCCACGGTTTCTTCCCCCTTAGACTTCGTGGAAGCCCCAATATCCTCCGAGGAAATCCTAGAAGCCATCAAATCACTTAAAAACACCGCACCAGGCCCGGACGGGTTCACGCCCAAGTTTTACAAATCATTTGCCCACATCCTGACTCCACAATTATCAGTACTATTCAACTCATTTCTATCCACAAAAAAGGTAACACTCCATGGCCGAATAAACTCCTATCCTATTGCAGAAGCCGGGAAAGGACCCGGAGCAAGCGGCCTCATATAGGACAATTGCCCTAATGAACAGCGACGGGAAAATCTATTCCAAGGTTCTAGCAGCTAGATTAGCCAGGATTCTCCCCGAGCTAATTCACAAAGATCAAACAGGCTTTATTCCTGGCAGAGGGACTCATGATAACATCAGGCGCACTCTCAACATAATCGAGTCCGCAAACAGAATGAAAACTCCGCTCCTAGTAATTTCCCTCGACGCACATAAGGCGTTTGACCTACTGAACTGGGACTTCATTCAGAATACTTTCTCACATGGGCCTTGGTCACAACTTCACAACCTGGCTAATGGCATGCTACGCACATCCATCAACGCAACTCCGAGTCAATGGGAGGAAATCGACGAGCATCTCTATATCCAGAGGGACCCGCCAGGGGTGTCCACTATCTCCTTTGGTGTTTGCCTTATCGATGGAGCCATTTGCCGGGAGAATCTGTCTCAATCCCAATAATCACTGTGGGCGGGACTGAACATAAAGTGGCTCTCTACGCCGACGATGTACTTCTCACAATCACCGATCCAACCAGCTCGCTGCATCCTCTACTCGAAGAATTAGAAGCATTTGGTGCATGTTCTGGGTTCAAGGTGAACTATGATAAATCCTCCGTCCTCCCGATCAACCTCCCAAGGCGCCAGGCAAATACTCTATGTCCCGATCTGCCATTCCCGTGGGATCACACCTCGCTGGAGTATCTGGGCGTTCACATCTCCAAATCCAGCCAGTTAATCTACAAACAAAACTTCCCTCAGTTATTTAAAACGCTACGCTCAGACCTGAAACGATGGGACAAACAGGAGATATCGTGGCTGGGCCGGGTCGCCGCGGTAAAAATGAACCTGCTCCCCAGAGTGCTATATCACTGCCACGCGCTCCCAACTCACATCCCGGAAGCGGATCTTGTAGCTTTGCAGCGCGATATTATGAAATTCATTTGGGGAGGCAAAAGACCCCGCATTGCCAGGAAAATCATGACCCGCAGCCGACAACTTGGAGGTCTAGGGGCCCCGGACATCGCTAGATATCGACGTGCAGCTCAACTCGCGCACGCCTTCACTTGGACTTGCTCAGGGGATCGCCCAGCCTGGCTGCAACTGGAAGAAACATGGTGCACGTCCCCCTCATCAGACCTGCCCCACATCCAGTCCCAGAATACCCCGCCCGCAATATCTCCGCTTCCAGCAACTTGCAATACAGTGGACAAATGGAAAGCTGCAAATAGAAAGTGGGGAATCAAAAGCTCGCTGGGCCCGGTGACCCCAATCTGGGGCAATTCGGGCTTCCTCCCCCGGCCTTTGCTGCCGAAGCTTCATCAAATGGTCAGAGGGCGGCCTCCACAGAATCTCAAACTTTTTAAATGAAGGCCAGCCGCTCTCCTTTGAGGACTATAAAGCGAAGTTCAAGATAACAGAGGAGGAACGATTCCGGTATACTCAAATCCGGCAATGGATCTCGCAACGCTCCGTCAGAGAACGAGGCTCCAGGGACTTAACTCCCCTCGAACTATCACTAACGGCATCCCCTCCAAGAGGAAAGATCTCTACCCTCTACAAACTCCTGGAAAAAACCAACCCGAATCAAAGGAAAGGTGCATGCCGAACTGGGAGCGCGATCTAGGGCGCCCCCTGGACCCTGAGACCTGGGACAAAATTTGGGCAAGACTTCACAGGAGCCCCCAGTGCGTCACTAATAAGGAAGGAGGATATAAAGTATGCTTTAGGTACTATATTACACCGTCCCAACTGTACAAAGCGGGTGTGCGGCCCTCACCGAACTGCTGGAGGGAACCCTGAGGGGTCGCTTTTCCATCTCCTATGGGACTGCCCAAAAGCAGCACATTATTGGAAGGGAGTTCTGACACATATCCGAGCAATAACAGGCCTCAATATCCCATGGGACCCTGGAATCCTTTTACTGGGAGACTCGGGGGAGGGGGACCTGCCAATGTCAGGAAACGCAGCCCGCCTCTGCACCCATCTACTACTGGCGGCCAAGATCGCCCTCGCCCGTCTTTGGAAGCACAAAGAGGGCCCCTCCATCCCACTCTGGTGGGCTAAGTGCTGGGACATTATTGTTGCGGAGAGAATCATTGCATCCCGCCTGGGCAACCTCAACCCTTTCCTGAACACTTGGGCCCCATTTATAGACTATGCGGACCGATACCCAGCCCTCAACACTGAAGCCGCCCAATGTCCGCTTGTTGAACTGAACTCCACATAGCTTTAGCCCGGCCCAGCCTAGAAATATCCCCCTCCCCTAACGCCTCCCTATCTGAATATTGCCATGAATGAGCTGCATACTAAATTTCACCCTTTAATATCCATTCTTCCACCATAATGAACTGTATCTTCACAATCTTGTGCGAATTCCGTTGTCTACTGTTTGATTTGTTTTCTTCCTTTTCTGTTTTTGCCACTGTTATTGTTTAATATTGAATAAAATATATATTTTGAAAAAAAAAATCTTAAAGGAATTAAGAGTCATCAGCTGCCCCACTGGACACGTGCACCCCTGACACTGAATGGTGCACTAACATTTGAGCAGCACTCCTAAACAAGATCACTACACTCCAAACTAAAATCAACACCGAATAAAATCTTCTCCTCGACTGTGCAAGTAGCACCCATTCCTACAAAATCCCACCCGCTAATCATTCGTTCAAACCTTTTAGCTTCTCTCCTCTCACCATCAGGGAAGTGGAAAATATCATCAAGAAGCTAAAACCATCCAATTGTCAAGGCGACACCTGCCCAGCACCAATTGTAAAGGAAGCTGCGCCCAAGCTTTCTCCCTTCATCAGTTCCTTCATCAACTCCTCCTTTAAATCAGGCATAGTACCAAATAACCTTAAGGATGCCTGGGTAATCCACTTAATCAAAAAAACCTAACTTAGACCCTAGCAACCCCACCAACTATAAGCCTATCACCACAGTACCTTACCTCCTAAAAATCCTGGACCGTGCCACATATGTCCAAATTCAAGATTATCTTGATAAAAACAACCCATTAGGACTTACGCAATCCGCTTTCCGGCCAAGACACGGCACAGAGACAGCCCTAACAGATCTAAAAACGCAAATTGAGAATCTGAAAGACAAGGGCAAACAAGCGCTCCTACTCCTTTTAGACCTATCCGCCGCCTTCGATCTGGTGGACCATCAAATTCTCTGCCAGCATCTCAAAACGGCCGCCCACTTCTCCGAGGCAGCTACCTCCTGGATCAGCTCATTCCTGGCCAATAGATCCATGAGAGTCTTCTCACCTCTTGCCGCTGCGGACCCAGCGCACCTCCCGTGCGGAGTCCCACAAGGCTCGTGTGTATCACCCACGCTCTAACGTTTTTACTAAACCACTCTTTGATATTCTTGACCATCTGGGTGTCACCTACACAAATTATGCAGATGACACCCAGATACTCATCCCTATCACTGGTGATTATGTAACTGACATCAAAGCTCTAAATGCAGTCTACACCGTTATCCAGGCGTGGATGGCCCACCACAGTCTCTGCCTAAACGATGAGAAGAACAAGTTACTTCTTACCTTGTAACATTCTTTCGACGGGATGTTCCTCCGACGTATTCCTCATCTTAGATAGGCTCCCATAGCAGTATTCTATTATTGGAGGAGGGAGTACTGACTTCACGCTGTCTTCTACTGATGAATAGAATGCGGTACAGCCCTTCCGAACCTAGTCTCTTGACTGGAGGAGGAATCCAAATTGTAAAAACGTGTAAAGGTATGGACAGACGACCATGTAGCGGCCGCTCAGATGTCTTTAACCGGCACGCCTCTTTTGAGGGCCGATGAAGCTGCAATACCTCTGGTCGAATGAGCCCTAAGGTTTTGAGGGGGCTCTTTCCCTGCCAGTTTATAACATTCCAGAATGGCTAGAATGATCCATCTGGAAATAGTCTGCTTAGTTATTGGTAACCCCAGCTTGTGACCTGCGTAACCTACAAACAGCTGGTCTGCCTGTCTTATCCTGGCTAGTCTACTGATGTAAAAACTTAAAGCCCTTCTAGGGTCTAGCCTGTGTAACCTCTCTTCCTCTTTCCCCGGATGAGGAGGATAGAAAGATGGTAGGGTAATCTTCTGAGTGATATGGAATTCAGAAACCACCTTTGGGAAGAAATTAGGCTTCACTTGCAGGACAACTTTGTCTTTGTGAAATATTGTGTGAGGGGGTTTACAAGAAAGAGCTTGTAATTCGCTCACCCTTCTAGCAGATGTAAGTGCTATTAATAAAACAGTTTTAAGGGTAAGGAATCTTAAACAAGAATGGAGTGGTTCGAAAGGTGTGCCTATCAGGAAAGTTAGTACTAAGTTTAAATCCCATAGGGGAACTTGGAATGGTCTTGGGGGATAAACATTGGTTAACCCCTTTAGAAACTGTATTACCAAGGGTAATTTGAAATAGGATGGTTCTTCCGCAGTGCGCTTAAAGATGGATAGCGCTGCGAGATAGCCCTTAATGGTGCCAACTTGAAGGCCTGAATTCGCCAAATATAGAAGGAAGGACAAAACCATTGGTGTACCACATGAAAAAGGGTTGATATTCTGTTCTCTACACCAGCTGCAAAATCTGTTCCGACGGCAGCGGTATAAAGACTTTGTTGCTGGCCTCCTTGCCGAAAGCAACACCTCCATAACATCATCAGGGAGGTCCCAATCCTTGTACCTCAACCTTTCAGAAGCCAAGCGTAAAGGTTGAGGGTTTTGATGTCTGGATGGAGAACCTGACCTCCCTTCTGTGAGAGTAGGTTCTCTCTGAGTGGAAGTCGAATTGGAGGGCAGATGGACAAGTCTAGAAGGTCCGGGTACCACGTTCTCCTGGCCCAATCCGGGGCAATTAGGATCATGGTTCTCCGGAATCTTCTCAACCTCCTGATTATTTGAGGAATGACGGGGACCGGTGGGAACGCGTACAGAAGCGGAAACTCCCAGTCCACTATGAACGCGTCTCCCAGAGCTCCTCTCGGGGGAAATTCCCTTGAGCAGAACAGATCGCATTTCCTGTTGACGCAGGTGGCGAACAGATCCACCTGAGGGGTTCCCCAAAGGGCGAAGATCTCTTGAAGGACTTCCTGAGCTAGTTCCCACTCGTGGGAGACTGTGCTCTGCCTGCTCAGAGCGTCCGCTGTCAAGTTCTTCTCTCCGGCTAGGTGAACTGCCGATCGAGAGATTCCTTCTTGGATTGCCCAAAACCAGAGCTGCATCGCCTCTCTGCACAGAGGTAGTGATCCTACGCCTCCTCTTTTGTTGAGGTAATGCATGGCCACTGTGCTGTCCGTCATTAGCAGGACGTTTTTCCCTTGTACAGCTGGCAGGAACGCCTTCAGCGCAAGTCTGATGGCTCTCAGCTCTAACAGGTTGATATGTAGTCTGGACTCCGATGGAGACCAACGACCGCTGATGGTCAAGTCGTTGGCGTGGGCTCCCCACCCCGTGAGTGAGGCATCCGTGACTACTGTTATCTCCGGCCAGGGTTGCCAAAAATGTTCTCCTTTCAGAATGTTCTCCTGACAGGCCCACCACTGAAGGTCTCGAGCCACCCTGTCAGGAACCTGAAGAAGATCTGTCATTCTCCCTGAGAATTGTGACCACTGAGTCCTCAGTGCCCACTGGAGGGATCTCATTCTCAGGCGAGCCTCTGGCACTAGGAAAATGCAGGATGCCATGAGGCCTAGCAACCTCAAAAAGTCGAAGGCTTGGAGACGTTGGGCATCTTGAAACTTGGTAACCATCTGTAGAATATCTTGACCCCTCACCTCTGGTGGCGAGGCTTTTCCCAGGGAAGTGTCCAGGATCGCTCCTATGAACTGGAGTCTCTGCGATGGTATCATTTGTGACTTCTTTAAATTGAGGGAGAAGCCCAGTCTGTGAAGGGATTGGCACACGTGATTTAGCTGGATCTGAGCTTGTTCCGAAGAGACAGCCCTGATCAACCAATCGTCCAGGTAGGGGTAGACATGAATCCCTTCCCTCCTTAGACTTGCCGCCACTACCGACATTAACTTGGTGAAGACCCTCGGGACGGAGGTCAGCCCAAATGGCAGCACTCGAAATTGATAGTGAGAGTTGCCAATTGCGAACCTCAGGTATTTCCTGTGTTTGAGATGGATAGGCACATGGAAATAAGCGTCCTGAAGGTCCAGAGATACCAACCAGTCCTGGAACTGAAGGGCCTGGAGGATCTGAGAAAGAGTGACCATCTTGAATTTGTCTTTTCTGAGGAATTTGTTCAATTCTCGCAAGTCCAAGATGGGTCTCAGTCCTCCGTCTTTCTTTGGAATGAGAAAGTAAGGGGAGTACCAGCCCTTGTTCCTCTCCGCTACAGGTACCGGTTCTATGGCACCTTTCTCTAGCAGGTCCAAAATTTCCTGCAAGAGGAGCGGATCTGGAGCTTTCTGAGAGCTGATCCCCGGTGGATGACTGAGGTATGCGTAGGAGAGGCAAGCAGTAACCTTGGGCAACTGTTTCCAATGCCCAAGCATCTGACGTGATAGCCTGCCATTCCGCCAGATGTTGAGTCAACCTGCCTCCTACAGGTGTCCTGTGAGGGAAGTCCTCAGAGTGGTTTTGGGGCGGCTGATGCAGATGCCGATGGTAAAGAGGCACCTGCTGTTGCTGCGGCCTTTGAATATCTACCCCATCCACCTCGGGTAGTTCTTCTTTGTCCCCTTTGAGCCGGTCGTCCTCTACCTCTTCCGAATGCGGAGTAGAAGCGAAAGGACTTGCCTCTCGCAGAGGTTCCTGTGGGACGAAAAGGTGTCTGACGGATTGCAGCGCCTAGGGATTTTGCTGCTGCTTTTGAAGTTTGCAGTTTTTCTAAACTGTCATCCGCCTTTTTCCCAAACAAAGAAGAGCATTCGAATGGCATGTTCAAGAGCCTGGCTTGCATATCTGGGGCAAAACCAGACTTTCTCAACCAAGCAAATCTCCTGGTTGTTGTACTTGCCGCCATTGCTCTGCTGATACTGTCAGCCGAATCAATGCCCGTCTGGAGGGATTCGCACATAGCGTCTTTACCGTCCTGTATGATATTCAGGAACGCCTCCCTTTCTTCTCCCTCCGGGATGCAGTCAGCCGCTGTAGAAGCACACTCCCAAAGTGTATGGCTGAATCGAGCAAGGGTGCAAGTAGCATTCACAGATTTTAACGCCATGCTACATGCCGAAAAAACTTTCTTTGCCATATCATCATATTTATCGTCCCTGTCCTGTGGGACGGTAGGATAAGCCGCCTTGACATCGGTAGAAGATGCTGCCTGTACCACCAGACTTTCTGGGGATGGGTGTTTTGACAAAAACTCCGGGTCTGTAGAGGATACCCTGTATTTTGTAGACAGTTTTTTATTTACTGCCGGGACGACATCTGGGGTTTCCCAGTTCGTCATAATCTTCCTCTGAAGAGCTTTATGGAAAGGCACCACAGGATCCTCCTGTGGGCCTTTATCAAGAATATCTGTGAGGTCATCTTGTTGGAAAGATTGTGAAGGTGCAGACCACCCCATAAACTCTGTGATCCTGGCCATTAAGGCTCTATAGGGGGTTTCAGCATGCTCCCCCGGGTCTGGCCTAGCAAACTCCACCTCAGGGGAAGTGTCTAACCCACTTGCCTCATGTAAGGAATCATGAAGATCCTTTAACCTGCGTTCTTCAGAGGAAAATTCCTCTCTAATTGGGGTTACAGGTCCCTGCACTCAAATGTGTCTTCCTGTTCAGACAATTCACCCTCTTCCAAAATTGAGGACATAGTTCTCAATTGTTCTGAACTCATAAAGGGTGTAAATCCCATTTCCAAGGCAGAGGGTGCCGAACTTGTCATTATCGGCCTCGAAATGTCGATGTCGTCGACGCCGAAGGCTTCGAGCGTGGCGTCGAAAACAAAGGCGGAGGCCTCGATGACCTCGACAGAATTGGGATTCTACTCGACAATCTCGAAGCCATCGTCATCGAGGACCTGGGGATAGTCACTGGGTGTGTCGTGACCGTGACTTTTCTTGGCATCGACGCCGGTGTCGAAGCTGGCGTCGAGTCGACAGACCTGTGTGTCGAAGGTCCCTTCGACAACGGCGTCGAAGACTACGACCTCGGCGTCGACGGAACCCTTGTCGACGGCATCGACAGAATCTTCGAAGAAGGTTTGGAGGTCATAGTCCTACTCGAAGGTTCGAGACGCGCTCGAGAGGTTTCCTTCGCCGGGTACTGCGACTCGCGGCGTTTTTGACCTTCTGGTCTTTCGACCAGAGCATCGCTCTCGGCAGTCTTCGAGGGGGTCGAGGCCGCTTTCTCGAAGACGCTCATCATATTTTTGCGGAATTCCTCCCATTCAGCCCGGGAACTATGTTTCGTGGGGCAAGGGATACTTTTTGGCGAAACAGAGGAAGAGGAAGACGGAGAAGGGGATCTTCGACGTCTCCTCTTCGAGTGCTTCGATCTCGAGGAGTGATGGGACCCACTCCGAGACCTGGAGCGCGAATGGTGACGAGGAGACGTATGTCTCGACTTCATCGACGAAGAAGAAGCTTTAAAAGTCTTACCTTTCTCCAGCTTCCCCCTACGCTCCTTCAGGGCCTTAGCTGTCATGGACATACAGTCCTCGCACTCCGAACAATGGTGTCTAGCTACCAAACACCACAGACAAACTCTGTGAGGGTCAGTGACATCTTTTTTCCACAATCTCGGCATTTTTTGAAGCCGGATCGAGGAGTTGTCGGTTCCAACGAGGAAGCCATAGAGTACGGATTGAATAACTCGAGGTAAATAGGTTTAATCTGACAAAAACTGAGCAACGGTATTCTGAGGCACTGATTAAGCGCGGAAAAACGGAACTGAGCAACGGATGCTGCGCGCGGCCTTTATAGGCAGGATGACGTCGATACGGCGGCTGTCGAGGGACATCGACTCGGAGGACGTCAACGCGCAGCGCCCTCTACAAACATTTTTTTCCGGGGTAAGCAGAGCTGGAAGGAGATATCTAAGACGAGGAATACGTCGGAGGACACAATCCCTTTGAAAACTGAGTTACTCATCCTAGGCTCTCAGTCCAAACTTTCAAAACTTGACAGCAAATATGACTCCTTCAACATTGATGGTAACATCATCAAGGTCACTAATGTCACTAAAACCCTCAGAATTTACCTAGATTCCACCCTCTCGCTCACCAGACAAACTAATTCAGTAGTCTCGGCATCTGCATATACGTGCAAACTAATCACTGCTTGCCGTCCCTTCTTAACTATGGTCAACTGCCTAATCCTTGCTAGAACCCTCATCCTATCCAAAATCGACTACTGCAATGCCCTCTACTTGGGAACGAGTCAAAGAAACATTGACAGACTTCAGGTAACTCAGAATAACGCCATCAGGGCTGCTCTCAACATACCCAGGCGCTCACACATTTCATCCACTAGACGCAACATACGTTGGCTTCCCATTTAACGGCGTATCGCTCTCAAAACACTTGTTCTAAGCCACAAAGCGCAGAACAATGCAGCACCGGCCTACTTGACAGCACGCGTTACTTAACACAGCCTCCAGACCTTTAAGATCTGCACAAGCGCACACACACACTCATCATCCCTAGCTTCAAGCTACAGACTTCCAGAGGTTCAAGTTTCCCAGTCCTGGCAGCGAAGCTCTGGAATTCCCTACCCAATGATCTCAGTAAAGTAAAACAATGGCTCCATGAGCAAGATGAAGCCTCAGCTACCCTTTGGTAACATCTATTGCATGCTGTGCCCCCGCAATCACCCCTGTATATACTGAGACTACTGACTACCTTGTAAATGTATGCATCTATCTTTGCTCCATGTATATATATTATGTAACCTGTAACTGCCTTCTGTAACTTTCACTGTAACCTTTTTTTTTTTTTATTTTTATACTTTCTTTTAACCTAAAAGGTTTTTAAAAGGTTTTGAGCTCGATTTTGCAGTTTTGCAGTTTACTCTACACGTCTTCTTTGGTTGTAGTCGTGAGTATTGTGTCCAAGATTTTGGCGGTTGCAGTAACCCATGTAGTACGCCCGCCTCCGATTAGCCTGGCCCACCAGATCTCTTCGTCAAAGATATGAGCCGCTGCTAGCGTCGTCTTCAGGTAAGAATTTCTTATAGACTCTACGCCTGGACAAGTTAGGAGTAAGTGTCTTGTGGTTTCTGTCACCACTGGATCTGTGCAGAATCTGCATTTGTTTGTTGTTGCTAGGCCTCTTATCTTGAGAATTTCATTAGTATGAAGTAAATTCAGACGAGCTCTTAGAAAAGTGTTCCTTAATTTACGATCAGGGTATCTTTTCACAAAGGGTTGAAGTTCGTGTAGTTTGAAGGTCATGAGTGGTAAGTCGGCCACCAGTTTGTAAGAACCTGCTTGCTCCAAGGTGTTGACCCAGTCAAGTTCGTTTAATTTCTTTTGAATTTTCATTGGGTTTTCCACCAGATCTTTTTTTGAGCAATTAATTTCGTCTAGTTTTGCTTCTTGATCCTTGTACCACTGGGTCAGGACGGCGGAGTAACCACTTTCAGCTTCTGCATCTATCGCTTCTAGTAGTTTCGAGCGTTTTTCAAGGAGTAATTTTCTGAAAAGCATCATGGTGTTCCTTTCTACTACTGCTGTCAACGAAAGCTGGCTCATTTCGCGTCTTATCAATACCAGAGGAGTAGAACTCGGTAGGTTTAAGACTTCTCTCCAATATTGGCTTTCCAACATGGGCCAGATTTTTTTTGGGAGGCCAGGCATAGCTTCAACTCCATACACAAGTGTGGGTGTGACCTTCATTTTGTAGAATTCTATGACTGGTATAAGCGAAAAACGCCCAAATTTCTTATCTATTGCTTTTGCTTGAGATATTAAACTCTTTGTTTTCCTCAAAAGATGTTTTTGCATGGCGTTTTCCTTTGGCGTGTTATCCACCATGATACCCAGGTACTTGAATTCTGTCACCTTCTCGATGGATTCTCCTTCCACAGTCCATGTGAAAAGATCACTTTTTGTTTTTCCTTTGCCAAAGAACAGAATCTTGGTCTTTGGCTTATTTATCTCCAAGCCATTTGCGGCGATATATGCAGCAAAGTTTGTCAGTTGTCTTTGCAGCCCTATTGCTGTCTGGTCTGCTATTATGATATCGTCCGCATATAAGATTCTTGAGATTTTCGTGTTTCCAATTTGTGGAGGGAAGGAACGAACCGTGAGCTCCGCTTCTTTATAGTCCCCTATAAAGGTCAAGAAGAGCGCCGGGGCCAACGGGCATCCTTGTTTGACTCCTCGGTTTGTAGGGATCTCATCAGAGAGTTTTCCTTGGTGGTCAAGCCTCACTTGGATTCTAGTGGCTGTGTGGAGGGCTATGAGTGGTTGTAGTATGCTTTCTGGACACTTCCAGGTCCTTAGCTTTTCCCAAAGCCTTGATCTATTTACCTGGTCGAACGCTTGGCTAAGATCGACGAAAGCCATGTAAGTTCGTGGGCCTCCGGCAAGCGACTTACTTTTTAAGATGTTAACCGTGAGAATGTTGATGGTTGTTCCTACATTCTTTTTGAACCCAGATTGGAACGGGTCGTTGCAAGGCGTGTTCTCGGCCCATTTTTGGAAGTGTTTAAGGAGTAGAGATCCATAGACCTTGCCGATCACATTTAGCAAAGCGATAGGTCGAAAATTTCTGGGGTCGTCTCTCACCCCCTTCTTGAAGATAGGGACGATCACTGCATTAGTCCAGGATTTTGGTAGAGCTTTCACTGTGGTCACTCTTCGAATGACTGCACTTATAAACTTTGACCAGACCTCCGGATGTTCTTTTAGGTGCACGTTGGTCAGGCCGTCCGGCCCAGGCGCTCTTGAGTTTTTCAACCTTTTCAAGATGTATAGGATATCTTCTACATCATGGAGCTCCACCCACGAAGATTGATTTTGTTCCTGGATAATGATGTTAGCAGCGACTTCAAAGAAGAGATTTTCAAAATGGGTTTTCCACTTTGTTTCCGAGATGCCATTGATCAGGGCGTCTGAGTTGATTTGATCAGTTGCGTTTATCAGAGCCCAGAAATCTCGAGGGTTTTTGGAGGACACGCACCGTAGCATGTCTTCTGAGCCCTTTTGATACATGATATGCCGGCGCTCTATCAGCCAGGACTTGTAGGCCTTTAATTCACAAGTCCAATCTTGTTTATCAGTATTTGAACCGGATTTCATGTATCTTCTCTTTAACTTTCTAAGTTTGCGTCTTCTGATGACCAGCGTTTGGTCATACGTGTGTGTTGACTTGTTTGTTGATGTGCTGTTTTTAATTTTTGGTTTCGTGAAGACGTTTAGCAGGTCACTGTAATCCGGTTGTGCAAAGGCACCTTCCAACGGGTCTCGCTTTATGTAGTTAGTTGTTAAGCAGATGACGTTTTTTTGACTCAAAGCGAGACGAGTTCCTTTAGGGTTCGTTTTGAGCTTTAGAGCGCACATTGTTTTTTCGGTTACAGTGACTGGCCAAGTTAGGGATAGCAGATTGTGATCACTCGCCTTAGTTTTTTGAATGTCAAATGAAGCGATGATAGGCAAAAGTGTGGAGGAAGCGTAGATGTAATCAATTGTGGCCGTAACGTTTCTACCTTCCCATGTTGGAGGCAGGTTTATCGTGTGAATTGACTTGGCCACATTTTCAAGATTTTTTGATTTCATCAAAGCTGTCCATTTTTCACCTCTCAGTTCAGCCTTTGTTCTCGCCTTACCTGAAAGTTTCTTAGCACATACGGCGTTTAAATCTCCGCAGATAAGCAGATGGACCTCAGAGTATTCAATGTAAGCCTTATCGATTTCTTTTTCTACTGAGTCCAGAAAGTCTTTGTCCGAAATGGCATCCGGATTCCAGTACAAGTTTATGATAATCAGGGATGTTATCACTGATTTGGCCGTTATAGTGTTCCAGTAGTTCCATTTTATCTGTACTGAGATCATGAGTAATGATGACGTTAGGATGTTTAGTAGTTCCATTCCTTTTCCATTTCTGATTGCGATTAACAACCCCGAGTAGGGTCTCCCCTTTGGTCCCTTTTTTGCTGTTTCAAAGGCTATGTCATATCCGTCTAGGGTGGGCTTTGTAGTTAGCCAGGTCTCCTGTAGACACAGGATATCGAAGGAAGGCAATTCAACATCACTCTGTGCTGTAAGGTGCTTAAATCCACGGGTGTTCCACGAGCCTAGTTTGGCTCGTTTGATGTTTGTTCCTCGTGTTTGGTCGTCGTAGAGCTTTGTGGAAGCGAGTTGCTATTTCTTTTGTGTGGTCAGGGCTTTGGGAAGCCAGGCCCAGAGATTTTGCAAAGGATTTGGTTTTTCTTTGTCTTTTCCGTCTTTTTGCGATGTTTCCACAATCTGCGTACATGTTCTTTTGATTTGAATCGGTGGACCTCTTGGATTTCTTTCATATTTCGTTATAGACTCATTCAATCTTCCTTTGTCGGAGGTTTTAGGTGTTCGAGATGTTTCCGGTTTTCTTGTGGCTTCTGGCCGAGGACTTCTCTTATCCACACTAAATGTCTTCTCTGTGTCCAGCGGTAGGGGTTTTATGTTGTTTTTCTGCCCCAGTACTTGTTTTTGCATCTTCTTTTCACAGGATCTAGAGACTTTAGAGGAGTCTGTTCTTGTCCTTGAGTTACGGTAGGAGGAGATGGCTTTCCAGCGTTCAGGATTGTGTGTAACTCTGTTTGATTCGGTTTCGATTAGGTCATATCCTAATTTCATTAACTGTTTTAAGGATTCACGTAGCTTCTGTTTCACTGATGTTGATGAGATGAATAAGTATGCAGTTGCTTGACGACCTTCGTGTATTGGTTCCACTAGTAACAGGTCTCTTGATTCCACCGATCTCAATTTAGGGATACTATGGAGCAGCTCCATTACCGTTCTTCTGTTGAGGATTACATACTCTCGACAATTTCCAATTTGTTCCAATTTAAAGGCGGGAGCACCCCTCCTCGCATCAGGTTTTGATTTGGGCGTGATCCCACTATCCTCCTGGTCTCTTTCCTTTCTGTTTGGTCTTACGTGTTCTTGGCTGTATTCCCGTCTATCCTTTTTCCTATATCCGTCATTTGTTTGCTTGCTTTTTCCCATTTCCTTATGTACGGAATTTGCCCCGATGTCACTATCTGGTTTTGACACTTTAATGAGGCTTGACTGTTGCAATCTTTGGTTTGTGTTTTTTTCGTCCTTATCCGGCGATCTGTCCAGGCCCCAGTTTGCCTTACGAGTCAGCTTCTTACAACCATCTTCTAATGTGACGAAAAAGTAATCTCCTGTGTCTTTTGGGGCTTGGTCCGAGATTACTGTTGGTTGGTGTTCCCGTGGTGTTTTTCTTATCGTTTGACACACCACAAGATCAGATGCAGGTTTTTCACAAAGGTGGTTTAAATTTTCGAGGACCTCTTCCATCAGAAGGTCTTCTGTAGATTTAGAGGTGTTTGAAGACCCCGACGTCTCTATTAGGTCAATACACACTGGAGTCTGGGCCACCTGGTTTGTTGGCGTTGAACAGTTTAAGTTTGATTCTGAACTTATTCCATCTTTCTGAGACTTCGTTCTATCCTTGAAACTTTTTTCCTCCACCGGTAGGCAGAAGACCAGTTGCCTCACGCTGTTAGTGGCTGAAGCGTTTGTCGATCTATAGTCCTTGAAGATGGGAAAATCTTTGTTTATCGTAGATTTTAAAGTTTTTGTTGAAAGAGACTCTTGATCAAGGCCCATTGTGTGATCTTTTTTCTCATTTAAACTGGTTTGGAGATCCTTCTGTCCCTGGCGAGCCCCAGTAGTGCTTTTTTGTTCAGTGGCGCACCGCGACAAGTGGAGGTGATTTGCCTTGTTTGTCGGAAGCCGAACGTTCGTGTTTAGCGTTTTTTCCGACATTTCGATGGTCTTAAGTTCGTTCGATGATAAGAGAGTCTTGTTATGCGCTATATGCATAGTTTGTGACCCCCTTTCGTTGGTTCCATTTGCGCAAGATTTTGCGTTTTCCTCTGGCGATGTTGATCGGTGCTGGACGGTGCAGGCCTTTGTTTTTTCTTTTTCTGCTGCAGTGACATAACCCTCCAAGAACATAAACTTTGCGTGCATAGTTGTCAGTAGGGATTGTGATCCTTTAAGGAATCATTTATGGCCTCGTACAATTTTGTGAAGGGCGCCATGGCCACTGCAACTGCACACATCAGCGTTACCATGTCCGTTTTTTTTTCAGATGTTTCCTCTAGCATCGAGTTTTGGCAGGGGCTTCCTTCCCTTTCTTTTGCAGGTGTAATTTTCGGTATATATCTGTCTTCAGCCATTGAGGTATCCACTTCGGATATCAAACTTGCAACAATAATGTCGTCATTTGTCACGAGGCTCTCGTTGTTTGTCTCCTAATTATCTTTTTCATTTTGCACTTCATTTGTTATGGGTATGTGTGCTTCAGTACTGTCCATCAAAACCTCATTTTCTGGGTTTGCTAAGGGAGTTTCATCCAATCGATGTTCCGTCCCAGTTTTGTTTGAGAGTTCTTGTTCTTCGATTTTATCCATTTGGTCGGGGGTTGGATTACTTTTAGCCTCTAGGTTAGACCCCCTTAGGACTGGAATTGTGCTAGGTGTCTCGAGCAACAGATCGTCTGAACTGTATACAATTTCCAGCATGTCGCTGTCACTTATTTCACAGATGCTCTCAAATTTTCTCTTGCAATGTTTCCCAAAAAATTCCACTAAGTTTTGTGATGAGAAGATGTTGTTTTCTGGATTGCACTTCTTGTCTGTAGTCTTCAAGGATCGCTTTATGGTCCGTTTTGCTCTCCGTTTATCAGTGTTGTTCTCGTCAGCTCCTTTAAACCTTCGTAGCCGGGCTGGTTTTGCGGTTTTACTGGTGTCCGCTGGTAAGTTTTTTTCCATGTTATTTTGGGCTGTTTTCAATTTTTTGGGGAGTGGACCGTCTTCTATTTGGGCTATCGATGGTCTTGAAGACGGCTGTTGGCTCAAGTCATCCCTGGCTTTATTTTGGCATTTTTCGTTTGGGCCAGATGTTTCGCCTGGTATGTCGGGAGGCGGGAGGCGGATTTCCACTTCCACCTCCACCGGTATGTTACTTGTTTTGGCCCCAAAGTCAAAAGCTTCATACAAGTCCCTCGATAATTTACGAGCTTCACAAACCCCACGAGGATTACCCCTTGGGAAGCCCTCCTGGGCGTCCACCCCTGGGGATTCAGCAGCACTCTCCAACATCTTTGGCCCATGGGTCTCCACCAGAGGGCACACAGCTATCTCTCGATCCCAAGCAGTCGCTTGGCTCTCGTCTTTTCTCGCTTGCTCCCGCACATCCGCCCCTCCCATCTCCCCCGGAGCCGATACCGACCATCCTCCGATGGGCGGCAAAGGATCCGCGGTCGACCGGGGGCCGCTCTGCGTATGAGAGGCGATATCCGCGCCATTTCCCACCGGCGAGTCGATGTCTCTCGTGCGTGAAGAGCGCTCCTCGCCCTTTGACGCCCTTGCCGCTTCACTCAGCCGTCCAGAAGCCTGCACGTCGGAAGGGTCATAGATATCTTCCAGTACAGGCAAGTTGTAATTTCTGTGCTCCGTCTGACGATGTCCGGCCAGTGTGACCAGGATTGTCTCTCCCCTTAGATCCTCGCCTCTGTCACTAATAATATTTATCTGGGTGTCCTGGGCGGGAGGGGGCATAATCTCTGGCGTCGGCACCTGTTCCTTGACCCAAATAGTTTTCGGACACGAGCCTCCCAGGCTCCCGGTGCCTACAGTTTGGTCATCATGGTCAAGGTCAAGCGTTTCCTCTGAGGTGCATTTCTTTGCCAGTCTTTCCTTGGTGTTAGTCGAGCTTGTGTGTTTTGTGTGAATTTTCACTTGCCCAGTACTCAGCGGCAGAAGTTTACCCTCTTCAGCTCGAGTACGGGATCGGGAGCTCCGTTGGTGCAAGTCTTTGCCACACACAAGCGGCTGGAGCATGGGGGACAGGGTGATGTCCACAGCGTCCACGACGTCCATGACTGCCCAAGACTGCTACTCTGCCGCTACTCCGCGGCCGCTCCGCGGAGTCAAGAGGTTTTTGACTGGTCTGGTCCGGTTTGCACTGTAGACACTGTAGACAGACTGGAAAGAAGAGAACAGCCTGCAGTCACTGCCCAAGACTGCTACTCTGCCGCTACTCCGCGGCCGCTCCGCGGAGTCAAGAGGTTTTTGACTGGTCTGGTCCGGTTTGCACTGTAGACACTGTAACCTTTCCAAACATGCGCCCTTGCGCAATATAAATAAAAAAAAAAATACACGTCAACACAACCTATTCCCAGCCACACATGTATTCACAACACGTTTTGGAAACACTTTCCTTCACGCTCAGCCTCCAACTCCTTTAGTGCCATGACCAGATGTCTGTACTCCTATTGTCAAGCCTTCACTTCAGAGGGTAGCAGCATGTTAGGGAGAATTCCCAGAAATGTGCCAATTCCCTCCACCTTAGGGACCCCCAGCAACTTTGCTGGATTTAGAGGACTTGATTTGATTTTACCTGGAGAAAGTGTGACCCTTTTCCCCCACACTCTCTCATGTGTTTTAACGTGATTTTCTACACTGTGCTTCTTTTGGTTATGGAGTCTAACCAACTCCATAGGCATCATCTTGTACAATTGTGTCACAAAGCACCTTTAGTTCAGTGGCAAAGGGAAATCTTCAAGACTTCCCAAGGTTTAACTAGCTTCTCTGGGATCAACTAATGTTTCCCAGAGCAGTAAAGTGAAATTGACTTTACTTAAAATCGTAACTTTCTAGCCCCAGCACACCCTATCTTACAATAGAGTGCTGGTGGGGTTACTTAGTATCCCCTGTGTCTAAATGCTGATTTAACATTTTTTACGTTACCCTTCCCTCAATCGACTGGCTGGTGGCAGTGGTTTTGTTTTGAACTACCTTGGTTGCATTTACCGCAACAGTTTGCGGCTCCGGTAAAGTAACCCTGGGAGCCCTCTTTTCAAAATGGCGTCCTACCATCTTTGCTAAAATGGTGCCTGGTCTTTTTTCGCCAGGTCTTTGTGGGAAGGTCCTTTTTGAGTTTCTCTGCGCGCCAAACCAGGTTTGGTCTCTTTGTTCATTCGCCTTTGGCAGGCTTCAGGAGTGAAACTTGCCTCTGGCTCCAGAGTGTCTGGGGTAGGCAGAAGTGAGGGAGGTGCCCGAAACGCCCTGTGCTTAGTCTCCTAGTAGACCTGAATGCACTCTGTGGTGATTGGCTGGCTGACTGTCCGGAAAGGACAGCCACCCTGCTGGGTGAGTCACAGCTAGGCTGGAATGAATGGGAGAGAACTGAATAAAAGGTGAGTCTTTTGGCTTGGAATGCAGAATCAACCACTGGCCGAAGAAGAGCTGGAACAGGACGGCTGTTGCAACTCCTGGACCGTTGGTTTGCCTGGTGAAGCCCTGCTGCAGGTCCGAATCGCCAAGTTCGCATCGACTGAGAAGCCCCTGCAAGAACGACTTCTCCCTCTGAGTTGGGGGGACCAATTAACTCCAAATTAAGCCACCTGGACACCCATCTCGGAGCTGGTTGGAATTCCTCAGAGCTGCTGCAGGAACCGTATAGCCAGGGAGAGGGACACCAGATTGTGTGCGTTACTTTTAAGCTGGCCTAATGCTTTTGGAAGATCCTCCAGATTCCCATGAAGCAGGACAGACCAAGCCTGAGCCCCCTCAGCAGAGTGCGGGACCCCAGAAGTAAGGATAGTCCACGTTGACAGCCAGGAACCGTGCTTAATGCTCTTTGCTGTACCGCAAGCAGCTGAAACGCGAAACAGCCACTGAAAGTAAAGTTTGCCGGTTGCCAGCTTTGACAGTCCCAGTGCAGGAGTCCCCCCGATGTCCTCCCTCTTGTCCCCACGACTGAGGCCCAGGAACAGTGAGATCTGCAGAGCTGCACAGGAACCGAAGTCATCAGCTGCAGCTTATCTTCTTTACCTAGGTACTGTAAAACAAGTCTAAGAGAACTTCATTCTTACTGTGGAAGTGCTTGGAACTTCTACAACTCGCAAGTCTAATCAGCTTGTGGCCCTACATTTGATACTTATTATCAAAGACTCCTAAGAACTTGTGCAAAGACTTAACCATTTACTTACCTGAAGTGCTGCATCCAATACAAAGAATTCTGCCTATTGACTTTGGCTTAACCTACTGAATTGAATGACACTTCTATTGCTATCTAAGGAACACGTTACTTACCTGTAACTGTTGTTCTCCAGCATGGGGTCTGGCATGGATTCACATGCTCATGAATATAAGAATACATAGAAGTATACACATGCACAAACACAGGAGGTGGCAAAAGGCTCAATATCAAGCAATACAACAACTCAACATTAAGCAACTCTTACCTCCTCACCAGGGTCACCTTAGGCGAACAGGTTGCGCAGCACTGCCGGACCGACTCGGGACTCCTCCCTGGAATCCCGGTCGACGCAGCAGAATCTCGTGAAGGTGTGCGTCGACCTCCACGTAGCAGCCCTGCAGATGTCTAGCAGGGGCACACCAGACAGGAACGCCATAGTAGCAGCGATCGCTCTGGTCGAATGGGCCCTCGGACGGCCTGGCAACGGTCGGTTTGCCAACTGGTGACAGTGCATGATGCAGCCGGAGAGCCATCTGGAAATGGAAGTCTTCGAGAGAGCCTTCCCTTGATTCACAGGTCCAAAGTTCACAAACAGCTGTGATGTCTTCCGAAAACTCTTCGTGCGGTCCACGTAGAACTTCAGCCCTCTAGCTACATCCAGCGAGTGCAAAGTCCTCTCAGCCGGCAACGAAGGCGACGGGAAGAAAACTGGCAACACCAAGGGCTCGTTGAGGTGGAAGTCCGACGGCACCTTGGGCATGAAGGAGGGGTGCGTCCTCAGCACCACCCTTGTGTAGTGAAAAGTCAAGTATGGAGGCTTGCAAGACAGGGCCTGGATCTCTCCCACTCATCGTGCAGAGGTGATGGCCACGAGGAATGCTGTTTTCCACGACAAATTTCAACAGCACTGAATGCATAGGCTCGAATGGGGCCTTTCATATGGAAACAGTCCTTTCATAAATTCCTTCACCAGACGATGAGACCACAAGGACGCCCGTCCTGTAGTTCTGGTGTAACGTGAGACGGCAGCCAGATGTACCTTGATGGAAGCGTGACATAGGCCAGCCTTGGCCAAAGACAGTAGGTACGGCAATACTTGAGGGGCCGTAATCCGCAGAGGGTTAATCTTCTGTGCACGGCATAAGACAGAGAACCTCTTCCATTTATGTCCGTAGCACGAGAGTTGAGGATGCCCTGGCCTTTGCAAAAACCTCTCTGTAGTTGGCCGGGATTTCGTATCCTCCAAACTCTAGTGCTGCAGGAGCCAGGCCTGCAAGTTCAGAGACTCTGGTTCGTGATGAAGAATGGCGCCTCCTTCTCTGGAGAGAAGATCCGCGTCCGTCGGCAGCTTGACTGGTGTGGACGCTGACAAGTCCAGAAGGTCCGGGAACCAGATCTGCCTCTGCCACGCGACGAGGATCATCCTGCACAGGGACCTCTTGAGCTGGTTGACGAGCCGGAGTAGCAACTGCGGGAATGCATAAAGGAACAGGCCGTCCCAGGGGAACGAGAAAGCATCGCCCATGCTCCTCGGTTGGGGAAACCTGCTGGTGATCCTCCGGCACTTGGAGTTCGCCGCCGTCGCGAAGAGATCGATCTGGGGTTTGCCCCATCGTCGGAAGAGTCGGTCCACTTGATCCTGGCGCAGTTCTGACTCGTGGCACGAGCGCAGCTCTCTGCTGAGTGAGTCGGCAATGGTGTTTTTTTATCCCTGCCAGATGAAAGGGTACCAGAAACATCCCTTGGGCGACGGCCCAATGCCACAGATCCTGGGCTTCCTTGGATAGGGCAAGGGATCTGGTTCCCCCCTGCTTCCGAATGTAAAACATCGTGGTGGTGTTGTCGGTTAAGATCCTCACCACCTTGCCCTTGAGGGACAGAAGGAAGGACCTGAGGGCCCAGAACACTGCACGGAGCTCCAAGATGTTGAGGTGGAGAGTCTTCTCCTCCGGGAGCCAAAGGCCTCTCGCGTGGAGACCCCCGGTGTGCGCTCCCCAACCTTCGAGGGAGGCATCCGTCGTCACCGTCACCTGGAGGGCCGGGGCTAGGAAACCTGTTCCTGCTGTCAGATGAGCGCGGACACCCCACCATCGTGTCGCCTGACGTAACGCTTCGTCGTGCGGGATCCTGTCCTCGAACCCGTTGTCTGGATCCAGTGGCCGTCGAGGAATTCTTGCAAGGGCCGCATCCGAAGTCTGCAGTGGGGCACCAGATAAATGCAGGACGACATTCCGAGGAGGGACTTGATAGACCTCACTCTGGCCACGTCCGTGGCCAGCAGACGTTTCACCTTTCCTAGGATGGTCCTTATCCTTTCCTCCGACGGTGAGGCCCGCCGCGCCACTGTGTCGAGCTGTGCTCCCAGAAACAGGGTGACTTGCGACGGGACCAGGTGGGATTTTGGAAAGTTGATGGAGAACCCCAGGTCCGTGAGCAGCTGGACGGTCTTCGCAGTGTGTTCCACAGCGAGCTCCCTTGTCCTTGCCCGTATGAGCCAGTCGTCCAGGTAGGGGTAGACGTGGATCCCCTGCAGGCGCAGCCACCGGTGCAAGGCACTTGGTGAACACCCTGGGCGCCGATTTTAATCCGAACGGGAGGGCCTTGAACTGGTAGTGCCGCCCTTTGACCACGAACCTGAGGAACTTTCGGTGTCTCTTTAGAATAGGGATGTGGAAGTAAGCATCCTCCAAGTCCAACGACGACAGGAAATCGCCCTCCTCCACCTGTCCCAGCACGTGCTGGAGGGTGACCATCCGGAACATCTGTGCCTTGATGTATTTGTTTAGTTGTCCCAGGTCCAGGATGGGACGCCATCCTCCTGTCTTCTTCACGAGGAAGTATCTTGAGTAAACTCCGGAGCCCCGAAGCCTCTTCGGGACTAGCTCGATGGCCCCTTTCCTGAGCATCACCCCTACTTCCAACAGCAGTTGAGGGACGTGATCTTCCTTCCTGGCCACGGGAGGAATGCGGGGGCACCTCTTCTGGAACTCGAGGGCGTGCCCCAGGGCCAGGGCGTCCAGCACCCAACGGTCAGTGGAGATGGACTCCCACACGCCGACTAACTTCGTCAGCCGGCCTCCCACCGGAGTGCTTCGGCGGGGGCCCGACCCGACGGTCGGTTCAATCTTGCTTGGAGGCCGCTTTGCCTCCTTGACCACCTTGGCGACGACGGCGGGATCCACCTGACTTGCCGCGTCCCCTGTAGGCCTCCTGTGACGAAGACCTTGCCGCTTGACGGTACATAGAGGAGCTGCTGCCCGCTCCCTTGGAGGCACCCTGTCTGCCTCCGGAGCTCCGAAAGGACGGCCGTCGCTGTTGGAGCACACCCAGTGCACGGGCCGACTCCGTGTCCGTCTTGATCGCCTGAAGGGATTCATCAACCGCCTTGCCAAAAAGGTTGTTCCCATCGAAAGGCATGTCCAAAACCTTGGTCTGAACGTCCTGGCGGAAATCCGTCGCCAGGGCTTTAAGTGGGGTAAGAAATCGAGGGGGGGGCCCTCATTTAGGGGCGTGGCTTGTGGGAGGGCATGGCCTAAAAAGTACGCAAATCGTAGGGTATACACACAAATCTATATAAATGTTATATATTTGTGTGCGTACCTTACTATGGTGTGTGTACTGTGCAAGCCATCTTTTCTAAAAATAGAAATATGTAACATATTTCTATGTTTAGAAAAGATGGCTTGCATTGTACACACACCATAGTAAGGTACGCACACAAATATATAACATTTATATAGATTTGTGTGCATACCCTACGGTTTGCCTAGTTTTCAGGCCATCTTTTTTAAACATTTCGGGTTTATAAAAGATGGCTTTGAAAGTACACAATTCAAGCCGTCTTTTATAAAGCTTTGACTACGGACAAAATTGTCCGTCGGCAAAGCTTTATAAAAGATGGATTGAAATGTGTACTTTCAAAGCCATCTTTTATAAACCTCAAAATATGTCGAGGAATCCCCAGGTTCGCCGAGGGTTAAAGACGCCTCGGCGACCTGGGGAAACAAAGGAACAGTAACCGCCTCTGGTGACCTCTCATGCGAGGGGTCACCAGATGCAGTTACTATGACTGACAGAAGTGGCAGCCAGTCACAGCGTCGCTGTGGTTGGCTGCCACTTTTGTCAGATCGCCTGACTTCATGGCAGGCGCATGCATCTCCCGTCGCGGCTGCGGCCGCGACGGGATAATGCATCCTGCCAATGTTGCGGGCGGTGGGACGGGGCCCCGTTAGGGCCCCGGCTCAGCCCCACTTTTTGGAGACTGCCGGGGCCCGGCACCGGCCCACTTTAAGCACTGTCCGTCGCCTTGAGCCATCCTCGTCGTCTCAGGCAAACGCTGTTGCCCAACTGACGGAAACCGGTGTCGGCGATGTCCGTAGCCACCGTAATGGCGTGGTCCGAGGCAATCTCACCTTCCTGCAAGATTTCCAGGGCCTCAGCCCTCTTGGCATCCGGAAAGAAGTCCAACAGAGGGGCGATCTTGAACCACAACTCCCCGTCGTAGCGGGCTACGATGGCCAGGGCGTTGGTCGCCTTGATGGTCGTCGCTGCAGATGAGATGGCCCGTCGTCCCATAGCAACCAGCTTCCTACCCTCGCCATCCGGAGGGGAGGTTTAAGTTAAGCCCGATGCGCCCCCCCCCCCTCGCTTTCTTCTTGGCCGCCGCCGAAACGACCGAGTCCGGGGTAGGTTGCGCCCTAAGGCACAAGGGGGCAGCGTTGGGGACCCGGTACTTCTTCTCGTACCGGTCCCTCTTCGCAGGAGCCGTGGCAGGGTTCTTGAGGAGGGCGAGCCCCTCATCCCAGATGTCATCAAGAAGCGGTACGGCGAGGACTGTCTTCCTTTTAGCCTTGCGCCGTTGGTAAAGGAACCCCTCCTTTTCCTCGGGGCAGAGCTGGAAGAGCTCGGATGCCCTGGAAATCATTGCATGGAAGGATCCAATCTCGTCGGGCGGGGACGCCCGGGCAGGGGCGCGACGGGGGACACGTCTCGTCGTCGCCTCAGTCGACATCCGGACCCGTCTTAGTAGTGTCCATGCCTGCATCATCCCCGTGGGTAGTGGACCGGGGGAAGGCAGAGAAGGCCGCAGAGGCGGGAGAGGAGGCCTAGGATGCGTCCTCTTAAGTGGTGGGCTCTCCGAAGGTCCTGGCTCCGGTTCCTCCGTCGGGTCTGGCTCAGGCACCTCTGTCGGGGGAAGGGGCAACCTAGCCCTTATCTCCGAGCATAAGGACTGGATGGCTGACAAAATGGCCGCCGAGGTGTCCTGCGGCGCCGGAAACGACGGGAGAGAGGGCTCTTGAGGAGCCTTGTCTGCGTCACCGTCGCCCTCGTCGTCGCCCTCGTCGGGATCCCTCCCGATGGGCTGGGGCTCCTCCACGAATTGGATGAGCTCCTCTTTAGAGGTCGTGTCCGTATCCACGACAGCCACCAACCCCTCGCCCACCTTTTCCAACGAGGACTTCGTGGGGGTCTTCTCGATGGGCCTGAAAGACGACTCCCTTCGCTGTGGCAGGGAGACTCTGGTACCTGAGGGCGCCTCCACTGGTGTGGCCTCCACAGGCTGAGCCAGGGCCGCGGCGACATCCTCAATCGAGGTCTTAGCAGGGTGAATTAAGGCCAACGTCACCTTCTGTACGCCTGGGGCCTTCACCTTGGGGGCAGGGTCCGAGCCTTGCTCCCCCTCTGCCGGAATCTTTGAGATCGACCAGGGCCTCTCCGGAAGATTCGCCGGGTTCTCGGACTTCCTCTTACCCGAGCCAGAGCCTTGGGCTCGTGGTCGATGGTGCCGGGGAGGATGCGCCCTGCCTGGCAGCCAAGGAGCCCGACCGTTCGGCGGTCCCGGTGCCCGCGGACTCGCTGTGCTTAGCTTTTTGTTGGGCCCCCGTTGCCGGAGCACCCTCACAGGACTTAGAAGCCCACTCGGACTTCTTTTTCTTCTTCTCGCCTGGCGGACTCTTCCCTTCCAGCCAGTTGGCTGGACGTAGGTGGCGATCCTTCATGGTCCGCTCCGACATGTTCCCACAAAACGCGCAGTCCTTTTCCTTGTGCGTCTTGTCCTCATGGAGACAGAGGCATAACGAATGCTCGTCCTCCTTGAAAACGTTCTGAAGCTGGCATCCAGGGCAGGCCCTGAACAGCTTCCCGGGCGTCGAGCTCCCTTTCTCCTGGGCCATGTCCAGGATAGGTCTCAGAACTTCTGGAATCCTCCAAAAGCGTAACTCGACGAACTCTTCACCCTTGAGGGGCGTAGAAACTCCGAAACAGATCCCCGTTGATCGGAAGTAGAAACGGTGGAGCTTGAGGCTCTATTTAACCGAAAAAATGAGAAAATCTGAAAAAAGTGCGAAAACGCAGCAAAAGCTCGAGAGTAAGCACAAGGACTCCCAACACTTGAACGTGCAGTAAAAATCTGAGGATGGCTGCCAGGGGCGGGGCTTAGGGAGAGGGCAGTCATTGGCTGGGGGCAGTATGACCCAGAGACCAGTGATTGGTTACTACTGAGAAAGACAGATCAGAAACGAAACTGATACTGATTTTTTCTATACCGAGGATTCCCGGCCTGACGGGGAATATTCATGAGCATGTGAATCCATGCCAGACCCCATGCTGGAGAAAAGTATTTGCCCTGCTTAGGAAATTGATGATCTCTTGTGTTCTAATAATCTTTGCCTTTTTCCAACTTTTTAAGAGTGTTCTGAATTCCAACAGTAAGATATTAATGTCCCCAGCACTCTTGTTCCTGAAGTCACTTGTGTCTGTGGGCCATCCCAAAAGGGTCTTGTCTGATCAGAAACTGAGTGTACAGTACTGAAGTGTATTTGTGTGTTACTAGCATATTGCTCCCTTCTAAAGAAGGCTTTATAACTGACTGATAAATTAACTGTTTATGCAAGAAACCTTGAGTTTAAGAGTTTATTTGAATACCTGTAACTGTGAATCTTTGTGCAACTCCACTACTGCTCACATTTCCCCTCTGGAGATAAGCCTGGCTGCTCAACACGCTACCAAAACTGTGTAGAACAAGCTTAGACCAAAGGTTGGGTTACCTATACCTGTAGTCCTAGTTGCTTGTAGTGTTCCCAGAGGGTAGTTCATTCAAACTTTGCCGAACACCAATCAGAATGTATCTCCATTCATTCTAAAGTGAATAAAGTTTGGTATTGAGGTTGGTGGATTTATTTCTTATGGGCACCTGACACATTCAGATAACTTGTTGAACTCTGTGCATGTTTTAAGACCCTTTGTGGTCACTTTTACTTTGTTTTTAAGTAAACACAGCTTTCTCTTTAGCATTGTTTATCCATTGACTTAAAGCAATGGGGGGGGGCGTAACATTAGAAGTGGTCTGTGGAATTATTTGTTTTCAGTCAACATCACAGAAGGGTCTCAATACAGACATGCTGTAGATTGACACCAAAGGCTCTACAAAAGACTCTGCATCAAATCTCTAGCTAGCTGAATAACACAAGTTCATCACTATAACAGAGTAGAATTGATGTTTTTAAATTAAAGTTTACATTACTTTTATTAATGTGTATTTGAACAAATGGGAAAAGCAAATGAGCTACATATAAACAAACTATATATGATAGAAAACCTCAAACTCTTAAACCACAAAATAACAGGCAAGCAAGCCTCAAATCCTCCAGTCAGATATAACACACTTACCTTGACATCCATGACTTTAGTGATCTTCCAGAAGTCGATAAGCAAGCCGATAAAAACGCTGACCTGGACTACAAAATTGGTCTCATTATCCAAGATGTAGAGAAGGACGACAAGGGACTGGAAGACTCCAAAAATCACAGAACGCACAGAGAGGCCTTCAAGCGACTGCCGGCTGTTCCAGAACTGGATATCTGATAAAAAGAAGAAGCCAATTTACTGTTAGGACAGTTTTTCTGAAGTCCAACTAAGGGCTTAGTAAAACCATTCAACTGAGGCAGTACAAGACTCTACTCTTAGTAGAAGGCTGTACCACCAGAGTAGCTAGGCACATTTTAGGAGGGAGAGAGGGCTGTATAATCTGTACAAATGGCATTGTAATACAAATGGTCCAAAGAAACACTATGTATTGTAAAAATAAAAGGATTTATTTAAATACAAGAAGGCCCAGATAAATCTTGGGAGAAATAAGTAAAATCACATATAACCAGATTTATAAAAACACAAAACTATGCTTGAAGGTACACAGACCAAACCATATAACCTTATTTGGAACATCCAACAGTAGTTCTAGGGAAGTCACTCCTTTTCATACACATTCAGTATAGGTCACACCTATTCTTGGTGAGTAAAAACCTATGGTTACTTTCAGATTACATTCAGTAATTCAAGGGTAGTAGACCCCTACCGGTTGTACCGTGACACCCAAAAACAAATCACATAGTCAATATGTTTTTTTGAACAGTGGAATGCTTATTCTAGGTACAATAAAAACCTAACACTACCTTTTGTGATAACAGTTATACTAGGTGAGTAAACCTAATTATGTAATATTCAATTACAGGTGCTTTTGAGATCAGTGAAACACAGATTGAGATAAGCAGTAACTCTTGTAACCTATTTTTGGACGGCACACAGCAACCTCAAGATAAGTAAAACCCATATACTTTTCAAGGTGTTATCAACAACTTGGGGCAGGTATAAACCTAAGACTTGTTTTGTGTCTGTCTAAAACAGACCAGGGAATACAAAACCCAATGTTACACTTTATGAATAACTCAGTTATTCTATGTAGGTAAAACCTAATGCACACTTATTCTTGACAGGCTAACTGTTATGCTCTAGCAAAACAGAAAGTTGATGGCTGGAAGGTTTTGAATTAATCATAACCACGGGCAAAGCTCTGGGCAACCCTCCAGACCATCGTTTTTCAGCCTGCCAAGCCATTACAGAAGGGGAAAAACCATATGCAAATCAGGCTTGGTCCTACCCCAAACAAGGGCGAAACATGTTTGGGGATGCTTGTGGTCTCGTGCAGAAGGGATGTGGCCTAGCAGTTCGGGCTGGACTGCCCCTTTTGGGGTGGGGCCAAGCCTGATTTTCATATGGTCTTTCCCTTCTGTAATGGCTTGGCAGGTGAAGAACGGTGGTCTGGAGGGTTGCCCAGAGCATTGCCAGTGGTTAAGATTAATTCTAAACCTTCCAGCCATCACCTCTTTGTTTTTGCTATAACTGTTATGCTCACCTGGTATCCACAGGGACGCCCGTATGCCCTGGTTGCCAGATTCCCCACCGGATGTGCTCAATTCGGGATGATGTCTTCTATGGCAGGTGGGCCTGAAAACACAGAAGGGCTGAACTTAGGCACAGATTTCGTTTCTTCCCACCAGCCCCTTGGACTCGACCTGATGGCCCCCTCACCTTACGATGTCTGGCGTGCTCTCCGTCCTGCTTTCTGCGGGTTGAAGCGACAGTTAACTTCACTGGTGCCAACCCATTCAAGTGTTTTTAAAGGAGGTAAGTTCGATTGTAGCAGTCTCTGAAGGCCTTTGCTTTTCTTTCATGCTATTAATGTCTTTCCCAGATTGTTTCCCCCTTAGGTGTGCGGAGGTTTGCTGGGTGCGCTGCTTGGGTCAGGCTCCTGCCGGGATTTACGGACGCAGAGCGTATGAAGAAAGGTAGGTTAAGCGCCAAGTGCGGCGCGCTGTCTTTATGGGCTAAACTGTATTTATTCCTTTTCAGGTCGCAAAGGTCTTTCTGGGCGTGCAGTGATTTCTGGAGCGGAACCGGCCGAGATATGCCCAGCCAGGTGAGGAGGTTATGGTTACTGCTGTGATTGCCGTGAGTAACCGGTTTAACGTTGTCCCTTTTTTTCTCTCCCCTCCAGGTGCTTCGTTCCGGTGCGTGATGTCCTGAAGGTGCTGCCAACGGGATGGAAGACCGCGAGCAGCCGGGATCGAAGGATGGAAAGCTGGAGGTAAGCTAGGACTGCTAATGATGATCTTTTGTCTCCTCTGCAGGTCCGCGATTCCAGGAACGCCGGGTGCTGGTCTCTGAACACGATGAGCGTCACGCTGCTGGCTGCAGAATAACGCGAAGCACGTTCTTTAGCTTGGGTGTGGTTTATATAGCCTACCCCTGTAAAGTAGTCCAGGTAAAGTAGTCCGGGCTACCACACCCTAAAACACTGCACTGCACAGTCTGGTTCTTAGGGACTAGACTGTGTGGGTGTCTCCATGTTGGCTGCAGGCTTCCACACAAAAAGTAGTCCCCTCAAGTCCCATTCCAAATATGCGCCAAAAGCGCCAGGATTGACTCCAGGAAAGTCCCTGGTGATAATGTAAGGCCCTTGGTGCCCCCAAATGAACCCTGAGTCCTAACCCTACCTGCCATGTGACCATGCCAGTGGGGTTCTGGGTCACGGGTCGTGACAGTACTCCCCCGCCCCCTCCCCCCATAACCCGATCCCCTCCCCAACCCCCTGCCCCCCCCCCCCCCCGACCCCACCAAGGCCCCTCCTAAGGTGATTCTTCTGCCTGGTCCAGGCTTGTCTGGAAAGTTTCGATGAAACGTTCTAATTAAACGTGGTGCATGAATGTTCTCACTAGGTTTCCAAGATCTGTCTTGAGGGCCATAACCCTTCCAATCGAGTAGATAGTATAGTTTGGATCTGGTATATTTGGAATCCAGGATTTCTTTCACTTCGAATTCGGGTTCTCCATCGATCATGATGGGTTCAGGTGGTGGTTTAACTCATGTACCGGGTTGTACTAGTTTTAGCAGTGAGACGTGGAACACTGGATGAATTTGCATGTTAGCTGGTAATGTTAGTTTAACTGCTGCCGGGTTGAGGATGGCTTGAACAGAATAAGGCCCCAAATAGCAAGGGCGAAAAGTCTGGGTTCCATTTAGTGGTATGTATTTTGTTGCTAGCCAAACTGTCTCCTATCTGATAGTCAGGAGCCTTTTTTTTCCGATGTTGGTCTGCAAACCTTTTTTGCTTACTTTTGGCTTGGATTAATTGCTCTGTTGCCTTTTTAAAAGGCCCAGTGATGTTTGCATGAAGAGTCTTTACAGCCGGCATTTCGAGGATGGGAGGGCTGTCAAGTTAGGAAGTATGCAGATGTCTGCCGTTGTCAGGTTTTCACATTCTGTACCTCACATTTGCAAGGATTCTAGGAGAATTGGGCATTTCAGATATTATTCATGGAGAACTAGAAAGGGGAGGTTATTTTAAATATTAGATAAATTCTGGTTTTAGTGTATTAATATTTATTTTACAGTTTATTCATTCTTCCCTTAACTAGTTTTCACTTAGAAAGATGAAACTCTCCCAAACCAAGATGGTGGAACACTTGTTCAGCAGTGATTGGTTTAGATAGCAGCAGTCCAAATGGTTTGTCATTTGGAATGTTCATAATAGTTCTAAACTGCCTTTCATTAAAGAATTCATTAGAGTAGGTCATATTTCTTAGCTCTGAGTAAAACAAAGTAAAAGTTATATTTAAAGGTGTAGAATCCTTAGTTTTTTAGTTCTAGATCCTTATAGTAATTCAGTCAAGAACAAGGAAGCAGAAAATCTACAGTTGAAGATTGCCAGTGAAAACCTGGATGCTGAGCTGCTGAGTAGTCTTGCCTTCTTACAAAGACTGAGCTAAGTGAATTTCCGTATTTTTAGTGAAGTTCTCAAAGACGTTTTGAACTGAATACAATTTAAGACTTTTGAAAAGTTGTTTGGAATGTATTTTTCAAAACTGAGTTTCGTATATTTGTTTGAGTAAACAAGTTCTTAATGAAAATACATGAAAGGTTCAGCAAATTATTTTTGTTGCAAATATAAATGTTTGTATTAACAAGGCGTGCGGATCGTTACTGCCGTTTTTACTAATGTTAAATAACTATCCTTAACCAAAAACTAACATTTTGAATTAGTTATCTTTACAAGTTTTTCCGGCGCGTTTTGCAGTGATCTACGAGCGAGCGCGGATTAGAGCAAAGGACCTTCTGATGTCGCGCATGCGTCGCGGCCATTTTGAGGATTGTAAACGTTAATCATTTTTTCCCTGCGTAGCGCTTCATACAGGAAAATGCAATAACAAGATATTCTTTCGATGTTAATCAGCGTTGTTAAATGAGCAGTTTTTCCCCTTATTTTTTCAACTGCTTCTAAAAATGAAATAACTATAGACAATCTTAAGTTCTAAAACTCAGCATAACGAGAAGGTGTCAGTTTCTTTTATAACTCGAGCGAGAGTTCGAACATGCAGCGAATCGAGTGAGTGTCATCTGACAAAGTATTATTTACAAAAGACATTTATTGAGGAACACGCAGCATATTTTTTGGGAGAACATTATAGCAGAATATAAAAGTCTACAGAAAAACTTCAGCAGGTAACATTTGTATAGAAAGGATCATTTTTACCCCTCACACAGAAGTTTAGTATTTTATCACTAATAATCACAATGTTGTTTGGGTATCAATTAAAAGGTTTCAAGAAGTTAAGCGAACAAGAGAGAAGATATACAAGTTGAAGATAAAGTAATAAAGAGTATCTACAATCATCATCATAAATCTTCTTGAAGCAGCCTAATGGCAAATCAAGCTTAGGCAACAGGTAATTAGAGTTAATAGTTTAGTGAGAGAGTGTAGTCTGATAGTGAGTAGAAAATATTATTTAAAGTTTTATTTTCCTTTTAGGAACCCTACCAAGTCGAAAACCTCCAGTGAAGACAGTCTGAAGTACCTGCAGTGGGAGTTTGTCTTTTGTTGTTTTCTCCATTCCCCTTTCCCCTGGGTTTGCCTGGCCAATAGTTTTATAGAAGCAGGATTGTTGAGCAGGCAGGCTTAGGGGGTTTGGTGGGCCAGCTTCACTCCTGCAGGATCCAACTACTTCAGTTTTCTGACAGCCGTAGAGGGTGAAAAAAGGTGTTTGCCCAGTACTGGAATGTACAGAATTGTTGCAAGCATCTTCGGCTCTCCATAATAGATCTCTCCAGGTTCCCTCGACTTGATGCAGCATGCATTGTAGGTATTGTTCGAGAGTCTGGTTGGTCCTCTCCGTTTGACCATCCGTTTGGGGGTGATGGCTGGTGGAAAGCCGTATGCCGATGTGAGCCATAGCGCAGTACTTTTTCCAGAAGTTTGATACAAATTGGCTCCCTCAATCAGAGACCAGGGCTGAAGGGAATCTATGCAGCTTGATAATGTTTTCCAAAAACACCTCTGCTAGCTGGGATGCATCTGGAAGGCCTTTGAAAGGGATAAAGTGTGTCATTTTAGAAAATAGGTCCACTACAACTAAAATGGTATTGAACCCTTGGCTGGGAGGTAAATCAGTAATGAAGTCGAGAGAGTGTGTGCCATGGTGCCGGAGGTATTTCTAATGGTTGCAGGAGGCCAGCTGGTCTTTGCTTCAATGACTTGTTTTGTGCACACACTCCACATGACTGAACGTATTGGATGACGTCTCGACGCCAAGTGGGCCACCAATAATTGCTTTTTACTTTGGCTAAAGTTTTGGCAATTCCGGGATGACCCTCCATCAAAGAGTCATGATAGTCTGAAATAATTTGTTGTTGTAGCTTGGTTTTAGGCACGTACAGGCGTTCGCCAAAATATGGCACTTGATTTTTGAGAGTGTATGGTTTTCCTTTGGTATGCCATTCCAGTAACTCGCTTGGAGTTATTTCCCGTTGGATCACATTTCTAAGTTCAGTTTGTGTTAAAGCTGTGGTGAGGCCTAAAAGCTTGTCCTCAGGTATAATGGCCACTGGATCTGGAGTTGCATATTCTCTTTCATCGATGCCCATGCGGGATAGTGCGTCAGCTTTCCTATTTTACGCCTGGTCGATAAGTGATTGCGTAGTCATACTCTGAAAAAAAAGGGCCCATCGTAATTGGCGCGAGGATTGCGCCTTTGCGGTTTTTAAATATTGTAAGTTCCGATGGTCTGTAATTACAGTGACTGTATGCCTGGCCCCTAAGAGATAATGCCGCCATGCCTTGAAGGCGGATTTTATAGCAATCAGTTCCTTATCGGTGAAGGCATAATTGAGTTCAGGAGGTGCGAATTTTCACGACCAGAAGGCCACGGGGTGAAATCGGCCAGTTTCAAGGTCTTTTTGAGAAAGAACCGCCCCCATCGCCATACTGGAAGCATCTGTTTCCACGATGTAAGGAAGATCTGGACGAGGGTGTCGTAAGATCGAGGCTGAGGTGAACCTTTCCTTTAGTTTTTGGAAGGCCTTGTCGGCATCTTCTGACCATATGAATTTTTTATTGTTTTTTCGTAGAAGTAATGTGATCGGATGCACAATCTGACAAAAGTCTGGGATGAATAGATGGTAGAAATTTGCAAAACCCAGCATACTCTGTATCCCTTTTACTGAGGTCGGGGAGGGCCATTTTAGAATGGCATCCACCTTGTGGCCAGCCATTCGAATGCCTTTCGGAGTAAGAACGAAACCTTGGGTTCTGGGTCACTGGTCGTGACACGAACAGCAAGTCAGGGGACGCAAGCCCCAGTTGGGGGAACACTCATACAATTATCCTAACAGGAATACTAAAGTCAAACCAACAGCATTACTTTTGGGAAGAGGCACAGCCAAATCATAGGTGAATAATATACCTTTACATCTATTTTCTGTTAGAATGGCGAACAGTTTAAGGAAAGAAAAATGTTACATATACTTTTCAGAATAGTGCGACACGCATTCAAGGTAAGTAAGAACTATTTTTAACTGTTCACTCAGAGTTACAGTTACCAACAAACTCAAGTAAGTCACTTTTAAACACTTATTCTCTTTTCTAGGCAAAAGGCTCAATCTTTTAAAAGTCTTTCCCTTATTCTTGGAGCATGAGTGTTCTCAGTGGCAGAAGGTGGGAGCGGGGGGAGGGGTCACTAGGGTCTAGTGTTCAACAGGCAGTGTCAGGATAGGTTCTGAAGTAGCAAAAGTCAGGGTTCCTTAGAAAGACTGTTCAAACAGGTGAGTATGAGAATGCATTACTTACCGTAAAAGCATTTCTGATGGTTGTATCTGCTTAGATTCACATGCTGTGCATAGGTCCGACATCCAGTGGTCACTTCGGAGTATTGCATTTTGTTTTTCGTAGTCGAAAAGGGGACGTCGACTAGGCGTGTCTGAAACACTATCCCTATAGTGACGTGCGTTGTACCCACAATCCCTCACGCGTCGAGGTCCCTCTGTTTGTATTTTTTCTGCCCTGAGGGAGCCTTCTAGACGTGAGTGAGTACAGAAAGAGAGAGAGATATATAAAGGAAGTCTATGTTCCTTCCATCCGAGCGGGGAGGAAGGGTGGGCGCATGTGAATCTAAGCAGATACAACCATCAGAAATGCTTTTACGGTAAGTAATGCATTCTCTTCTGATGTTTGTTAATCTGCTTAGAATCACATGCTGTGCATAGACTAGCGAGCAGTACCCGGAGTTGGCGGTGGGTTATGAGAAGGAACAGTAGAGAAAAGGTGTCGTAATACTGCCTGTCCCACCTGGGAGTCAGATCTAGAGTGTGTATCTAGACAGTAGTGTTTTGTAAAGGTGTGCACAGAACTCCAGGTAGCCGCTTTGCAGATGGACTCAAGGGGAACATTTGCAATGAATGCTATGGATGCCCCCGTGCCTCGAGTAGAGTGTGCTCTTGGCTTAAAGGGTAGTTCTCTCTTAGCAAGAGTATAGCAGAGAGTGATGCATTGAACAATCCATCTAGAAATAGTGGATTTTGAAACCGCATCTCCTTCTCTTCCTGCTGCCACCGAGACGAAGAACTGATTAGTCTTCCTCAATGGTCTGGTTCTTTCCATGTAGAACATGACCGCCCTGCGTACATCAAGTGTGTGCAGAGTCCTTTCTCCCAAATTGGAAGGATTTTGAAAGAACGTTGGTAGTTCTATAGACTGGTTTACGTGGAATTTAGAAATAAATTTCAGAGCAAACCTAGGGTGAGTGCGTAGAACCACTTTTTCTTTGTGAACTGTAACAAAGGGGTCTAGAATAGAAAGAGCCTGAAGTTCACTTACTCTCCTGATGGAGGTGATAGCTATTAAAAAAGCAGTCTTAAGAGTAAGGTGTTTAAGGGATGCTTTGTGCATGGGTTCGAATGGAGAGCCCATGAGTCTGGTAAGTACCACATTAAGGTCCCATCCGGGAGCAGGGTCAGCTATCGGGGGGTGTATTCTCTTTACTCCCTCCATGAATGTTTTTATAACTGGGATCCTCCACCACGACACTTTGAGTTGGGAGGTGGTGTATGCAGAAAGTGCCGCTAGGTGGACTTTAATGGAGTTAAACACTAGGCCTGAATCCAAGAGATGGGTCAGGTATAGTACCACATGTGTGGGAGAGCAGTCAATAGGGTTGATGCTTTTACTCCTGCACCAGATGACAAATCTCTTCCACTTGCTAGAATAGCAGTGGCGAGTGTTCGGTTTTCTGGCTTCCCTGAGGATGTCCATGCATCTTTGCGGGAGTTGTAGATGTCCGAACTCTATGATTTCAGGAGCCAAGCTGCTAAATTCATGTTCTGGGGGCATGGGTGCAGAGTCCTGCCCTTGTTCTGAGATAGCATGTTGTACGGGCAGGGGAGTTTTACTGGGGGAGATAGAGACATCTCCATCAAGTGAGCGAACCATGGCTGTCGGGCCCACATTGGGGCCACCAGTATCATGGTCACTTGTTCCTGGTGCATCTTGTGCACCACCTTGTTGAGAAGGGGAGTCGGGGGAAAAGCGTAAACAAATTTCCCTGACCATTGCATCGATAGACCGTTCCCCTTGGATTGGTTCTGGGGGTACCTGGAGGCGTAACTTAGGCATTGAGAGTTCTCCAGGGTTGCGAACAGGTCTATTTCTGGGAATCCCCATTGTGTGAAGACGTCGAAGACGATGTCTTCGTGTAGACGCCATTCGTACTCTTCGGGCAGAGGGAAATCTCTGCTGAGTCTGTCTGCCAGCAGATTGAGTTCCCCGGGTACATGTAGTGACAGTAGGAACATGTCCTGTTTGAGAGCCCACTTCCATATATTCTGGGACAGTTTGGACAAGCCTGGAGAGTGGGTGCCCCCCTGCTTGTTGATGTAGTACATGGCTGTAGTGCTGTCCGTAAGGACCATTACTGTCTTGCCTTGTAGGTGTTTTTGGAAGGCTTTTAGCGCCTTGAATACTGCTAGTAGCTCCAGTAGATTGATGTGTTTGGATGCTACGTTCGGAGTCCACACTCCGTGAGCAGTCTGATGGGATAGGTGAGCACCCCATCCTGTGAGGGATGCGTCTGTGGTTAGAGTGGCTTCCGCCGCGGGTGTGGCAAAGGGTTTTCCTTTTTCCATGTTCCCCTTTGTCCACCACTGTAGCGAGAGAACCAAGGCCTGCGAGACCACCACTAGATCGTCCCATTGTCCACTGGCCTGACACCACTGGCTGTTGAGCCACTCTTGCATTGGGCGCATGCGCAGGCGCGCGTGAGGTACCAAATAAATACACGACGCCATCATTCCTAGCAAGCGCATTGCTTTGCGTACCGTCACCTCTCGGCCGGTCACATATTGGGGGATCTGAAACAGCATGTTTTGGACCCTCTCTCTGGAGGGGAAGACGAGGCCGTCCCTTGTTTGAATTAGAGCCCCTAGGAATTGTTTGATTTGACTGGGGTCTAGACTGGACTTCTTTTCGTTGATGGAGAAGCCCAGTTGGAACAAAAGGTCTACCGTCTTTTGGGTATTGGAGAAACATGTTTCGTAAGAGTCCCCTGTTATGAGCCAGTCGTCGAGGTAAGGGTAAACTGGGATGGACAACCTGCGCAGGTGGGCCGCAGCCACTGCCAGTACCTTTGTGAATACCCTTGGTGCTGAAGCTATACCGAAGGGTAGCACCTTGAACTGGTAGTGTTTGCCCTCTATCATGAACCTTAGGTATTTTCTGTGCGCTGGCAACATTGAAATATGAAAGTATGCATCTTTCATGTCCAATGTTGTCATGTAATCTCCCTGCGAAAGCAGCGGGATCACCTCCTGTAAGGTCACCATACGAAACTTTTGGGGTTTGATAAACTTGTTCGCTGGGCGCAGATCTAATACAGGGCGCATGGTTAGATCCTTTTTGGGTACAAGGAAGTACACTGAATAAATACCTTCCGTTACCTGAGATAGAGGCACGACCTCTATGGCTCCTTTTTCCAGCAGTTGTTGTACTTCTTGAAGAAGGATGGCAAGATGTTCCGGCGTCAACCGTCGTCCCCTCGGGGGTTTGTAGGATGGGGAACTGTTGAATTCGATACAGTATCCGTGGGCTACGGTGGAAAGTACCCAACGGTCTGACGTTATCTCCTCCCATGCAGGAAGAAAGGATGTTATCCGGCCCCCGACCGGTGTTGCATGGGAGGGGACGCGAATCTTCGCGTCACTTGGAGTTGTTGGGGGCTTGGGAGCCTCTGGGGGTGGATCCCCGACCTCTCCCTTTGCCCCGGCGTTGGCCTCTTTGGCTGTACTGTCCACTATTGGCTTGGTAATTGGTGGCAGGGTACTGCTGATGCTGACCTTGTTGTTGTTGCCGTTGGCCACGAAAAAAGCGCTTGTTGCCATAGCCGCGTCTGGTAGTGGGCTTAGAGATCTGGTCAAGAGTCTTGATAGTGTCGAACTCTTTTTTGGCCATCTCTAGGGCTTCATCTACCGCTTTTCCGAAGAGGTTAGCGTCCTCGACAGGTTTATTTATTAAAGACGCCTGTGTCTCAGGTTTAAAGCCTGAGTTGCGCAGCCATACATGGCGCTTTAGGAGTATTCCTTGTACCAGGGAACGTCCTGCTGTTTCTGCCGCGTCCAGAGAGTTTTTTACAATGCTCTGGTTCACTTGTGTTCCTTCGCCAATAGTCGACAGTAGGCGTGTACGTAAAGGCTCCGGTGCTTCCTCTGCGTCTTTGCGCAGTTTGGTCCACTGCGCGTCTGCGTAGCTCGCAAGCAAGGAATTGTTGTTGGCAATTCTTGCTGAGAAGGCAGCCGAGGAAGTAACTCTTTTTGCAAGGGCATATAGCCTCTTGCCCTCCTTGTCAGGGGGTGCCTCACTGGTGGAAAGTGGTACCCCTGCCCTCTTTCTAGTATTAGATACAACTAGGGAGTCCGGTATGGAATGTCCTCTAATGTAGAGCGGGTCTGAGGGTGAAGGAGCGAAAAGTTTCTCAATCCGTGGATTGACCCCTCTGATCAAAGCGGGAGTGGACAGCGACGGGGTGATCCTCCTTTTAACTGAAGCGAGGAGAGGAATGGTCTGGCTGACCGGGGGTTTTTCTTTAATGACTCTTTCTACAAAGTCTAATTCTGGAGAGAGTTCTCCCGTATCCAGTTCGAAATGCGCTGCTGCTCTGCGCAACAGTGCATTGAAAGTAGGCTGATCGTCTATTGGAGACGTGTTCCTAACTGGAGAATTATCCGGAGGAGTTAGATTTAGGGCATCAGTGTCGGAACACACTGATGGCGATTGCCAGGGGTGCGAAGGTCCTTCTCCTGGGCTAATCCCGAAGCCTTCTTCTATAATGTCTGTTCTGTCTTCTAGACATTCCTCCTGGTTCTGTCCTTCGTCGTCCATGAAATCATCTTCTTCTTCGACGTATTGTTCCTCCCCAGTGAGGTCATATACGTCTTGGAAGTCTGAGGCTGTGTCCAGCAGGGGATCGACCAGCCTCGGTTTTTTGGCTCTGGGGTCGTCTTGAGGCCCTTCTCTAGTTCTTCTGAGAGTTAGAGGGGCTTGGGTACTCATAAACTTTTCCATCCTCTCCATACAGAGGTGGAGTCTCTCCATAGTTTCATGGGGTACCCCAGAGCGGTCTAGCGGGGGAAAACTCGAGTTGTCTACCTCGAAATGGCTCGACCTCTCCCAAAGCGTCGAGGAAAGTGTCCCGTCGCCCTCCTCAAAACCCTCAGGTGTGTAGGGAGACTCCCTGACTGAAGGGGGTAATCCCTGCTTTCCTTCGGGTGTTTTCGGCGTATCCTTTGATCTATGCGTAACGCTCGACGAAATTTTCGGCGTACGCTTTTGGGCGTCGGCTACAACGATCCTGGCTAAGCTATCGGCGACATTCTTGTCGGCGGAAGCTTGAGTTTTCGACGCTATGGGTATCGAGCGGTGTACGGCGGTATGCGCCTTCTGTTGATGCGCACCGGCCGGTGGTTTGGTGGTGGCGCCCTTGTTTGCCGAAAGCCCAGTCGCAGGTCGCGGCTGCGGTTGCGAGAGGGGCTTCGAACCCGAACGGTCCGAGGAGGCCGCCGGTGGAACCTGCGTCTCCTTGGGCGCCGAAGCTCTCTTCGACTTAGACGAAGAAGAGCCATGGGTTGTGTGCTTATCTTTATGTGAATCTTTGTGTGCGTCAGTGTCGCCGGGGTGTTCATCCCCATAAGCAGGGCGTGAGCCGAGCCCGTCGGGGCCGGGGACAGACGACGAAGCGCGTAAGCGCTCCTTAGAGGGGGTTTCGACTTCCGTGGCGGAGGTCGTGTCATCGCGTTCCTCGTCACTGTCGGTGGTAGCAGCGGCGGGTGAACCTTCGGCCTTCGACATCGCGTAGGCCGCCCACCTTTTAACCCTACGGTCTTTTAGAGTTTTAGGCTTCAGAAGCCGACAAGCCGCGCACCCTTCCTCTTTGTGATCGAGGGGCAAGCAGCGGTTACACCGTGAGTGCTTGTCCTTCCAAGTGAATTTGCCTTTACAAAGTGGGCAAAACCTAAATGGTGTCCTCTCCATAGCAGAGGCAATAAATCGCGATAAACACCCCCAGGGAAAGGAAGGGGAAAGTGAAAGGCATTCTCAGAAAGACCCAGAGATGTCCCACGACCCCACTCTCCCTACTGTAAGTGGCCAGCGAGGCCAGGCCACGTGTTCGGCAGCGCTGAAGATTTCCTCCGCTCGACCCTCCGTCGACGATTTTGCTCGGCGGAGAACAGCTACACTGCGTCGAGGGAGTGCTGTATTAATCTTCGTAGAAGAAACGACCAAAGGTCGAGGGTTGCAATGTCTCTCGAGGAGCTCCGCGTGAAGGCGACCAGAAGCTGGGCGGAAAAAAACAATCTGAGGGACCTCGACGCGTGAGGGATTGTGGGTACAACGCACGTCACTATAGGGATAGTGTTTCAGACACGCCTAGTCGACGTCCCCTTTTCGACTACGAAAAACAAAATGCAATACTCCGCAGTGACCACTGGATGTCGGACCTATGCACAGCATGTGATTCTAAGCAGATTAACAAACATCAGAAATTATTTTACTTTAGTTAGTTGAGGGTCCAGGGGCTCCACAGAAGACACCCTAGGAGGATTCTAGCAGTGGGACTGGGTGAACTGGAAGAGAGGCCTCCCAATCACAGAAAACACCCCACAACTACACAGGAATCACAAGAGACTTAAGGTAAGTAAATACACAAGCCAGCACAGTACCTCAGCACAGCAGACGATTTTGCAGCAGGAGGACTTCAGAATCTGCAGCCAAAAACCTGGTCGGTGGATTCCTTGTCGTGGTGACTGAAAACAGGACCTTGCAAGGGACTTTGCAGCAGGGATCAACGGGGAAGGCTCTAGGCAAGGCTTTCCTCACAGCTGGATGCAGCTCTGTGAATTCTGTGCCTTTTTCAGGAGCACAGAAGAAGACAGAATATCACTGGTTGGATTCTCATCGTTACAAAGGTCCAGCACTATGGTGAGGGGACTTTTCAGACTTGCAGGATGCCACGAACACCGTGCACTGCACAATGGTTCAAACTCCCAGGGTATTGCAGCCCGCAAGGTCGCAGCACGGCGTGGGATGGCTTCAAATGCAGGTCTTCTTGAGTTTAGTGGGTCTCACCAGTCTCTGTGCCGGGTTCGTCATTTTCAGAGTCCCAAGGTTGATTGGAAGTAAGGGCTACAGCAGGCTCAGGTTACACAGCAGGTTCTCTGGTCACCCGCCTAAGATAAAAATCACACAAAGGAATTTCCCATCTTGGATGTCAGGGGAAGGAAGGACAAGAAACACTAAAATGGCGAAAAAAACAAGACGGGCCATTTTGGTAAAATGAGCACCCTTGGATGCCTTTACTGCAGATGTGAACACAGTCCACGGTAAAGGTGCACTGAATTAGTAAAAGGTATCACTGCCACCAGCCAGTAAAGGTAAGCTTGTCTCTCTAACTGAATTGTTACAGTTTTAGTGTGAAAGGGGATACATTGCATCTCCCCAGCACTCCACATAAGGTGGGGAGTGCTGGTTTCACCAAATAAAATGTACAAGGGATCCAAATATCTTTTCTACCCTTGGGAAATGTAGTTCTCTCAAGGTTAGCCAGAGAAAGTTAAAAGGGGTGCCCCTAGGGCAATCCAGCAACAGGCACTTATTGCCAAAGAGTTGTCAAAGAGGATAACTTTAAAAAGACTATGGAGAGTTTAAAAAAATGACACCCATAAAAGAGTAAAGGATTCTGTGAGTGTGGAAAAAGATTCCCACTCAAGAGGTATAATGAAAAATAATCCACCAGTAAAGCACAAAGTTCTGCAGTTGACACAGTTCAGGTAGATTTACCATTACTATGAACATCTTACCAAACACTTGCACACCAACGATCATGCAATTCCACATAAAATAGTTTGCACTATACATATGTTTGACTTTAACTTTGTTTCATCTTAATATGTCAGCACAAAATCCATAACCCACAAGTCAGTTTGGAGGAAAATTACTGTTCAAAATGACTTGTGCAGCGCACACTGAACTAAATTCCTCGAGGAGCTCTTTCACTCCACCGCATTCACCATCAATAGTGTGTCCATCACAGAAAAACAATTGTGGTGACCATAACAAGGTCTTTAGTTTGACTCAAGGGTGAAAAAGAGTTGAAGCATTTTCCTAGACCCTATGTGCAGTGTGCAGGAAAACATTTCCATGCCTTGGTTGGCAGGCTCCTTGTTAGGGGTGCACATAGATGAGCAATCAAAGTTATATTCTCCAGATGGGAGAAGGTTGGAGAAAAGAAAGATGCAGGATAGCATACAACATGTTAGGGAGAATTCTCATAAATGTGCCAATTCCCTTCACCTTAGCACCTTATAGACACTGAGCAAATTTGCTGGATTTTGAGGACTTGATTTTTTTGCCTGGAGAGAGTGTGAGCCTTTTTTCCCACTCTGGTGTATTTTGATGTGCGTTTTACTCTTGTGTTCTTTTGACTGGAGTTTTAGACAACTCCATAGGCATCATCTTTTCATTTGTGTCACACAGCACCCTCGGTGCAGTGACAAAGGGAAGCCTTTTAGGCTGTCCCAAGGTTTAAATTCCTTCTCTGGGATAAACTGTTTCCGAGAGAAAGTAAAGTGAAATTGACTTTACTAGTCTTTCCAAATTCCTAGACCCAGTACACACTTCCAATAGAGTGCTGGAGGGTTTACCTAGTATCCCCTGTGTCTCGAAACTCATGTAGCAGTCAAATGCTACCCTTTCCTATCAAAATGGGTGGCGGCAGTGGTTTTACAACGAACTACCATGATTTTTCCCCGACAGCGAACAACGGTAGCGCTAAATCGCAGGAGCCATGTTTTTCAAGATGGCGTCTGAGCCCGCTCTGTAAAAACGGGTCCCGGTCTTTTTTTTCACCATTTTTTTTTTGAAAGGTCCTTCTAGAGTTGGTCACTGTGCGCCAAACCAGATTTGGTCCTTTTGTTCCTACGCCTTTGACGGGCTGTTAGGCAAAGTGTGTATGGAGTACCCTTTGGGACCACTACAGACAACTAGGACTACAGGTGTAAGCAAAACCAACCTTTGGTACAAGTCTGTACTACAGTTTTGTGGTAGTGCTGCTGAGCAGTCAGTCTTATCTCAAGAGGGAATGTGAGCTGTAAGGGTGTTACACTGAGGTCTATAATTACAAGTCTTCAAATAAACTCTTACACTCAAGGTTTCTTGGTAAACATTTATTTCACAGTCAGTTCTAAAACATTCACTAGAATGAGGTAATCTATATCACACAAAAATATACTTCAGTACTTCACAATATCCTGAGGCATTTAAACTACTTTGCAGGAGGATCAAAAAGGCATAAGTAAATACAACGAATAATACAGTTACTCTAAGACAGTGCAAACAGTTTGAGTTCACCAGGAGTTGATTCAATGCAATAGGTTAGGCCACAGTCAATGGGCTAAGGTCTTGTACTGGATAAAGCAGTTCTGGAAGTTAAACAGAAGTCTTTGCCAAAGTTTTCAGAAGTAGTTTGTAAAAGAAAGATTCATATGTCGGGTCACACGCTGACTAGGCCTGCAAGTTGCCAAAGTTTCAAGCACTTTCGTAGTGAGAGGCAAGTTCTCTCGGTCGGGTTTTCACAGTACCTTAAAATGAAGAAAAAGATGCAGCTGAAGAAGTCTGTTCCTGGCAGTTCCTGCAGATCTCACTGTTCCTGAGCCTAAGTCGTGGGGACAAGAGGGAGGACGTCGGGTGACTCCTGCACTGGGACTGGTCAAAAAGCTGGCAAAAGCAAATCTTCAATTCCGGTAGCTGTAGTCAAGCACACAAACTGGTGTCCTTCTCCCTGGCTATTCGGTTTCCTGCAGCACTCCAGTGGTCGACTCTGCCTTCCAAACCAAGGGACTCGCCTTTTAAACCGTTTTCTCCCATTCATTCCAGCATAGCTGCCACTCAGCCAGTAGGGTGGCTGTCCTTGCCAGACAGTCAGCCAGCCAACCGCGCCAGAGTGCATTTGGGTCTCCTAGGAGATTAAGCACAGGGAGTTTCGGGCACATCCCTCACTTACTGCCCCCACCCCAGACACTTGGGCGTCAGAGGCGGTCTTCAATCCTGAAGCCAGTGTTAGGGAGAATTCTCATAAATGTGCTAATTCCCTTTATGTGCTAAAGACCACCATACATTAACAAACATTCCCAATTATAGATGAAGACATGTGGTCAAGTATTTACAGTGCAAACTGGGATCAAATCCCATCTTACAGAAAGTGTTTCACACTGGAAAAAAAGGAATTGCGATTTATCTTCCAAAATTGCAATGCTGGGTATAGGTTCCCCGTTATGGTAGCAGGGAGAAAGGACATCAGGTATGGGTTTTTGTTGCAGGGTGTTAGGGAGAATTCTCATTTCTGTGCTAATTCCCTTCAATCTTAGAGAAGCACAGCTCTTTTGCTGGACTTTAGGACTTCTTAATTTTCACATTGAGAGAGTGAGCCCTTTTTCTCACTCCTGTATTTTGATCTTATTTGGATTATGCATTTCTTTTGTCTGGCAAACTCCATAGGCATCTACTTTGTGTATGGTGACAGCACCTTCAGTGCAGTGTCACAGAAATCCTTCAGATTTCTCTGAAGGTTTAAATACCTTTTCTTGGGGGGGGGGGGGGACTACTGTTCCCAAGATTAGTCAAGTGAATTTGACTTTACTTACCTTTTCCATCTGTAGATCCAGCACACCCGATCTTATGTGGAGTGCTGGGGGTTACTTAGTAGCCCCTTTTTCTACTTACTCATGTAACATTTTTTATGTTACACTCACTACTTAAATGGCTTGTGGCAGTGGTTTAATTTTCCTACCATTGTGCTTTCCTACCGCAGGCTGAATCCTCTGCTGCAATAAAGCACCCATGGGTGACCATTGGGTCAAAATGGACCAGATCTTTTTTCGCCATTTCTTGTTTGGAAGGTCTTCCTTGGGTTTTACTCTGTGCGCCAAACCAGACTTAAGCACTTTGTTTTCTTTGGCATGCTTCAGTACAGAAATCCACCTCTGGCTCCAGTCTGTCTTTCATGGCAGGAAGTGGGGGTGGGGGGGTGTGGTGGGGAGAGATGGGCCGAAACTGCCGGTCCTTAGTCTGCTTGGTTACCTGAATGCACCCAGTCCTGTTTTGGCTGTCTGGCTGTCCTTGGAGGACAGCCACCCTGCTGTGTGATTGACAGCCTAGGATGTGCATGAATGGGAGAAACCTGCATAAAAGGCACTGGACGAAACATCCGAAGGACTCGTGAAGAGAAGCTTGCTGCATCCTCCTGGACCATTGACCTGCCCGGTAAAGCTCTGTTGTGTTGAAACTCTGAATTTTCCAAATCGACGAGAGGCTCCAAAAAGGACTTCTTCCCTTGGGTTAGTGTGCCCAACTAACCCCGAGACAAACTTTGCTGGAAGATCTTCCCCAACTGACTGTACTTCTTCGGAAAATCCGTAGTCCAGTGCAACATCTGTAAGCCAGCCAAAAGCACCAGGAGTCTCCCAAGGACGATCCGAAGCAGGACAACCCAAGCTCGAGTCACCTCACCAGAGTGCTGGACTCCAGGAGTGAAGGAAGCCCAACCGGTGTCCATGATCCGCGGTGGTGCCGTTTACTGTGCGCTGAAACTGCGAAGTGGCGCTTAATTGAAAAGAGCCCGTAGCTACCTCCGAACTGGTGTGCAGGAGTCCTCCAGACATCCTCCCTCTTGTCCCCACGACTGAGGCCCCAGGAACACAGGATCTGCAACACTGCAACCAAGACAGAAGCCAGCTGGATCCTCCTCTTCTAGCCACAAGGTACTGTGCTGACTCAGGGGTACTTGCCTCGTATGTCTGCAGCTTGCTCTTCTCAGTTGTAATTTGGAGTAGCTGCTTACCTAGAGTTGATCTCAGCTCTAACTTCCACAAGTGTAAGAGCTTGTGGCCCAAAAGTGATTTTTCTACAACAAACTGACTTTGTGCAAGACTTTTTTGCTATCTAAGAAGTGCCGCCGCTCCACAGACTCTGCTCCAATTGACTTTGGTTTTCCTGGCTCCATGCATACTCTTCTAGTTCAATGACTTTGATTCTAACTGTCCCTCATAGGTGATGCATTGTTTTTTAACTAATATTGCTGGGAACGGAGGCCACCAGGGGGCGCGCAGGCAATGGCTGCCTGATCGTACTGCTCCCGCTATAGCCGGGCAGAACAAGGGGATTGAGCCCCCCCCCCCCGAACCCCTCCAGACGGACCCAGCACGACGGCGTTGTGTGGTGACTCCCCCGGGCACCTAGTGAGCGAAAAAGCGACGCTCGAGGTCCCCGGGAAGCACGGGAACGGGACCTGTGACGTCTGCCCAGGACGAACCCGTGCAGGGCCTCAGAAGCTGCGGCGCGGGAGAGTGGAGAGGAGCCCCGCGGTCACCGCGCAAACACGGTGTGGAGTCCCCCTCCCCCCGCCTCACCCGATTGATCCCCGATCCTGCTGCACAGTCGGCCCCGAGTGTGGGGCCAGGACGAGGGGGCTCCCCCCAGGTTGTGGAACGGATCCTCGCCCCTCCCCCCAGCCTCCGCGGAGCAGCGGGCCGCGGCCCTAGCCCAGTGGGCAGAGAAAATACGTAGAGGAGCCAGAACCCAGCGCACCTCAGAGCTGGCCCCGAAATACATTGAGGATCGCCAGGCAGGAGGCCCCCAACAAGGCAGTAGGACCCGCATCGCCGCAAGGGGGGCCCAGGCCAGGCAAGGAGCCAGACTTTGTCTGTCACGGAGGCGGAGGGTTCCGGGTGGGGAAAGCGAGTCGGGCCTGCGCCACTCTCTCCCTTCCCCCCCACCCCCCACGAGGAAAGCAACAACAGTCCTGTGCGGACCCCGGGTGCGAGGCCCCCGCCGGGTGTTGGTGGGCTGTGTGCCCGCCCGGGGACGGCCTTGGTCTCCCCCCCCCCCCTGGAGATCAAAGAGCGGAGGATTGGGGGGCAGGGACCATGGATCCAGTTGCCCACATAGATACAACTGAACAGACCAGCGACAACTTAAGCAGACTGCGGCAACTCTGGCCCGGGTGAGAGGCCCCCACTTGGAGACGGTGGGGCGTGTGCCCACCCAATAAAGACCCCCCCCTGCAACGGCATATTACAGCTAGGTGGGGTTGTGCCCTGTCCCGGGCCCCCCCCCCTCATTTTCACGGCCCCCCACTGAGGGCCCCAGGAAGGAAACCACTGGCTGATCCAGAAGGGGGCGGCCAGATGAACTGGCGGAAAACCTTACAGGAATTTCGCTTTCAGGAGATGGCGAGCAGCAAGAGAAGCCCAAGCCCCACTAAAGGAATGGCCCAGTCGGAGGTCCCGGTACCTTCCACGACGGCCATGGAAAGAGGTTTTCCCTCAATATTACAGGAAACCAGGGACATGCGATCAAAGGGTGGACAAGGTCGAGGATAGACTGTTGCAGGTGGAGACCAATCAAACATCATCAGCGTCCCTAGAGTTGGATGTAGGGCTGAGGCTAGCGGCCCTGGAGAAAAGGGATGAGGAGAGGTCCGGGCAGATGGACGACTTTGAAAACAGGGAAAGGAGGAACAAACTCAGAATTTTTGGGGTACCCGAAGTGGAAGGGGAAACGGAGAGAGACATTATCCGAACGGTGAGAGACATCATCACCCTCCTATTTGCTGAAGAAATGACTACGGAACTCACATTTGATAGGGTGCATAGGGCCGTGGGGCCCCCCCGAGCTATTCTGGTCCGGTTTCACTACTATTCGGAAAAAACAAAGGTGTTGGAGGAGGCCAGGAAGGCTCGGGAGATCACTTACAATGCCCAGATCGCAATCTACCAAGATCTCTCCCCCTACACTCTGGCCAAACGCAGGATGTGTCGCCCCCCCAACACTGCTGCTTAAGGAAAGGGGGGTCCGCTACCATTGGGGCTATCCATTCTCCTTGACTTTCGAGTATATGGACCAGCGGTCAACTCTGATCACGGAAGACGACATACGAGGAGCCATCCAGGACTACGTAGTGGACTTGAATCCCCGGAGGGGCCCGTCGGGGCCGGAGAGGGATACTGCGGGGGGCCCAGGCCCATCGAAAGATATAAGAAAAACGGGCGCGAGGACATATAGGAAAATGAATGGAGGGAGGGGGGGCTCATAAGGACGAGCATTACATGGAGTGCCTGGTTGAAGCGGGCAGGCTGGTGGTTCGGCCAAAAGCCAGCGATGGCAGAACTACTTGGCTGGACGCCGGGGTGGGGGGAGGGGGGACACAAGACTGTTGGGGTTCAGTTAGGGGTTGGGACTGGGGGGCAGTTGGAGAAATGTTTTAGGCCCTCCAGGGGGCAGGGGGAGGGTGGGGGAAAGGGGGAGCACAATATGACACTAAGGGAGCGCATGAGGAGGGGTGAGGTGACGAGGTGGTCGGCGAAAAAAGAATACTTCGATAATGGCTGACAGTCTGCCGTCCCTGAAAGTGGGCTCCCTAAACGTCCGGGGTCTGAACACTCCTACAAAGAGGTCCCTGGTTTTCAGGGAATTTAGAAGGGCTAACCTTGACCTTTTCGTGCAAGAGACTCACTGGGCCCGGGGGAAGGAGCCCAAAATGCGGGGTGGAGGAATTGGGGAGGGCTTCTGTGCATCCCATAAGGGCAAGAAAAGAGGAGTGACCATGTTAATATCAAGGAATGCGGGTTTCGAGAAAGAGGCCATATTGAAAGATCCAGAAGGCCGTTACCTGTTGGTCCGGGGGTCCCTGCAGGGTGCCCCACTAACCTTTGCTGTAGTATACGGGCCAAATGAAGGTCAAACTCAATTCTGGGAAGAGGTGAGGGATAAACTTAAGCTCTTTGTCCAGGGCCCGATGGTGGTGGAGGGGGGGGGGGGGATTTCAATATGGTTCTGGACCCGTCCAGAGATAGGAAACATGTGGGCCCCCAGATTTCCAGGGTGGCAGACGAGACCATGGCAAGAAATTCCCAGAGAGTCAACTCAGAACTAGGCCTGGTGGACACGATCCCCCCCACCCCCGGGTCGGGCGCCCCCTTCTTCACATACTACTCAGCCATCCATACTTCCTTTTCCAGAATAGACTACATCCTAGTGGATGAGACCCTACATCCATTTGTCACTGGCCATAGGGTGGATCCTGTCCCCTGGTCGGACCCCAATCTGGTTCGAGTCACTGTAGCAAGGGGATGGACCAACGACCGCAGGGGTAGATGGAAATGCAACGACTCCTTGCTGAAGGACGAGGTCCACGCGCAGGAGGTGCTAGACGCCACAACGGATTTCTTCGAGATCAATGACAATGGGGAGGTTGGCCCGCACACCCTATGGGATGCTTTCAAGGCAACCCTAAGGGGTGTTCTCATTAAGAAGGGAGCCCAGAATAAAAGAGTGAGGGATGCCCAAGAAAGGTCCCGGAGGGAAAAAATAGCCCACCTCCAGCCGGGGGGCTCCCCAACGGTGCCCTTAGACCACGAACAGGTAATCGTCCTGGATGACTACAGGTTCCAGTTGAAGGACCTCCTCCTCCACAAAACAGAAAGGAGACTCCAGCTGGTTAAGCAGAAATACTATGAAAAGGGGGACAGGGCAGATAGGATCCTAGCCTGGAAACTGAGGGAGGTGCAAAGAAGTAGAATGGTGAAAGCCATGAAGAACGATGTGGGGTCAATAGAGCATGAAACGTCCCATATAGGAGAGGTCTTCCGCAGATACTATGAACAATTATACTCATCAGAATATACTGAGGGCATGACCGAGATAGAAAGGTGTTTGAATTCCATACAAGTCCCGGCCCTGACTAGGAAAATGGCTGACCGGTTGGAGGGTCCAGTGCAGGAAGACTAGGTTGAACAGGTGATTAGTGGGATGAGGGCGGGCACTGCCCCGGGTGAGGACGGCTTCTCAGTATACTTCTACAAAAGGTTTCGCTCGACCCTGGCCCCACATTTAGTAAAGGTTTTCAATGCAGTCCTGGAGGGAGGAACTCTTCCGGACTCTATGATGGAAGCCATAATCGTAGTATTACCCAAGGAAGGCAAGGACCCCACGGAGTGCTCCTCCTACCGCCCAATATCCCTACTAAACATCGACGTCAAGATCCTAGCCAAGGTAATTGGGAGGCAGACGAAGGAGATACTACTGAAACTGATCCATGGAGACCAGGTAGGATTCATAAGAGGCAGGCAGGGCTCGGATAATATCTGCAAAACCATAGATCTATTCCACTATGCCCAGGGATCGGATCTCGACGCAAGTGTCCTCTCTCTGGACTCGGAAAAGGCATTTGATAGGGTCGAGTGGAGATACATGCAACTCCTCCTCCAGAAAATGGGCTTTGGGGTACACATCAGGGAATGGGTGGCAGCACTGTACAGAGCCCCGCGGGCAAGAGTCCAAGTGAATGGCAGGCTGTCGGAATCATTCTCCCTCTCCCGGGGAACGAGACAGGGATGCCCGCTTTCCCCCTTGATATACGTCCTAACAATGGAGCCCCTGGCCATAGCAGTAAGAGCACACCCGGACATCAGGGGGATTAGGAGAGGAGAAGTAGAATTCAAACTGTCCCTGTTTGCGGACGATATTCTGGCCTATCTGGTGGACCCAAGCTCCTCGCTCCCCCCTCTCCCGTCTCTAATGTCCGCTTTCGGGCGCTTCTCGGGATTGAAAATCAATACTTCCAAATCAGTTCTACTCCCCATGAGGATACGTAACCCGGGTTTGGACCCCTTGGACAGACTCAATGGGATAACAGTGGGGAAGGCCTCTATCCGATACCTGGGCGTCCTCCTTACCAGGGACCTATCCATCCTCGCCCCCGCCAATTATGATCCTGTTGTGGTGGGAATCTCCGCTGACCTCAGGAGATGGGGCTCGATGGTTCTGTCCTGGTACGGCCGCATGACGGCGGTAAAAATGAACATACTACCGTGCTTACTTTATCTCTTTACTGCTCTCCCTACTACCGTCCCAGACCACACCTTTAGGACGTTACAGAATGTGGTGAGAGTTTGTATGGCAGGGCAAGACCCCGAGGACCGCGAAGGTGGTCCTGACCTTACAGAGAGAGGGTGGGTTCGGGTTTCCAGACTTCCAATTGTATTTTCGTGCAGCCCAATTGCGCGTCCTCCTGGAGCACATGAAAGAGGGGATGGGAACTTACTGGTCTTACCTGGAAGACATGGATGCTCACCCCCTGAAAGTTCAAGACCTCCTGTGGGCCCCACATAGGTCGATCCAGAGTAGACTTAAATCCCACCCTACACTGGCGGTCCTCTGGGAAATCTGGAAAGAGGGCCCCCAGACTGCACATTTGACATCATGGCCTTCCCCGATGTCCTCACTCTGGGGCCAACCCCTCAAACTGGGGAGCAGGAGGTTCCAAAAGGCTCAGACCTGGGCCGACTTGGGAATGGAATGGGCGGGCCAACTATTCAAAGAAGGGGAATTCCTATCATATGAGGAGTTAAGAGACGCTCTTGGGCAGGGGTCTATTTCCATATTTGAATATCTCCGCCTGAAAGGTATCCTCTGTGATCAGTCATGGGGTCAGAACTCAAAAAGGCAGCTGACCCCTTTTGAGAAATTTCTTGATTCAGCAACCTCAAGGAAGGGGGCGGTGTCTGGGATATACAAGATTCTTAACACCATTAATTTGGCAGAGAGGAGGGGGTTCCGTACATTCTGGAACGATCTGGCAGGGGAGGTGATCTCAGAGGACGCCTGGTCGAGGATATTTAAAATTGCATTCCACGGAAACTTGTTCACGGCAGATATGGAACATAACTTTAAAATTTTACAGGGGTGGCACAGAGACCCGGTGAGGTTGTCAAAAATATTTTCAGGAGTGTCCCCCGAATGCCCAAGGTGTTGCGGTCGGGTCGGATCGAGGGGCCATATGTGGTGGCATTGCCCGAAGGTACAGGCGTACTGGGAGAGGGTAAGGGGTTGGATCGCGGAAGTCTCAGAGGAACTGCTCCCCCAGAACCCCCTGACGGGTCTGCTGGGTCTCCCCCCAGAAGACACGGACACATATAGATACCCTAGAATGTGGGAAACAATGCTAAGGGTGGGGAGGGTGGCCTTGGCCCAGAAATGGAAGAGTCTGGAGACCCCATCAAAGGAGAACTGGCTAAAGAAGGTGAAGCAGATGTTCTTGATGGACAAATTGACAGCAATGGTAAACAATGACTCTGGCTCATTCCAAGCAAACTGGTATGGGGTGCAGGAGTCCTGGGGATGGGATGTTCATTGAAGCCCGGTGGGGGGTGGGGTGGTGAGGGGAACAGCCAGGAGCTCGTGGGGAGGGCGGATGCCCACGGCCCGGGGAACGGTGATCGAACAACAGTCATGGACTACTTCAGCGTCCACAGTCACTTCCAAGCTCTGGTTACAAATGTGCACAAAGTGTCTCCCAGTTATTTTGCACTAGTTGAAATGTGCTTTTGTTGTTTCCCCTCTTTGTTTCTTTTTTCTTCTTATTTTCATTTTGGGGGGGGGGGGGGTAGGGGGGAGGAGGGGCTGGGGTTGCAGGGCGTACCGAATGTCTATTTTTTGATCATGCTTTGAGCCTGTTTGTTATACCATGAAAATGTTAATAAAACCAAAGTTTAAAAAAAAATATTGCTGGGAACAGTTTTATCTAGACTACATTGGGAGATTTAAAAGTGTTCAAATGCCAGAGTACCCGTTAACCTTTTTCCTTCCTCTAACCTTTCCTTTTCACCAACCTCCTAATTTACAAAGTGCAAAAGTGATTTACAAATGCCATTATTGTCCTAGTTAGTGAATTCACCTCAGGGTGTAGGAAGTGTGTATGAAGCATCACTAAAGAGCATCTACTTGCTTTGCATGTGTTAGGGAGAATTCTCAGAAATGTGCCAATTCCTCTCTACCTTAGAGACCCCAAGACCTTTTGCTGGACTCTAGGACTTTAACTTTCAACCTGGAGAGAGCAAGACCTTTTTCCCCACCCTCTCATATTTTACTGTGATTTAAACTGTTTCTTTTGGTTTTGGAGTCTGACAAACTCCATAGGCGTCATCTTTTTATATTGACACATCGCGCCTTCAATGCAGTGGCACAAGGAAGTCTTTCAGATTTCCCAAAGGTTTAAATACTTTCTCTTGGTGAAACTACTGTTTCCAAGAGCAGTGAAGTGAAATTGATTTTACTTACATGTTGTAACTTTCTAGACCCAGCACACACTATCTTACAATAGGGTGCTGTAGGGGTTACTAAGTATTCCCTTTGTCTAGTTTCTCATGTAACAATTTTATGTTACCCTTTCTACAATTAATGGCTGGTGGCAGTGGTTTACTTTTAACTACCATTGGGAGTTTTTACAGCGGGCTGCGTTCGAAGGTGCAGTAAAGCATCGATGGGTGCCCATTTTGTTAAAATCGCCCGGTCGTCTTTTTTCACCATTTCTTGCTGGAAAGGTTCTTCTTGAGATTTACTCTGAGCCAAACCAGGTTTGGTCCCTTTGTTCGTCACGAGTGAAGCCCGCCTCTGGCTCCAGTATGTCTGGCTGGGGCAGGAAGTGAAGGAGGTGCCCGAAACTCCCTGTGCTTAATCCCCTTGGTTACAGGAATGCACCCAAAGGTGATTGGCCGGCTGTCTGTCCGGCAAAGACAGCCACCCTGCTGTGTGATTGACAGCTAGGCTGGAATGAATGGGAGAAACCTGCACAAAAGCAAGGCTTTTTGTCTTGGAAGGCAGAGTCGGCCACTGGAGGAAAGAATCCGAAGAACAACTTGGAAGAGACCCCTGGTGCAACTCCTGGACCGTTGGTTTGCCTGGTGAAGCCCTGCTGCTGTGCTGAAGCTCCAAATTCGCCTCGACTAGAGAAGCCCTGCAAGGACGACTTCTCCCCTTGAGTTGGTGGGACCAATCAACTCCAAAGTGAACTCATTTGTATATTCTCTCAAAGCTGGCTGTACTTCCACTGCTGCTGGAACTGAAGCGCCCGGGAGAGGAACACCAAATTGTGTGTGTTGCTTTTAAGTCGGACCCGAGCACCAGGAAGATCCTCCGGACTTCACTGAAGCAGGACTGACCAAGCCTGAGCCCTTAACCGAGTGCTGGACCCCATAAGTGAGGAAAGTTTGAAGTGATTTCAGAGAACCGCAGTGTTGCCATTTGCTGTCAAATGCGAGGAGCTGAAATGCCAAAGTGCCACTGAATTGAAGTTTGCCCTTTGCTGCCGCTCATCACCCCATTGTGTTGCATGAGTGCCCAGAAGTCCTCCCTCTTGTCCCCACGACTGAGGCAAAGGAACAAAAGGATCTGCAGAACCACAAAGGAACAGAAGCCAGCTGGAACCATTTCTTCTAACCAAAGGTACTGCACAGTCCAATAGAACATACCTCTTGTCTTGTAGCCTTACTTGTTCTCAGTGGAGACCGGTCTTGATTGTTCCTGTAGAGTTGTTTGCATCTTCTACACCTCACAAGCCTCCCAGCTTGTGACACTGCATGGATTCTACTTTTTCTACAAAAGACTTCTAAAACATCGTGCAAGACTTTACTTGCCTGCAGGAAGTGCTTCGGCTCACCTAGACTGTTGCTACCTTAACCTTGTCTGGCCTGGCTCCCTGAAAGACTCTTCTTCCCTCTGACTTTGTGGTTCACCTTTCCTTCAGGAAAATGTTAATTTGCTTTGAATTGGGGGGTTCAAAAGTACTTACTGGCTTCAAAATATTTGCGCGATCTCTTGTTTTATTATTAAACCCTTTTCTTTGACAACAACTTTAGTATTGCTCTAAATGTACCAGTGAAATAATAATGTCCACAGTGGCCTAACTATTTAAGTCACCTGAGGGTGTAGGAAATGTCTGTGTGCCATCCCAAATGGGTACTTGGTGTTTTAGAGAAACTAAGTGTATTTTGGAGTGTATTGGTGTTACTATTACATTGCCCCTTCTGAAGAAGTCTTAATCAAACTGACTTAAATTAATAATTGTTTAATCAAGACACCTTGCGTGTAAGAGTTTATTTGGATACTTGTCACTGAAACTGTGTAACCACCCTACTGCTCACATTGAACCCTCTTCAGATAAACCTGGCTCTTCAGCCACACTTTTCCCAGTAAGTATTTGTCAATGTATATCCTGTTTTGTTATTTACTGTTTTTTGTGGATGTCACTGTAACCTAAGATATGCGCCCAGATGCCTCTGGGCCAGGTGCACTATACAAATAAAAGAAATACAAATACAAACACACACTATCAACCTGTGTAGTACAGACTTGTACCAAAGGTTGGGTTCCTATTGCCTGGAGGTCAAGGTTGTTCTAGGGCACCCAAAGGGTACTGCACCAAATCTTGCCTAACAGCCTTGATTCGGAGAACGTATTTTGAAGTGTATTTTCATTGTTACACATTGCCCTTTTTAAAGAATGCCTGTTAAATAATTATTTTACTAGAAAACCTTGAGTGTAAGTGTTATTTGGATACTTGTACTTGTGGATTTCGATGCTACAGCTCACAATTACCCCTCTTGAGATAAGTCTAGCTGCTCAGTCACATTACCAACTTGTGTAGTACAGACCTATACCAATAGGTGGTTTACCTAATACCAAGAGGAAATGGTGGTGTAGTCCCCCACAGGGTTACAACTCCAATTCTTGCCTAAACATGGGGGCAGGTAATTGTATACCAGGTATTTGTTCTTTGGATCAGGGAGGCAGAATAACAAGTATGGATTTTGTGTTTTGGGGGTGTAGATGCAGATGGCAAGGTATGCCTCATTTTCCGGCTCAGCTTGCGCTTGGCTCTTAGAGCTAGGCAAAGCCTCCAGACTTGGCTCTGGATCATCTCCAGCCATTAATTTGTTGGCTCCCCCACCCTACTGGATTAACCCCTTAAGTGCCAAGGACGAGGTATCTCGTCCTTGAAATTGCATACACAGTGCCAAGGACGAGATAGCTCGCCCTTTTTGGCAGCTTGTTTTGTGTGATCCCTGCATAGCAGGGATCACACAAAACTGTAATCCAACCCCCAGGCTATTTGAGGGGGAGGTCCCCACTCACTGCCAGGGGGCTAGATTACCTTCAGTTTAACGCCAGCGTGCGTAAAGCAAGTCGGTGTGAAACTGAAAGTAAATTCACAGCAGCAGGCATTTTCAGCTGCTGCGGTGAAGAGAGAAGGTGAGTGCCCTTCTTTGTCCACCTCGATCTCCGGCTGTATTTCAAGCCGGCGATCGAGGCAGGTATCGTTGAAAAGGGGAGATTTTCCCCATTCCAACTATACCCTTTGTGTGGTATTTCTGCTCACTTATCGGGCGCAGGGCGCATGATCCATGGGCAGCAATGTCACAGGATCAATAGAGATCCGTTTGTGACGTGGTAAGCGGCCCCCTTTCCCCCGTGGCCCCAAAGCATGTGGCCACAGCGCTGGAGACCCCTGGGGGAAGTGATCATCTGCCCCAGGGGGGGAAATTGGAGAAAAAAAAAAGAAAAAAATATCGAAGTAAGGGGGAGGGGGTTTGGGCAGAGGCGTAGGCAGGGTAGGGCCTGAGGGGCAAAGCCCACCCAAAATCTGTCAATGCCCACAAAGCAGCGCTGTGTGGGCATTTACGGATATTTGTGTCAGTGCAGTGGGCCCAACTACATTAGCATCATGCCCCATTTGCTAAACAATCCTGGCTACGCCTCTGGGTTTGGGGCCCAGGAGCCCACTATCCCAAGGATATTGGCGAATTGAGCATCTCCCCTTTCCAACAACACCATGTATATGAGGCATTGCTGGTCAGGGATCGGCGCAGAGCACTCGATCCGTGACCAGCAACCCACTGGATCACCAGGGATAAGTTTGTGACGTGGGGGGAGGGGGGCTGCTTACAGTAAGCAGCCCTCTTCCCCCCCTTGGCCCCCAAAGCATGGGGTCACATATGTGCACAACCCTGGGGGTAGATGGCTGATCATCTGCCCCCAGGGAAGGGGGCAAAATAAAAAAAAATGAAAATGAAAAAAAACAAAGAAAAGGGAATTTTGGGTGGGAGTGGGGGTGCCACTAGCCACCAGGGATATATTTTACAGAAAAGGGGGGTGGCCCTCTCACCCCAAGGGGAAATGGGGGCACCCCTTGTAGCCCTCCGTGGGGGCAGATATCTGCTCCTAGGAAGGTGCATCTGACCCCAGGGAGGGCTGAATGAGATGCCCCCCTGCATTTGGTGTGGGGGGGGGGGGGTAGAGGGTCAACCCCCATTACATTAGAAAATTACCTGGCGGTTTAGGGTGCCCCTCAGCCCGCCCTAAAGTGTAGTGTACCATTTCCATTTTTTTCTTGGTTTACGAAACGTGCCTTGGCGCAGAGGGTCACATTGGTGTGCCAATCTGGCCCCGGGGGGCCCAAACCTTACTGCCGCACACACTGGGGGGCTTGTCCCACCATTTTTGGGGGCCCTCTCTGCCCCCCACCCCAAATGGAGGGGGGTGAACCTCACGCAGCCATTTGTAGGAGGCCCAGGGAGGCCTGCATGTGGTGCCCCCGCCACCCATTTGGGGTGAGGGGGGAGAGGGCCCCCAAAAATGGTGGGGCAGTAAGGTTTGGGCACCCCGGGGCCAGATTGGCACATCAATGTGCCTCTCTGCATCAAGGGGAGTTAGGTTACCAAAGGAAAAAAGAGAAAATGGTGGAACGCTTTTTAGGGGGGCTGTGGGGCACCCCAAAGGGTCTGGGAATGTTCTAATGGGATGGGGCGCTGACCCCCTGCCCCCACCCGCAATGGAGTGGGTGCCATGTCATGCAGCCCCGGTTTAGGGGGCCCCTCCGCCCCCGCTAAAGGGCAGCCTGCCATTTTGAATTATTTTCTTTGTTTACTATATCTGCCTTGGCGCAGAGAGGCACATTGGTGTGCCAATCTGGCACCGGGGTGCCCAAAACGTACTGGCCAATGCAATAGGGGGGGCAGAATGGGTGGTTTGGTATTTGGGTGGGCTGACAGATAATTTATGTTTTGTTTTTCCCTTTACAGGTCTTGAGCAGTTCAAGCTTCTCCCTTGTTATGTACATATGAAATTTTGGTTATTTCAACTTTGTATAGTGGGTGGAGGGCACATTACTATTGGGATGGGTGGGAACTGGGCCTGTAGTGTTGGTGTTGTGAAGGGAAGTGGGTGCTCTGGGGAGGTATTGGGGTGGCCAGGAATGCACTTGCCGGGGTAGCGCACAAAATGCCCCCCAGTCCAGCTGAACAGTGCTGTTTCAGTTTGCCACTTAACCATCTGTGCAATGTTTTTTATTTGTGCTGGGGGTTGCCATACGCCCATTGGTCTTATTCCAATTTCCTATCATTGTGCAGTCCAGCCTTCTGTGGTGGTAGATGACTGAGAAGTGTCATATGTGGTGGAAGGAGCTGAAAAATGTACAGATATCTGCCAGACAGTTTGGATGTTTTATTGGTAGGCAAAGCACTGAATGTAATTCTTTTATGTTTCCTTTGTAGTTGCGGCTACTGAAAAGCTTTTGCTGACTTATGCAAGTACTACATATATTACTTGGTGATGTAGGGGTGGAGGGTTACTGTGGTGGGAGAAACTGTGGCTGCAGTGTCAGTGGTATGGGTGGGAAAGGGTAGTGGGGAGATTCGGGAGGCAGTGATGGGAGTGCCTTGCATTGAGGAAGGTGGCTGCTTTGCAGAAGGAAAAATTGGCCAACATTAGTAGCAGCAACTTTTCAAAAACATTGCCGGTAGTAATGCAGATGGTAATTTTGTTCTGAGCATGCTACGCACACTTGATACAGAGATCATTACTTTTACTGCAACAATCCCCATTTCTGTGGTCCAATTCCAGCAGTGGTCCCAGTGAGCCAGGGTCCCCATCCTTTTGCAGGGGGAAAAGCTGTAACGCAGGGTAGCTAGAGGGGCAGGATGGGGGGGGGGGAGATGTCATTGGCCTTGGACGTCCATCTCCCAGATGGATATTTTGTCCCCCAAATTCAGCAGTGGGTTCAGGGTGCCCCGGCAAGGTCCCCATCCCTTCCTGGAGGGGAAAGCTGCAGTGCTGGCCAGGCAGAGATGTAGGGTGGTGGTGGTTGATGTGTGTGATCTTGGCTGCCTCTCTTCCTTGGTAGTCGAGTGGCCCCAAGTTCACCAGTGGTCCAGGAGCTGCGCCCCAAGTTCTCACAATCAAAGTGTCCAAAGTTGCATCCATTTGTGATGAATGGCGCACATTCTGTCAGGGTACCTATATTCAGAGAGGGTACAAAGCACCCGTGCTGCACAGTTCATATCCTCTGTAAGACTAGTCACCCTGCCAAAGTGTAACGGTGTAGCATGTGCAAGTCACCTTACCACCGCGCAGTGCAACCGGTGGGCCACAGGAGCAGACAACCTTCACTGATTACAATTGCGCCAGCACAACTGCGTTATTGGCACAAGGTGACATACTGTCTTCTTTACCTCTTTCCCCTGAAATGCAAGTGCCAATTACGTATTGACCTACTGTAATTTCACATCAGAGGTGCATGTCCGAATGGGTGAAGTGTGCGTCTGGGATTGTTACAAGAGCCATGTGTTCACGCAATCATTCTGCTATTTGGTAAACTGTAGGTCTGGCCATATTCATGGGGGTTTACTGGTTTACATTTCCTAGTGACAATGAGGGTTGTGTAGATAATTGGCTACTCTTTCACCCAAAGGGCTGCACGATTTTCCGAGGGCCAACCACATCTGGCTCTCAAAGGGATGCCCTCCCGGTGCATTGGTTTGGGGTCAGGGGGAAGCGCTTTCACCAGCTCAGAGGAGCCATCAGCAATGTCTAGGCAAAAGGAGATGCAACCCCCCCGCCCCCACCCTACAGTGATGCACCTGGGCGGAAATGATTTAGCGTCTGTGGGAGGGGAAGGGATACAGGAGCTGCTCATGGAGGAACTGGAATGGATTGCACAGAGGTTTCCAAACACTGATTGTTTAGTGCCAGATTTCCAGGAGGTTTTTTTGTGCTGGGGGATGCCATATGCCCACTGGTCTTATTTCCATTTCCAATCCGTGTGCAGTCTAGCCTTCCGTGGTGGTAGATGACTGAGAAGTGTCATGTATCGGGTGGAAGGAAGTGAAAAATGTACAGATAGTTGCCAGACAGTTTGGATGTGTTATTGGTAGGCAAAGCACTGAATGTAATTTTATGTTTCCTTTTCAGTTGCGGCTACTGAAAAGCTTTTGCTGACTTATGTAAGTACAACATATATTACTTGGTAATGTGGGGGTGGAGGGTTACTGTGGTGGAATGTGGCTGCATGGTCAGTGATATGGGTGGGAAAGGGTAGTGGGGAGGTTCGGGGGCCAGTGATGGATGTGCCTTGCATTGAGGAAGGTGGCTTCTTTGCAGAAGGAAAGGTTTGGCCGACATAAGTAGCAGCAATTTTTTTATTTTTTCCTGTAGTTATGCAGATGGTCATTTCTTCTGAGCATGCTATGCACACTTGGTACAGAGCTCATTCCTTTTACTGCAACGTTCACCATTTCTGTGGTCCAATTCCAGCAGTGTTCCCAGTGTGCAGGGTCCCCATCCTTTTGCAGGGGGAAAAGCTGTAACGCAGGATAGCTAGAGGGGCAGGACGTTGGGGGGTGTTAGGTCATTGGCCTTGGGCGACCGTCCCCCAAGTGGATATTTTGTCCCCCCAAATTCAGCAGTATGTGCAGGGCGCCCCAGAAGGGTCCCCATCCCTTCCTGGAGGGAAAAGCTGTAGTGCTGACCATGAAGCAATGTAGGGTGGTGGTGGTTGATGTCGGACCTTGGCCGCCTCTCTGCCTTGGTAGTCTAGTTCCCCCAAGTTCACCAGTGGTCCTGGAGCTGTGGCCGAAACACTCACAATGAAAGTGTCTGAAGGTGCATCCATTTGTGGTAAATGTGGCACATGCTATCAAGGTACCTTTATTCAGAGAGCGTACAAAGCACACTTCCTGCGGACTTCATATCCTCTGGCAGACTAGTCACCCTGACAAAGTATAGTGGTTTAGCATGTGCAAGTAACCTTACCACTGTTCAGTGCAGTTGGTGGCCCACAGGAGTAGAAACCGTCACTGCTTACAATTGCGCCAGAACAACTGTTACTGGCACAAGGTGACATACCATCTTCTCCACCTCTTTCCCCAGAAAATAATGTGGCAATTATGTGTCGACCTACTGTTATCTCAAATGAGAGGTGCGTTCCGAATGGGTGAAGTGTGTGTCTGGGATTGTTACAAGAACCATGAGTTGACGCAATCGTTGTGTTATTTGGTAAACTGTATGCGTAGCCATAGTCATGGGGGTTTTGCCGTTTCCATTTCCTAGTGAGGATGAGGGTTGTGTGGATTTTCGGCCACTCTTATATCCAAAGGACTGCACAACTTTTCCGAGGGCCACCTATATCTGGGTCTGGAAGGGATGGCCTTGCAGTGCATTGGTTTGCGGTCGGGGGGGGGGGGAATGCGCCTTCACCAGTTCAGAGGAGCCATCATCGATGCCCAAGCAAAAGGAGAGGCCCCCCTCCCCTGACCTTATAGTGGTGCACCTGGGAGGAAATGATTTTGCGTCTATGGGACAGAATGGGTACAGGAGCAGCTCATGGCGGACCTTGAATGGATTGCACAGAGATTTCCAAACACTGTGGTGGCCTGGTCCCAGATGATTCCCAGGATGGATTGGAGAACTCAAGGGAATACAAGGGCCATCAACCGCTCGGTGTGGAAACTGAATGGCGAGTTCACTAGAGTGATAGAGGGCAACAACAGAATACGGACCATTCACCATGGCATCATCAAAGGTGATGTGATGTTTCACAGAAATGGGGTGCACCTACCAAAACAGGCATGGAGCTGTTCACTGGAGACCATAATGAATTTTGACAAGATGCTATTTTACGGGGGGGGGGGTTCGGGGGGTAGTAACTGGACGTACTGGAATATCTGAAATGTGAATAAAAATGGTAGTAAGTATGTTGCCAGTGAGACTCCCACTTCCTAGCAATTGTTTGCGTTCATGGCATGTCAATGCATTCAGTATGTTTGTGCTGCTTATTTCTCAGCTAACAATCAACACTTGCATCAGCATAAATCAATTTGTTTGGCCTTGCATTAATTTCGTCCTCGTGACCTTTCCCCTTACAACAGACACCCCTATGTGAATGAGCAGGTGTTTTTGTCAAAAAAGTGTGCCAGCAGATGCCTGGAAGAGCCTGCCGTGTACTTTTGTTATCTTCCCTGTCTGCGTCTTCATTGCCTATGGCTTTTCAACTCACCCAATCACAAATACGTTGCATGGTTGCTTCTCACCTCCATTTCCCATCCACCAGCATCCCATGGAGGGGGGCATGGTGCAAAGCATGTTGGCTGTTTCTGAATAGGTAGTGTGGCTGCAATCCTCGTCCCCACAGCTGTATTTGTGTAAAGTTTAGCGGAAGGCTTTTTTGTCGTCTTTCTTTTAGGTGCAGGTGTGTTGTAGCAGTCTACCCACTTGTAGGAAAGCAGTCAGCTGGTCCTTAGCATTTCACGGGAGTGTTTGCAAAGTAGTACTCCATTTATTGCTGCCTGCAGGGAGTATGTCATATTGCAGAGGGCTGCTACAGTTTGTGAGCAAAGTCTGGACCTTTAGGTGTACTTGTGTGGAGTAGGTTTGTGGCACTGAATACCACTTACTCTGCTACGTTCCATACTTTGAGAAGCACACATACTTATTGTTTCAGTCTTCATCTGGTCTTTGGGCAGTGAAGGGTTCCATAGCGAAGGTACTCATGGTTTCTCATCGATCAATGTCTGGTGCGGAGGCATTAGCTGCAGTGATGGAGTTTGGCTCAGAGCAAGGCACAGAGGTGGACATGCAGTCTGAAACAGATAGGGCTTCTGAGGGTCAGGAGGAAGTGAGTTGTCCATTGATGAAAGTCCCTCCTCCAGCTCATCGTCATCTGATGACGAAGAGGAAGGAAGAGTGCATCCAGCTTTTCGCACACTTCCCACATGCAGGGGACCTGTGAGGGGGAGGGAACGTGCAAGACGGCCACGCAATGTGGCAGTTCCTGACATGGCTGAAGAGTCGCACTGGGTGCCTCCAGCAATGGCTCAGCCAGTTATACCAGTGAAAGGGGGCACATCAGGGTGCACAGTGAATACAGATGGGTTTCAGCCTATTTATTTTTTTCAACCTCTTTGTTGATGATGGGTTAATTGCAGATGTGGTTCAGCAAACCAATTTATACGCTGCACAGTTCATGAGGACAAGGGGTCCCACTCTGAAACCCCACTCCAGAGCACACGCATGGGTTCCCACAACCGATGTTGAAATGACAGTCTCATTCTGCTCATGGGAATTGGACACAAGCCGTCTGGTGCGTTATACTGGTCTACTGTAGCACCACATTGCCACTTTTTTGCCCGTTTATTTCAGCTACAATGAGCAGAAATCGCTTTCAAGCACTGCGCCGTATGTTGCACTTCAATGACAACTCGGCAGCATTACCCGGAACGGACACAAACTTTGATAGGCTCTTCAAACTCCAGCCATTTCTGGACCGCCTCACCAATTTGCAGAGGCGTATGTTTCTAGCCAGAACATATCCATTGATGAATCATTGGTGTTGTATAAAGGTCGGCTACTGTTCAGGCAATACATTCCCAGCAAGAGATCACGATATGGGATTAAAATGTACATGTTGTGTGAAAGTACCACCGGGTATGTCCGCAGCATGAGAGTCTACACTGTTAAAGACTGCCCTAAACCCTCCGGGCTGCCCAGCTCATTAAGGGACAAGTGAGAAGATAGTTTGGGATCTTCTCACACCATGGCTCCACAAGGGACACCATTTGTATGTAGACAATTTCTACACAGGCGTCGAAGACAGCAAGGAAAACCGGGAACCCCATGCATTTCCCAAAAGAGGACACCTGTGGGAATGCACAGAGGTCTGGACTTGCGCAAAGCGGCCCAGAATGTATTACCCAGAACCCCAGACAAAGTGAACATTGTGTTTTTTTCCCCCACCAAATATCACACTTTGTCGGGGATTGCGGCTAATAAAAACTGGGGCAATTTGCGCAAGGTAGACCTCTGGATTCCCACGGGTGTCCTCTTTTTGTAAATGCATGGGGTTCCCGGTTTTCCTTGCTGGCTTTGACACCCTAGGCACAAATCTGTAGGTTGCCCACATGAAAAAAATGTGCTGTGGCGAAAGGCTTGGGGTTATCAGCGGGTTACCCTTTTCCTCTTGCGCCCCCGGTAGGTGCACCCACACATGTGAGGTACCGTTTTCATCGGGACACCCGTGGTAACGCGGGATGGTAGGCCATGTGGTGTTGGTGGCGTGTACGGTGGGTGAGCCGAGTGAAATGTGCGTAAAATGCATTTTTTTCCCACATTTCGGACTTTGCGGGGGTGTCTGGGTAATAAATTCTGGGCCGATTTGCGCAAATCATACCTCTGCAGATTCCCACGGGTGTCCTTTTCGGAAATGCCTGGGGTTCCCCGTTTTCCTTGGTGGCTTGGACACTCGAGGCCCATCTGTATGATGTACCCGTCTGCAGAGAGTGAAATTCAGGTGTGAAAACAGACTTGGGGTTACTTGTGTTTTAGGCTTTTCCCTTGGCGTCCAGGTAGGTGCACCCACACATGTGAGGTACCGTTTTCATCGGGACACCTGTGGGAACGCAGGAAGGTATAACATTTGTTGTGTTTGTGTGGTTTTCATATCGTTTCGACCCATTTGCTGGTGCCCTTTGTCACACAACCCTTTCATTTCCCAAATGTGACCTACATTTAGTCGCTGCTTTAGGCACCATACACTTTTGTAACCTGCACAAGTCACCTACCATTCAAAAGGTCTGCCTCTGCTCTTTCAAAAAATGTATGCTTGCCGTTCCTCACCACATTGGTTTTCCCGATTTACACATGCTAAGTGCGTCTGTTCAGGCCGTGAGCATAAAACTCCTGTGTGCCATGGCTCTGTGTTTGGCTTGTGGTATTGCTTGTTTTGTAAAACACTACAAAAAAATGTGTGCTTTCCTAGCTGCAAGAGTCGGGGGAATGTAGCGGAGCATTGCTTTTCTCAAAATTCATATAAGCCATTGCCGTACCAAGCCAACCATGTCCAACACATACCTTATTTTCGGTCATTTTCCCGCTTTTCCCCCAATCTATTGCATTTTCCCCTACCTAGTTGTTGCCTGACCTATGCAAATCATCCCTTCCTAAACTTGGAATTTTGTCTACTTTTCAGAAATGTATGCCTTTCTGTCCTCCAATTCGGCTTTCAATCCCTTTTCTTCCATTCCGTCCATGCATGTCCAATTGGCAAAAATGGCCAAAATCGCCTCTCACAAAACAGTTGATAACCACATCAAAATATTTTTTTTCGTTTCCACTCAACCTGTTCTTGAAGGCTAGGCAATTGGGCAATTCAGCACAGCAAACCATTTGTTCCTAGCTCTTACAAGGAAAAAAAACCACAGGCTTCTTTGTACATCATTTTATTGGCATTTTTTGAAAAAATGCAAAACTTTTGCCCTTTTTGCTTATTTTCTCTCACCCCCCTACAGCAACCTAGGATTCCTGGGTGGCGTAACGACCGGCTACATGTGGGGGAAAAAAAGGAGCCAAATTTGGCCTAGATATCTCATGTAACAAAAAAGTTACAAGGCATTGAATGGTCACATACCGAAATCACCAAAAAAGGCCCTGGCACTCAAGGGAAATGCCCATGGCACAAAGGGTTAAGTATGCAAAAAAGAAAAAAAAAAAGCTACTTTTAAAACCGTGAGAACAATTCTGTTAAAAATAAGCAAATTGTAGAGTTCAGCAAGCAAAATAAGATCAAGTTCCGCAATAGCGGTAAATTGTGTCAAGTAAAGAGTTAATAAGGTACTGGGCAATTCCAAAATATGTGGTAGATCATAATGAGACTGATAAAGTGGCATTGCGTTCCAACTTGATTTTTAAATTATACGAAAACTAGGCTGTCCCAATCCCCAACGTTCTTGGCCCTATTCTAAGTATTGTATGTCAGTTACAAATAAAGTCCTCCTTCTGGTATCCTATGCTACCAGAGTTCTGTCCTACCACTTAGAGCAGAATGATATGCACTAACAAAAAAAAAAAAAAAAACTTGGGCTTAGTCCCCAAGAAAGTAATTGGTGGCTGACTTCTGAACCCTTTCCCCCCAGCTTTGGATTCTTTTCAATGGAGGCTCCTAGCCCCAGGGTAATGGGTGTGCCATGAGGTTGGTTGACTTTCCCAGCTTTTCTCATCTGTATTGTTCACATCAGTCTAATAAATGTATGTTAGGAAATACTTTCTTTTTTGCACCTTCCCCCCCCCAGATTCCTATTTGGACCCTGTTAGGGAGAATTTTTCATTTCTGTGCTAAAATAAACCCACCTTATAGACCCGCAGCTCTTTTGCTGGACTTGGGACTTAATTTTAACTCGAGTGAGTGGGACCTTTTTCTCACTGTTTTTCCCTGTTTGGATTTTGTGTTTTCACTGTTTTTGGAGTCTGACAAACTCCATAGGCATCTGCTTTTTGTACGGTGACACAGCACCTTCAAATAGCTCAGTGGGTTGAGCGCTTGCTGCTGCGATCTGAGCATGATCTGCAGGTCGCAGGTCCGAATCTCGGCAAGGCCAACTCAGCCTTTCATCATCCCGAGGTCGATAAATGAGTACCAATTACGGTTGGGTGATATTGTATGTAAATATGTGCTCTGTAAAGCACTTTGGATTAAGGCGCTATATAAATAACACATCATTATCACTGAGAAATCCTTTGGATTTCTCTTACGGTTTAAATACCTTTTCTTGGGTGCACTACAGTTCCCAAGACTAGTAAAGTGAAATTAGCTTTACTCATCTTTCCTCTTTGTAGGCTCAGCACACACCATCTTATGTGGAGTGCTGGGGGTTTCTTAGTAGCCCCTTATCCTACTTTCTCAAGTAACATTTTTATGTTTATTTTATTCATTTATTTCTATAGTGCACCAAACCCAGAGTATCTGGGCGCATTGGAATGGTTACAAGTGTTATAGATAGGCATGATCACAGAATACAGAGAAATACAATGCAACAGTGAAAGAATCAATAGGTTACGGACTATGAACGGTCACAGGAACAACATTAGCAGTGCAGAGATAAATAGTGTGCATTAGGCGCCCTTTGGCGGCAGTGAGATCCTGTTCTTAGCGTTAGTACTTCTCAGTTAGCCATGTGATGGAATTTCTTCTAAAGTTGGAAAAGGACTGGGTCATCTTCAAGGAGGGTGGGAGTGTTTTCCATAGCTCAGCCGCCTTAACTGGGAAGCTGCTCCCTCCTGACTTTTAGTTTATACCTGGTGACTACCAGACAGGAGGTATTTGAAGACCTAGTGACCCGTGTAGAGGATCTGATGTTGAATTTTTCAGTTAAGTATGGTGGGGCTGCGTGGTTCAAGGTTTTGCACGTGAAAGACATGGTTTTGAGTTGAATCTTGTCCTTAAGCGACAGCCATTTATGCTGTCTTCTAATTTCCGAGATGTGTTCTCTCCTTGATACTTGAAGCAGTTCTAAGTACATTGTTTTGCCGGATTTGTAATTTATTGAGCACATACTTACTTGCTCCCAAGTAGAGTCTGTTACAATAATCCAGCTTGGACAGGATGAGGGCTCTGGTTAGGTATGAGGCAGCTCTCCTTAGAGAGCAGAGGTTTGCAAGCCCCTATCAATTTACCCGTATAAGCTGTGGCAGAGGCCATGGTGTTAACTTATTTATGTAGATTTAGTGTGGAATCTAGATAAAAACCTAAAGTTTTTACCTCTTTAGCCACTAGGATTTTGTTCCCATCAATATTGAAGGAGGCATAATCTGTGTTGAGTTTATTCAGGTTAGCTGGGGAGCCTAAGATAATTCAGGCAGAGGCCACGAGTGGCCATCCATGCCTGAATGATTTGATACATTTTGTTCACTAGCAGTACATCGGTGTCATAGATGCCTGTTAAAGGGAGGAGGATCTAGGTGTCATCTGCATAGTTAGTGTAGGTGACACCCAGATGGTCCAGATCAAATAAAGGCTTTGTGAAAATATTGTACATTGTCAGTGATACACAGGATCCTTGGGGGACTCCAGCTGCTGCTGAAGGTGAGAAGACTCATGGTCCTATTGTTTAGAATGGATTGGATCCAAGTAATCGAGTTCTGAGAGAAGTGTGTTGCTGAGGCAAGATGATTGCATAGTACTCTGTGCTCAACCAGATCAAACACAGCCAATGGGTCCAACATTAGTAGCAGTGCAATTTTCCCATTATCCATAAATTCATCAATCTGGGTTTTTAATTCAATCAGCGCCGTTTCGGTAATGTGATGAGGTCTAAATCCAGATTGCCGAGGTCCTTAGGAGATGGTTGGTCTCGAAGAATTCCTGGACCTGCAGGTATGCTACCCTATCCAGCATCTTCAGTAAGAAGATGACCGTAGTGATTGGCCTGTAATTTGTAGGAATTGTAGGGTCCAGTGATTATCTTTTGAGGGGTAGAACCCAGGACTCCTTTAAGTTGCTAAGTACAATACCTGAAGTAAATGAGGCATTAATTAATTTGGATATGAATAGCGGCAGGTCTCTGGCGGCATCTTTAATCTTTAATTATTTGTGCCGAGCAACTATCTCCTTGGCACCTTGACGGTTTAAGGGATGCAATCATTTTTTGTACCTACGGACGGAGACCTTGGAAAATTGAAAGCATTGGGATTTAAGGGATGCAATCATTTTTTTGTAAGCATTGGGATGGTTTAGTGGATGACTTTTGGGTTTGGTGTAGAGTATCTGACTTTTGTAGGTTTAGGCTATCAGCAATTGTGCTTTGCAATGTGACCATTTTGCTGGTGAGAGCATTCTGAATGTTCGTACACCAGAGTTTGTCCTCGAGACAAGGATCCGATGGGGGAAATGGGCATCTCCATCTATCTAAGGATAACAAAGAGCTCTTTGGTGGTAGAGCTAGCTTGGTTAATTCTATTGTTGTACGACTCGCGTTTAGTATGAAGAATCTCTTCCTCATATTTTGTAGATAGATTCAGAATGGTTTTACTTTCCGCAGAAGGGATGCGTTTCCAGTTTTCTTTTTTCAGCATGGATGGAGTTTTTAATTGTGGGGTGAACCAAGGGTTGAGGTGGGCTTGTGGTTTACCCTTGCATTTTTTAAGTGGGGCGATGATGTCCAGTGCTTTAGTCATGGTAGAACTGTAGACCTCTACTAACATGTTTGGGGCAGTGGTGTCCTCTAGGGAATTTAGAATGGGGATCACATGTAGCAGGATGACATCCGCCGTAATGTTTTGTTTGTTCCTTGTGGGACATGGGAGGCGCTATTAGGTTAGATGTAGTTTTCAGCGTTTTAGCTGAGAAAGTAAATTACAATAATGATCAGTCCATGATTGGGGTGCGATGGCTGTGATTATAGTATCACAGTTGAGGTCAGCTACCCAGTCTAAGGTCCTTCCCCTTGTCATGGGTAGGCTGGGTAACTTTTTGGTTAAAGCCATGTTCCGTAAGGGTGTTGGCTATTACTAGTGCTTGTTGATCGTTGAGGTCCTAGTACTAATATTTGCAAGGAGGTTTTAGTGTTATCCGATAGTATTGTCATATCTTCCTCAAAAGGTACCAAAGGGCCCTGATGTCTCTATAATAAATGGACGGTTATGGTACAGGAATTTGCGGTTGCTAGCTGCGAGTAGTCCATAGGATGAAAATGTTGGCATAGTAGCTATTCTGAGGTCTAGGTTAGATTTAGCTATGATGGCAATACCGCCACCTCTAGAATGTGCCCTGTCAGCTCTTATGATCGAGTAATTGTCAGGTACAGCAAGTAGGAGTGAGGTTCCTGCTGCAGCATGCAGCCAAGATTCTGTTCTAGCCAGGAAGTCTAGATTTTTGGCAGTGATTAGATCAGCGATGTCACGTGAGCTACCATTGATCTGGCATTAATTAATGCACCCTTAATGGTATGTGTGGAAGCTTTAGACGGAATGGCCCTTGATTTATCCTGTTTTGGTTTCTTATTATGGTTGCTCAAGGTTTTGGCTAGGTCTTTACTAGGTACATGTAGGTTCTTGGGGTGAGTAGGTGGTGAGCTTTTAGGTAGGGTGTTGAGCAAGGGCTCGTATTGAGTCAGGATTCTAGAGCAGGGTGTTATTTCGGTCTTTAGTAGGGCTGGGATGTCTGGAAGACGTAGGCTGGATATGGATGTCATTGGTGGCTACGTTAGGCAGAGGAGAGTTAGCATCACTCGGAAGAACTAAGGGCAATACTAACGCAATATAGAACTAAGTGTGGTCAGGATAGCCTATGAGAGAGCCTCAATTCTAGTGTAGCAAAACAGGATTAGGCAGTATGGCTCTTGGTGTAAACTTTGCGAACGTTCGATTGGAGAACATCTAATATGAGGTTAAGTAAACCTGCGAACAGTAAACATTCTGGAAGGCTGAGCATTGATAGTTCAGTGTAGGTCGAACAGTTAAGGCAGTGATAAAATAACAAGGCTCCTCAAATGCACTATCAATCATAGTACATACGATCTATAGCGCAATAGGCAGCATAAAATGCTAGTGCAGTTGGAATCATTAGTGACAAGGTCGCATTTTGACAGCATTAAAGAAAAGGACCTAATGCAGGTATAGATTATGTGACCCGTAGTAATTAAAATACAGTAATAATGCATTGGTGACTAATAAATGGCTGTGAGTGTTGATTCTGAAGCTCATACATAAATGCAGTTCTAATTAAACCGTATACAATGGTAAATAATGGAAAAGGGCAAACAGCTGTAATGAAAGCTAGTGGACAGCATGTAGCAATATAGATGCAGAACAGTGATGCTTTATGACGTACAAGCAAAAAGTTCGGTTATAGTTGGTAGTCGATTTGCGAAAACAGTAGTCTGCATACACAGGATCGCTGGGCCTTTGAAGCCGAAGGGTCCATGCAAAGTCAGCACCTGGAGTTGCAGGTGGTAGAGTGTGGGGCAGCTCTTTGGCTCGTTTAGCTAGCAGGCTAATACTGTGCAAGTAGTCCGAGAAGTTATAGGAAGATAAAGCGGAATTTCAAGTTTTTACCTCAACACTTTAAAAATGGCAGTGGTTTAATTGGTCCTACCATTGTGTTTTTCTACCGCAGGCTGAACCATCATCTACAGTGCAGCACCCATGGATGACCATTTTGTCAAAATGGCCCCAGTCTTCTTTTTTTGCCATTTCTGTTTGTGAGGTCTTTCTTGGCTTTTACTCTGTGCGTAAAGAAGGTTTGATCCCTTTGTTTGGCTTGCCTTTGGCAGGCTTCAGCCCTGAAGCCCACCCCTGGCTCCAGTGTGTCTGGAAGTGCAGGAAGTGAGGAAGGTTCCCGAAACTCCGTCCTTTGTCTCTAGGAGTGCCTGCACGAAACCAGTCCTGATTGGCCGGCTGGTTGTCTGTCCTGAAAGGACAGCCACCCTGCTGTGTGACTGACAGCCTAGGCTGTGCATGAATGAGAAATCTTGCTTTAAAAAGGTGAGGGTTTTGGACTACATGCAGAGTGGACCACTGGAAGAAACATCCGAAGAAGAAACTGTGAAAGAAGCTCGCTGCAACCTCCTGGACCTTTGAATTGCCCGGTGAAGCCCTGCTGCTGCGCGGACCTCTTTTTTCACCTAGACAGCAGCTCAGTTGGGAGGACTTCTTCCCTTGGGTTAGTGGGACCAACTAACCCAGAGACGAACTCCACTTTAGCGCAATCCTTGACTTGCTGTGCCTCTCCGTTGCTGCAGAAGCCCAATGCCAGGGGTCAAGTAACCATAGTCGAGTGCAACGTCTGCGACAGAACAAATCCGGCTAAAAGCTCCATGTAAGGAAGAATTCTCAGAAATGTGCTAATTCCCTTCACCTTGGAGACCCCCAGCAACTTTGCTGAATTTTGAGGACTTGATTTTCCCCCACTCTCCCATGTATTCTAATGCGATTTTCTACACTGTTTCTTTTGGTTATGGAGTCCGACAAACTCCATACTCACCATCTTTAACATGGCGTCACAAAGCACCTTCAGTGCAGCGACACAGGGAAGTATTCCAGATTTCCCAAAGGTTTAACTACCTTCTCTAGGATAAACTACTGTTTCCCAAAGCAGTAAAGTGAAATTGACTTTTAGCATTGTATCTTCCTACACCCAGCACACCCTATCTTACAATACAGTGCTGGAGGGGTTACTTAGTATCCCCTTTGTCTAGCTTCTCATGTAACATTTTTATGTTACCCTTTCCTTACTGAATGGGTGGTGGTAGTGGTTTCGTTTGAACTACCATGGTATGGTTTTTCCTGCGGGCTGCGTTCGCGGCTCTGGTAAAGCAACCGCAGGAGCCATCTTTTTCAAAATGGCGCAGAGCCATCTTTGACAAAATGACACCCAGTGGCCTTTTTTCGCCAGTTCTTTGAGGAAAGGTCCTTCTAGAGATTTTCTCTGCGCGCCAAACCAGGTTTGGTCTTTGTTCATTTTGCCTTTGGCAAGCTTCAGGAGTGAAACCCGCCTCTGGCTCCAGAGTCAGGGAATGCAGGAAGTGAGGGAGGTGCCCGAAGCTTCCAGTGCTTGGTCTCCTAGGAGACCCAAATGCACTCTGTGGTGATTGGCTGTCTGACTGTCCAGCAAGGACAGCCACCCTGCTGGGTGAGTGACAGCTAGGCTGGAATGAATGGGAGAGAAATGAATAATATGCTAGGCTTTTGGCTTTGAAGGCAGAGTCGAGCACTGGACGAAGGAACCAAAGAACTTGAAGACGCCTACTGCAACTCCTGGACCGTTGGCTTGCCTGGTGAAGCCCTGCTGCTGTGCTGAAACTCCAAATTTGTATCAACAGAGAAGCTCATGCAAGGACGACTTCTCCCCCACTACTCCAAAGTAAGCCATCTGGACATCCTTCTCGGAGCTGGTTGAATTTCCACACAGTGTGCTGCTGGAAACCGTATAGCCAGGAAGAGGAACACCAGATTGTGTGCATTGCTTTTAAGCTGGCCTAGAGCTCCAGGAAGATCCTCCGGACCACCAGAAAGCAGGACTGACCGAGCTTGAACCCCAACAGAGTGCGGGACCCCAGAAGCAAGGAAAGCCCATCTAGACAGCCAGGAGCCACAGTGTTGCTATTTGTGGTAGACATGAGGAGCTGAAACACTGAATAGCCACTGATTTGAAGATTACCGGTTGCTAGTCGTGACCATCCCATTGCAGTGCAGGAGTCCCCAGAAGTCCTCCCTCTTGTCCCCACGACTGAGGCCCAGGAACAGTGAGATCTGCAGAGCTGCTCAGGAACAGAAGTCACCTGCTGCACTTTTTGTTCATTACAAAGGTACTGTAAAACGTCTGAGAGAACCTACCTCTTGCTGTAGAGTTGCTTGCATCTTCTACCACTCACAAATCTAACAGTTTGTGGCCCTACATTTGATTCTTATTTTCTTCAACTCACTACCCACTAACCCAAGGGAAGACTTTGTACCTTCTGGAGCGTCTTGTCGATTAGAAAAAGGAGTTTCAGCACAGCAGCAGGGCTTCACTGGGCAGTTCAAAAGTCCAGGAGGACGCAGAAAGGTTGGTTCACTGTTTCTTCATTGGGTATTTCTCCCAGCGGTTGACTCTGCCTCTAGTCCCAAAACCCTTGCCTTTTAAGCAGGTTTCTCTCATTCATGCAAAACCTAGGCTGGCAATCACAGCAGGGTGGCGGTCCTAAAATAAAACAGCCATCCAGCCAGCCAATCAGGACAGATTGCATTCAGGCACTCCAAGACCAAGGACAGGGGAGTTTCGGGAACCTCCCTCACATCCTGCATTTCCAGACACACTGAAGCCAGAGGCGGGCTTCAGGGCTGAAGCCCGCCAAAGGCAAAACCAACAAAGGGATCACACATGGCTCAATGTACAGAGTAAAACCAAAGAAAGACCTCACAAACAGAAAATGGTGTAAATAAAGAAGACTCGGGGCATTTTGATGAAATGGTCACTCCTGGGTGCTACCTGCGGTAGAAATGCAAAATGGTAGGAAAATTTAACCACTGCCACCAGCCATTTAAAGTAGTGAGGGTGACAAAAAATGTTACATGAAAATGTAGGATAAGGGGCTGATCAGATTGCGTATTGACAGATGCTGAAGTTCTGAGAACCAGAACCTGGCTGGCCACCAAGGAACTATGAATAGAAGAGCGCAATTGTTGGCACGCCCGAGTTTCCAGAGCAACCAACTAATAAAAGGCACAGGAGAGAAGGCATACGTAAGCATGTCGTCCCACAGAATAACAAGCACAATCCCCCCCAGAAAGATGCAAATGCCTCCCTGGAGGCAAAGTGCAGAAGCTTTTTGTTGGCTGATAATCGCAAACAGGTCCACTGTCTGAGTGCCCTACTACGCGCAAAGGTGGAAGAGAACCTTCTCGTTGATCTACTCGTGGTTTGCCAGACTGACAGCTGAGAGAATCAGCCGCAATATTGTTCGACCCCAGAATGTGCACAGCCGGTAGCCAGATATTGTTCTGCACTGCTCATTCCCAAATCTGGATGGCTAGGTCTATAAGTGGCAGAGCCCTGGTACCTCCCAGTTTGTTCACATAGAACATAGCCACCGAATTGTCTGCGTGTATTCCCATTACCTTGCTGGCAATGGAAGGCTGAAAAACTTCCAACACCAGAAACACTGCCAACAGCTCGAGGTAATTGATGCGATACATCCTGTCCTGGGCTGTCCTTCAATGTAGCCCCACAGCCCAGAAGGGAGGAATCAGTCGTCGTGATTTGCAGTGAAGGCTCACGAAAAGAGGCTCCCACTGAGAGGTTGGCGGAAGTCTACCACCATTGGTGATCCGCCACCATAGATGACGGGATTGCTATCATTTGGGAGTCTGGGTCTGAAGCCTGAGATCAACTGATCCGTAACACTAGTCGTGTGTGCCTTCTCTTTAGCTTTGCCAGAGGAAGCGCCAGAACACATGAGGCCATGAGGCCCAGAAGCCTTTGAAACCACCAGGTTGACCTGTGGGACAAGCAGAGAAACAGACGGCAAGTGACTGACAAGTCTGCAATCCTGTCCTCGGTTAGAGAGATCTTGGCTTTGATGGTATCCCAGCAAAAACCTAAGAAAATCAGGTCCTGAAAAACCATCGACTACTTTCGCCCGTTTACAGACAGCCCAAATCTGAACAGCAGTTGGAGAAGGAACTGAAGATTGTTTGCTGCAGTCTGCCGACAGGGACTCTGAAGCAGCCAGTCGTCCAAATATGGATAGACGTGGATTCCTTGGAGCCTGATGGACGCTGCAATAACCACAATCCTTTTCATAAAGATCTGCAGTGCTGAACTGAGACCAATGGGAAGGACTCGATATTGGAAATGTTTTGTCCCTACAGAGAAGCAAAGGAATTTGAGGTGTTGAGGCCATATTAGAATAGGCATGCAAGCATCCTGGAGATTCACCACGTGCAGCCAATCGCCCCCTGCAGAAGAGAGGATCTGATCATCTAGAATTTATCTTGGGGAAGGGAAAGTTTGACGTTGTACAGGTCTAGGATAGTGCTTAGGCCAGCATGGTTGGGTTTGGCCACTGAACAGACGAATAAAATCCCTCCCCTTGTTGAGATGGAGGGAAACACTCTTGTCCGCTCTGAGCTCTAGAGGCTTCTGCGCTTCAGTGCATAGAGTCCGTTTTAAGGGAGGTTGAGAAGGTGGAGTGCCTGGGAACGGTAGCCGAAAACTCGATCCGGCAACAGACAAAGCCAACTTGTCATCGGCAATGGTCCTCCACGCCTCCATATGGGATGATGTCCTTCCTCCCATCGGAGACCCATGGGACAGATGAGAAATCATTTTGCAGGTTTATTGGAGGCAAGGGCACCTGTACTAGAAGAGGAGGGTGAGGACCGTGAGAAAAAATGTCTGCCTTGTCTGTTTGCGCAGAGGCCCACTGGAGGAACGATCTGCCTGGCATGCTCTTGGGTACTGAAAACCTCTGAAACCTGAAAAAAAAGATCTTGATCCGCTTTCTGATTTTTGAGTATAGAACAGTTTAGAAGGAGCAGGTTTTGCTAAAACAGAGAGACTTGGCTGTTAGCGTACTCACCTTCGTTTTATTTAGTTCCTCATCAGTGGAGCAGTGGAAAAGCTCTTTCCCCTCGAAGGGCAGGTCAAGCACCTTTTCTTGGATCTCTTTTCAAAACTTGTTAGACTGGAGCCAAGCCTGGCAGGAAACATCAACCCCAATCATAAGGCCCTGAGCTGAAGTGTTCATATTATGGGCAGCTACCTCGAGCAGATTGAGCCAACACTCTGGAATCAGATAGGCCTTCTTTGAAGTCCTCCAGCTTGTCCTGAGGAATACAGTCCTGAAATTGACAATTCCTTCCATAACTTGAGGTTGGCTGCCACAAGTATGACCTGTGTTTGTCTGACGTAGCTGAAGCCCTGCATTGGCAGAAACTTTCTTCCTGATACCGCCGTGGATCTGTTCTTCTTTAGACAATACCTGTGAAGCAGCGGTGGAGGAGGAGGAGGAAGAAGGCTTAGATTGAAGCATAGCCGCTGCCACTACTGTAGAGGAAGGAAGTGGACAGGAAGCTAAACAAATGTCTGATGACTGGAGCTTGTAGCTAGCGTCAATTCTTTTGTTAATGTGATGCCCGCTATTAGGTGTTCCCCAGATTATTGGAGGCCTCTGCGAGCATGTCTTTTTGAAGAAAACGAGCCGAGCGCTCTTGTGATTTTAAAGTCAGGGCCCCCGAAAGATCTCTCCTGCAGGGCTTGGGGGTCCAGAGTTGGAATTTCCAGCAACGCCATCAAATCGAACACCCTGCCATGAAACAGATAGAATGGGGTGGGTCCTCATTATCTTTGTCCAATTGCCCCTCGTCCTTTTTGGCAGGAACTGAAGGCTGTTCCGAATTACGTGGTGTATCAGGCCCCTTTTGCTCAGGGGCTGCACAACAGACGTTGGCAGCACTGAAAAAAGTGCCAGCAATGGAGGCAGGAGAGGCACTGGAGGCGGCGGCCTGCTGGAAGCGGAGGAGGCAACTTCAGTGTCTGGTGCGGCAGTGGGGGAGGCTTAGGGTACATATCCTTGGAGAGATCCCTAAAATACACTTTCAATGGGTCAGAGTGCATGAGGGCCTGGAATTTGCCAAAGACCGTCTCCTCTGAGGAAGGCCTAATCGGAGCACTGGGTAATGGCCGATCCAACGGACTGTATCCCGACTCCATTGAGGTAGGCTGCCAGGATGGTTCGCCCACGACTGGATCAATATAATGCAGAGGAGCAGACATTGGAGGGAGGGCAACTGTTCGCAGCAGAGGAAATCTCAAGCGCCAGTCATTTGCCAGCCAAAACAAATTTCAGTTATCCAGGCTGGGCAATAAAAAGAACGGCACAGCCCCCCTCCCGGGTCCCCCTGACAAGGTCGTTAAAACCAGGACCTGACAAAATGGACACCTACGACCGTATAGGTTGAGCAGCCATTTTGTCACACACTGAAGAGATCTGCGTCACAGGCCTATGTGCAGCCATTGTCACCACAGGATTTATAGGAGCTTTGGAATCAATGTTAGCCCTCTGAGGGAACCTCTGCAGAGCCGGTACTGGAAGACCGTGAACGTTTGTCTTCTTACCCTCAGAATTGACTTTAGCCCTCTGATGCTTCAAAAAGTGCTGCCGTCCCGTAGTACGTAATGTCCCACAAAAATGAAGGAAAGAGGACAGGACGTAGGAGTATAACTAAAACCCAAAAATATGACCATGTTACTCCAGCTCTGTGCACTAGTTCCCCATCTGACACCAGATCATATTCAAATGCATGTGCCTTGTGTTCAAATGTCTGCAACATTTTGGCTCTAATCTTCTTGCATCTAAATTCAGTTTTTAAATGCAAGTATATATGCCCGCCTAGGTTTATCTACATTCCAATTTGGACAGGAAGTTGACCATTCACAGGTTTTGAAAGGAAAGCCAGGGCTGCCACACCTTTGCGATCCAAGCTCCTAAACTTTGGAACAGACTACAATCTCCTTCAAAGAGAGACAGACGTACTGTGTTTTAAGAAACACCTTTAAACCGATCCTGTCAACAAAACCCAATATCTGCAACCCTCGTTTATTTTCTCTTCAAGGTTTCCTGCAGAAATCAAGATGCACATTACTCTACAGAGCCTTGACATCTTCGGGTATTTGTTGCGCTATATAAACGATAACATAATTTTAAAAAATGGCTTGCACCCCCTAAAGTATTGCTGCCACCACCAACCACTACTCCCAAAAACCAAAGTAAGGGGATAAAAATTACACTACAACAAAATGGGTGTGCCTCATAGGGAGCCGTGGGGTTGGAAACCTTATTGGTGTCCCAGTACCATATGTCTTAAGTAAGGCAAAAAGAGGGTTATATGTGATTTTACTGAAGGTAAAATCAAAATACCGGAAAAAATACTGTTCCTTCTAATTTGGGGGTCACCCCCCCCAAACTCCAGTTTTCTACCCTTTTAACCCCACCCCAACCCATTTTAAGCCCGTACCCCACTATCATATGGGATACATTACTCACCGTAATCGTATTTCTGATGCTTGTATCTGCTTAGATTCACATGCTGTGCATAGGCCGACATCTAGTGGAAGCTGCGGAGTATTACAGTTTGTTTTTCGAAACTCGAAAATGGGCGTCGACACAGGCGTGCCAGTAATACTATCCCTAGTGTGACGTCCACTGTACCCAAGATCCCTCACGCGTCTAGGATCCTCAGATTGTATTTTTTCTGACATGAGGAAGCATGAGGAGTAGCGCGAGTACAGATAATCCAAGCAGATAGACAGAAAGGTAAGACTACAAGCAATCATGCGCCTTCTCTCGGAGGGGAGGAAGGGTGGGTCGCATGTGAATCAAAGCAGATACAAGCATCAGAAATACGATTACGGTGAGTAATGTATCCCTTCTGAGGCTTGTGGAATCTGCTTAGATCACATGCTGTGCATAGATTAGCGAGCAGTACCAGAAGAAGGAGGTGGGATGTGAGAAGGGTCATGAGCAAACAGGTGACTTAGAACCGCTTGTCCCACTTGTGTATCTGTCTTGGAATGAGTGTCAATGCAGTAATGCTGAGTAAAAGTGTGAATAGAGCTCCAAGTAGCTGCTTTGCAAATGGTGTCGAGGGGAACATTTGCAATGAAAGCCAGAGTGGCCCCAATGCCTCTAGTAGAGTGGGCTCTTGGCGTAAAAGGCAGAGTTTTTTCAGAAAGAGAGTAACACAGCTGTATACAGTTGATAATCCACTTCGAGATAGCGCCTTTAGAGACGCGATCTCCCTCTCTGCCTGTAGCTACGGAGACAACAGTTGATCTGTTTTCCTTAGCGGTCTGGTTTTATTTACATAGTAGAGGACCGCCCTACGCACATCTAGGGTGTGTAGTTTCACCTCAGCCGAGCTTTGCGGGTTCTGGAAGAAAGCCGGAAGCTCGATGGACTGGTTTACATGGAATTTAGATATAAATTTAGGTGAGAACCTAGGGTGTGTGCGTAAAACCAGTTTGTCTTTGTGGATAGTAAAGAAAGGATCCTGCACTGACAGAGCCTGAATTTCACGGACCCTTCTTATCGAGGTAATGGCTACTAAGAAGGCCGTCAGGTGTTTGAGACTACTTTTATGCATGGGTTCGAAAGGGGGGCCCATGAGCTTAGCTAGCACCACATTAAGGTCCCATCCTGGCGGTGGGTTAGAAATAGGAGGGTGAAGTCTCTTTACTCCTTCCATGAAGGCTTTAACTACTGGCACTTTCCACCACGACACCTTGTTATGGGATGTGGTGTAAGCCGAGAGGGCAGCCAGGTGTACTTTCAGAGAGTTAAAAACCAATCCTGCATCCAGCAGGTGGAGCATGTATGTCACAATGTTGGAAGGAGTGCAATCAACCGGGTTGATTTGTTTATTCTGGCACCAAATAACGAATCTCTTCCACTTGTCAAAGTAACAGTGCCTTGTGTTTGGTTTCCTGGATTCTTTTAGGATGTCCATACACCTCTGTGGTAAATTGAGATGTCCAAACTCTATGACCTCAGGAGCCATGCTGCCAGGTTCATTGAGTTGGGTTGCTGGTGCACTGTTTGACCTTGTTGCTGGGACAGTAGGTTGTACCAGGCTGGAAGTTTGATGGGCTCGCACACCCCCATCCTGCGTAGGTGTGGAAACCATGGTTGTCTCGCCCACATGGGAGCAACTAGGATGAGCGTCATCGATTCCTTGTTCATCGTGTACACCACCTTCCTGATGATAGGAGTTGGTGGAAAAGCGTACGCAAACATCCCTGACCAGTTCCTCTACAGGGCGTTCCCTTGGGAGTCTGGCTGGGGGAACCTGGATGCAAATCCTGGGCATTGTTTGTTTTCGCTTGTGGCGAATAAGTCTATAGTAGGGAAACCCCACTGAGAGAAGAGATCTTCTACGATCTCTCTGTGAAGGACCCATTCGTGTTCTTCTGGGAGGGAGTCTCTGCTTAGAGCATCCGCTAGGGAATTGAGCTCCCCTGGAACATGTTGCGATGACAGGAAGATGTTCCGTCTGAGTGCCCATATCCAGATTTCCTGGGCAAGCTTGGACAGATTTGGCGAACGAGTCTCTCCTTGCTTGTTTAGATAGAACATGGCTGTCGTGCTGTCCGTCCGGATCTGCATCGACAAGTTTAGTAGATGGGGCTCGAATGCCCGAAGCGCTCTGAATACTGCCAGAAGCTCTAGCAGGTTGATGTGGTTCTTGGCTACTGAGTGAGACCAGAGACCCTGAGCTGTGTGGTGGAGATGGTGAGCTCCCCACCCAGTCAGGCATGCATCTGTAGTCACCACTGCCTGTACTTCGGGATCGTAAAAGGGTTTTCCCCTTGCGAGATTCTCTCTTGTCCACCAGTGTAGGCTCTGTACAAGTGTTGGCGAAACGACCACTAGATCGTCCCACTGACCACTTGCCTGAGACCACTGTTTCGCCAACCATTCCTGCATAGGACGCATGCGCAGTCGCGCGTGGGGGACCAGGTAAATGCATGACGCCATCATGCCCAGTAACCGCATTGCTTTGCGTACCGTTATTTGTTGACCGGACTGATAATGTTGAATTTGCAGTAGTATATTCCGAATTCTCTCTTCCGAAGGGAAGGTCAACCCTTTCTGAGTATCTAGGATTGCTCCTAGGAACTGTTTTGAGGTGCTTGGCACTAGGCTTGACTTCTTCTCGTTGATTGAGAAGCCTAATTCGTGGAGGTCGTCGATAGTCCTTTGAATGTTTGTCCTGCAAATTCCTGGGGTTTCCCCCGTTATGAGCCTGTAACGCTCACCTGATTCTCGCAGAGGCGCCGGTCTTGACTGGGCGACTACGGTATCTTCAAAGGTGATGTGTAGCACCCGGTTGGCTCTTTGGGCTGGACCTCTGCACTGTATGCCTGACGTGTAGAGTAAGATGTCTGCAGATAGAAAATATGGGGTTAATGAACTGGGGTTATTGGGGTGTCCCCATCTCTTTCCTCTTCTCCTCTCCTGTAGACCCCCAAAGGTTAACGCTCTCACCTTAGGTAAGTGAATGCCGAGCTCTCCATCTGCCTCGGGGCAGGGTGCTGTAACCAGTTTTTTCACTGGATAGGTAGCGCAGGCCTCTTGACTTCAGGGGACTGCTGTCCGTCGTTTACTGCACGAACGGTAAGTTTCGAGTCATTCAAATGTCTTTAAAGTCTTTAGTAATGATGTCTCTTGTTTTGCAGGGTTCCAGCGATGGCGGATGACGGGCTGAAGTGAGTTGAAGATGGAGCCCGTGTGATGAATAGAAGCGCCTGGAAGCACGTAAGTAAGCGCTTGTTGCCTGCTTCACTATGCGCTCTAACTGTCTTTTTATTTTGCAGGTACGAGTTCGGAGCGGCTGCAGGGTGCCGGAATACCCACTGGATTAGATGTGGAAAGGAGTAATGGCACGTGAGTATTAAAGTTCCCCAATGTCTTTAAACGCACCTTGTTTTGTCTTTCAGATGCGGGATGCAGCGCCGAAGGCCTCCGGAGCGTGCAAAGAGTTGGTAAACTTTTGTCTTTCAGATGCCGAAATGCAGTGTGAAGACCTCCGGAGCGCACGAAGAGTAGGTAAGCCTTTGCCTTTCAGATGCCGGAATGCTAACCTGTTCTTTCTTGTCTTTATAGGTGTTGCTGAAGACTGGATTCAGGATGGTAAGCCTTTGCCTTTCAGATGCCGGAATGCTAACTTGTTCTTTCTTGTCTTTATAGGTGTTGCTGAAGACTGGATTCAGGATGGTAAGCCTTTTTCCTTAGGCCCAGGACCGGATGTAGAAGACACGATGAGCGTTCTGCTGCAGAGGTTGCAGAATAACGCAAAGCAAGATTCATCCACCGGGTGTGGTTTAAATAGCCTCCTGTAGTGCTTAGATGTCTCCTTCCACAGCCACGCCTAAGTAAAAAAAGAGTTCCTGTTAAGAAAAGAGTTCCTGCCTTCCAGAAGAGTTCCAGTGTTCTGAATCTAGGGAGTGGCTCCAGCCCCACCCAACAGGAAAAGTAGTTCCAAACAGAAGAGGATCAGAGGCTCAACTGGCAGGCAAGTAAGCAGCATGGTCTGCTGCAGGTAAGTCCACCCAAGCATTATGAGCCCGGCGCTTCCAGCGCTGGGACTGGGCATATTTATGAGCCTGGTGCCACTGGCGCCAGGACTGGGTCCAAAAGGTCCCAATTGGGACTGGTTGGCACTCGGAACCTGGGTTATGGATCTGCTTCCAAGGGAGTTGGGAAAACCCTGACCTTTTGGAAGCAGAGATCATGACAGAGCCAGTCGTCCAGATAAGGGTACACTGGGATTGCCTCCCTGCGTAGGTGTGCAGCTGCCACCGCCAGTACCTTGGTGAATACCCTTGGGTGCTGAAGCTATCCCAAAGGGCAGTACCTTGAATTGGTAGTGGCGACTGTCCACCTTGAAGCGCAAGTACTTTCTGTGCGCCGGGAGCATGGAAATATGAAAATAAGCATCTTTCATAACTAAGGTTGCCATGTAATCCCCCCTTTTTTAGGAGGGGGATTACCTCTTGTAGCGTGGTCATACGGAATTTTTGGGGAATATGAAAATAAGCATCTTTCATATCTAAGGTTGCTACGTAATCCCCCCTTTTTTAGGAGGGGGATTACCTCTTGTAGCGTGGTCATATGGAATTTTTGGGGCTTGACATACTTGTTGGCAGGCCGCAAGTCCAGTACTGGGCGCATTGTCAAATCTTTCTTTGGCACAAGGAAGTAAGTTGAATAGATACCCTTGTTTACCTGGTGTCCTGGTACGAGTTCTATCGCGTCCTTTTCTAGCAGAATGGCAATCTCCTCGAGAAGGATCTTCTGATGTTCTAAGGAGTGTACTCTTTGTCGTGGAGGATGGTTCCGGGGACGCTGCAGTAATTCTATACAATATCCTGTGGACACTGTTGACAGCACCCATCTGTCTGAGGTGATCCCTTCCCAAGCCTGGGTGAAGTTGGAAATGCGTCCCCCTACTGGGGTTGCGTGAGAAGGGACCCTGAACTGAGCGTCACTGCTTTGGTGGAGGCGTGCCACCTCCCTTGTTGGGGCTGCCTCTGCCTCTTCCACGCCCTCTTTTGTTACCCCTGCCGTAACTTTGGGTAGACTGCTGGCTGTTCCACTGTGTACCCTGTCCCTGGGCATAGTTGCCTCTTTGTGAATTTTGGCCGCGTGGGCGACGAAAATTACTATTCCCCCTCTGGTTAGGGGGTTTGTTGGTTAGTTGGCCAAGGGATTTCAGTGTCTCGTATTCGTCCTTGGCGTTTTTCAGTGCGTCTTCGACCGCTTTCCCAAACAATAGATCGGGTTCCACCGGCTTGTCTATTAATGAAGCCTGAGTTTCTGTTTTGAACCCCGACTGCCGTAACCACGCATGTCTTTTGATAACAGTACCTTCTGCTATCAATCTTCCTGCGTTGTCCGCGGCGTCGAAAGTTGCTTTCAATATGCAACCAGACACGGCTCTCCCTTCTGCCGAGATCCGAGCCAATTGGCCCTTTAACGGTTCAGGAGCAGAGGCTATGAGCGCCGCGACCTCTTCCCATTGATGGCAGTTGTAGCTGGCCAACAGGGTGGTGGAGTTAGCAATCCTTGCTTGGTAGGCGGATGTTGAGGCTACCTTCCTGCCAAACCCGTAAGGTTTCTTGCTCTCCTTGTCGGGAGGAGCTTCTGATGAAGATAAGGGTGTTCCAGCCCTCTTCCGAGTGTTGGTAACAACTAGGGAGTCTGGTTTAAGATGTCCTCTTATATAGAGAGGGTCAGACTGGGCTGCCCGGAAAAGTTTTTCAACCCTGGGGTTGACTGCTCTGGTGAGGTTTGGGTTCACCATGGACGGATCTATTCTTCGTTGGATGGATTTAAGGATAGGGATGGTCTGAGCGACCGGCCTCCTCTCTCCCACCAACTCTTCTGCGAAGTCTCTTTCCTCCTGTACACCGTGGGTGTCGATGTGAAAATGTTCTGCCGCGCGAGCGAGAACCTCATTAAGGAGGGGCTGGTTATCGACTGGCGAGTCGGTAACTGGGGCTTCGTTCTCTACCGGGGAATCTACTCTGTAAATTTCCTGCTCATCTTCTCCCTCCTCCTGATCCTCATCATCCGCATAGTATTCCGTCCCGGTTTGTTCCTCCATAATTTCAAACTCCTGGTCCCCCTCAGGGAAAGGCTCTCCTTGGTACCTGGGGTGTGGAGTAGAGTATGGAGTAGAGTAAGGCTGCACCTCGAAGGGTTCAGGTCTTTCGAACCGGGCCTTTTTACTTAGGGGGATAGGATCAGTGGAACCTGAGGGTGTGGCCCCCTGAGGGTCATACGAGAGGAAATGCTCTGGATTCTTGTCGTAGAAATCAGCCAAGGAAGACATCCTTGACATGACCCTGTCTATGTCTTCACTGGACCATTCTTTGGAACAGGGGATGACTTTAGTAGGCAATTTAGGGGACTTATCAAGGGTACCCTTGCTGGATGTTGATCTCTCAGTAGACTTGTATTTGTCTGTCTGCTTAGGGGGGGGAAGGATGGTCGTGCAGTAGTGGAAGAATGTGCTTTCCGCTGTTTCGCCCCCTCCCCGTGCGTGGAAAAATGTTTTCCCTGTCCCTTGGAGGCCCCGGAGTCTTTCGACACCTGGCGTCGAGGATCGGGAGAGGTATCTGTGTTTTTCGAGCGTGGGGCCTCGCTGGTGTTAACTGCGGGCTCCGTCTCTTGGAGTGCGGCCTGGGGGTGGAAGTCGTCTTCGTCATCCGACGATCGAACTTCCGTTAGTCTAGGGAGCGAGGCACTCTTGGCAAGAGCGGATGATTGCCTTGCGTCATGAGGCGATCTCGATCGAGAGCGCCCAGAGGACACCGAGTCGGACCGTTCTATCTGTGCCTCTTTCCGAGAAGTCGACGTCGTCGAGGTTCGGTTGGACTTAGGGTGTGTAGGGTGTGTAGGGTGTGTAGCGCTTGCGTCGCCGGGGGTCTTCCCCATAGCCGCCCTCCCGGACGACCTTCCGAGGTCGGGGACCTGCGCTCGGCTGTCTTTCAACGCCGTAATGCCCTCGCCGTCCGAAAGTACGGCGTCGCTGCCATCGCTGAAGGCGCCCTCCGCTGCCATGGCCACCTGCCTGGCGTGGTGGGCCCAACGCTAAGTCGAACGGTCCTTAAGTGTCTTAGGTTTAAACCTACTACACGCTCTGCAGTTCGCTTCGGGGTGGTCCCTCGGCAAGCAGAGATTGCACGAGGCGTGCCTGTCGACCCAAGGGTATTTGCGGTTGCACTTGGGGCAGAATTGGAAAGGGGTACCCTCCATACGCACCTAAAGGCAGCGGGCTGGTAAGTGTAGGAAATATATAAGGTGTACCTATATACCAAGAGTGAAGAGTTTGTACCACCCCCCCCCACTCTCCCTACTTGCAGGGCCGAGGCCAGCGGCCTACCAGGCCCGGGCTGAGGCCAGCGGCCTGCCGAGGCCCAGATCCGTTGTGCAGCAGCCGACGGTCGATGTCTTCTCCAGCCGTCGTCGAGGGTTGGGGTGGGGAAGGATGTCAATAAAGAATTATAAATTTCAATTATTAGCAAAAGTATGGCTAAGGCCAGGGGACTCCGCAAGATGCTTCTGACCAGTATGGCGGAAAAAAACAATCTGAGGATCCTAGACGCGTGAGGGATCTTGGGTACAGTGGACGTCACACTAGGGATAGTATTACTGGCACGCCTGTGTCGACGCCCATTTTCGAGTTTCGAAAAACAAACTGTAATACTCTGCAGCTTCCACTAGATGTCGGCCTATGCACAGCATGTGATCTAAGCAGATTCCACAAGCCTCAGAAATAGAATTACAATGTTCAATATTATTTCGGTATTTTGGGTTTCGGTAAAACTTGCCACTCAGTTTTATTTTCGGTAAAATGACTGGGTACCAAAAAGATTTGCAATGGCAGGGAGACTTCAGGAGAACCGTCTCTGGCCACCAGAAATAGGTCGGTGATCATAACAAACAAGGGTGGTGGGTGTATAAACCAGTTGAAGGGCCCCAATAGAAGCCCCACAAATAGTAATTCAGCCTTAACAGCAGGCAATACCAACAAGATTGGGAAGAATATGCAGCAAAAAATGGATAGTGCCTAGGAGGAGAATGGGTGAAGAAAAGCAGGGAGCACTGGTAGGAAGGGTTAAAGGGTACACCACAGTTATATCGGAAACATAATCCACGTTAGGAAAGATTGTGTAGAGTCCAACTGGTGTGGGACTACACAAGACATCTCTTGGTATTATGTAACCCACCTTTTAATATAGGCCTGTACTACACAAGTTAGTAGTATGACTGAGCAGCCAGGCATATCTTAAAAAGGGGTAATGTGAGCTGTACAATGACATCAGGAAATACAGGTATCCAAGTAAACACGTACACACTTAAAGTTATAGTACAAATATTATATTAACACTGGTTTAGACAATATTTAAAAAGCATCAATAGTAACATTAATCCCAAAGTTAAGATTAAATTTCAACAAGTGCAATAAAGCAGGTGAGTAACTTTTCATATGCTATACATATTCCAGCGCATTGAGTGACGTCATTTGTGGTCAGTAATAACACTTATACTTGATCACCATTGCAATATTGAGATATAAGGAGGGAAAAGTTATAGTTAGCTCGGAACATACTTTGAAAAACAGTTTGATTCTCCCAGAGGGATATAGGCAGTCTTTTATCCCAGCAATAATAGTGTTCAACTATTAAAACCCGTAAGGGGACACGCACTGCCAAAGCCAATAGGTTCTGAAGGGGGCCTTAAGGAAGCCAGGACAGCCAATGTCAATGGGGGTTGTAGGTCAATTGGTCGAATCTAAATGGTCGACAGGACAAATGGTCGACAGGTCAAATGATCGAATTTTTTTTATTTTTTCACTTTTTTTGGGGGGTCCCCCCCCCAACCCTTTTTTTGCTAAAAAAAACCTTTTCCCTAAACGAAAACCTAAAAAAATATATATATATATAACTAAAAAAATAATTTGATCATTTGTCCTGTCGACCAAATTGTGTCGACCATTTGTCTGTCGACCATTTGACTAGACACCGTCAATGGGCTAGTTCAAAGTTCTGATGCTCCTTTCTTAGATTTTTTTTTTTTTTTAAATAAAAGTCAGTAGTTCAAATAGAATATCACAGAAGCTCAAGGGAACCCACCTTGAAGAAGCACAAGTTGAAAGGCCAGGGCGAGTGAGTTGAGGTCAACTTAAAAAGGGGGTAAAATAGCACCCCAAGTTAAGAAGCACCACAATTGGCAAAAGGTAGATGTACACCAAGCCCCACAGTACCTGTGAACTGAAGAATGTGTTCCAGGTGGATGCCTTCCTGTTGCAGTGTAGCAAACACTTGTTCCTGATCTGTGGTCATGGTGACGAAAGGGAGGACATCTGGAGGGCTTCTGCGGCAGCACTTGAGAGAAATGCTCTGCAGCAAAGGTCGATTAAGCAGCCTTTTGTGGTTTAATCGCCTTTATCTCAGCACCAAAGAAGAACACCCAACTCTGGTTAGATGTTACTTGATCCCTCGGTCCTGGACTCTGGATGAAGATTTCCTGCTTCTGTAGGGTACTCTGGATGCCCACAAAGTTTTGGCCAGGTTCGCACTTCCGAAGACAATGCACTATATAATGGTCAGGGGTCTGTGTCTCCGGGCTTAGGGATTCTGCAGCCTTGGAAAGTCACAAACAAAAACTGGGTCAGAACAGCTGCAGGGCTTCACCGGGCACTTTGCGGTCCAGAAGAGTGCTGCTCGCATCTATTCACGTCTTCGTCAGATGTTGTCCTCCAGTGTTCGACTGCCTCTAGTCCCAAAAACTTCACCTTTTAAGCAGGTTCCCATTCATTCACAGCTCTAGGCTGTCAATCACCCAGCAGGGTGGCTGTCCTCCAGGACAGCCAGCCAATCAGAACTTGTTTCACTCAAGTCACACCTAGAGACAAAGGACATGGAAGTTTCGGGAACCTCCCACACTTCCTGCCTTTCCAGACACAGCGGAGCCTGGGCAGGCTTCAGGCTGAAGCCCGCCAGAGGCAGAATGCAAAAAGGACTCAAACCCAATTCAAATAACAGTAAAAGACCAGACTTTGAGAAAATGGTCACTGTTGGGGGCTGTACTGCAGCTGAGAAATCAGCCCGCAGATACACGGCACAATGTAGTAAAAAAGGAAACCACTACCACCAGCCATTCAAGTTAGTTAGTGTAAAAGAAGGTTACATGGGAAGTGGGATAAAGGAGTTACTATGTAACCCCCTAACACTTAACACACAGTGGTGTGTGCTGGGCCCACAAAAGAAAGGGCGAGACAGGAGTCGGCTTACTATTCTTGGGAACAGTAGTTCAGCAAAGAAAATATAGTTAAACATGTAGGAGTCCAAGGGACCTCTCAGTGGCACTGCACAAAAGGTGCAGTGTCTCAATGCGAAAAGCGGATGCCTATGGAGTTGACCAGACTCCATTAAACAGCAAAACACACGAGTGAGAAAAATGTTGCACTGACTCAGGAGTTAAAATGAAAAAGGCCAGAGTACAGCAAAAGAGCAGGGGGTCTCGAAGGTTAAAGGGAATTGGCACATAAATGAAAATTCTTCCTAGCAATCCACAATTGGAAAGAAATGCACGGAGAAAAAGACATGCAATTGGCCATCAAATTGGACTTGAAAGGCTTGACATAAATTGCCACCAGTTTTACAAATACAGCCAACTAGTTCCCTATGCTTTTAAATGAATAATGTATTTCAACTGCATTGCATTACAGATCAGCTACTCATTTCTTCTGAAGAGAAGCGTTGTGCACTGCAGAGCCACCCTAAAGCAAGAAGTGTGGCACATTGAAGAAGTTAGATATCATGGATATCAATATTAACCAGACTTTGATGTTAGAGCTGTTGAAAGACATTAAAGTAGGCCCTCTCTGTCACTTACCATTCTTAAATGCCAGGAATTCAAAGACGCTATGAACGATGGAAACCACAATGGTCACAGCCAGGAGGTACGGGTTGGTCTCAATCAGTGCCACCTGACAAACAAAATGCAATATCTAATCAGTAAACATAAGATCTCTGAAAAGAGCCCTCACAGAGGTACATTTAAAGAAATAACAATAGAATCAACAAAGACTTCAGATTGCTTTTCCCAGGTCGCTCTGGGAGCTCCCCAATAAGCAATGAAAATGGGGCCCCTGTATAGGGAAAACCAAATTGCATGTCTGAAGGAAGGAAAATGGCATCAGTAACAATGAAGGGATCGCCAGTGATAACTAAGTAAAGGAGAACGTAATCTATGATGAGCAACCATTCTTTGAAAAGGGTTAACACAGTGTACCTTGGAGTGCAGCAAAATTTCAGTAATGTGAAGATTTTATATGACTGATCACTCACAGGATCTTATGGAATAACGTGGCACCAACAATAGCTCTCCACCGAGGATGTAAACCCCAGATCAATAACCTCATGTGTACATTGTGCTATTAGAACATTATTTTAAAAGAAAACAATTACAATCTGAGACAATCACATACTAAAGTCTTTATTATACCACATAAGACCTTGAGATAAACAGGATAAGTAGGTCTGCGCTCTCTCTGCATCACCAGAACGAACAGAGTCCTCTTTGGCATGTTTCGCAAACTGGCATGGACCATCTTGCCTATCTGACTATGGAAGGCTTTGTGGGTTGCCCTCAATAGTGAACTATTTATTATAGGGAAGTAAGTGTTCATTCTCCTGAAAGGTATCCACCTTATTCAAAGACTGTGCATGGGGAGCTAGAAGAGAAATAAAGGACATTATAAAAAAGGCTTCTCATAGAAGTTTGCCTGACTTGCAAACTATGAATTAATGCTGCAAAATATGGGTAGAACGCTGTTAAGAAAGATTCCTCTTTAGTGCACCTTTCCTTCCATTTATAAGCACCCCAAACGTTTTGCTTTTACTTTTGTATCTGACCCGTTTTTTACAGTGCAGTGAAGCCTTAACTTTACTGCACTGATGTTTAGGCTGTCAGTACTGGGAATCATGCTTTCCCTTAGACTAGTTACTTTTTTACTACTTTTAGTAACTTATATCATGTGTTAGGCAAGATTGTATGTAGTAACCATGTGGGAGACTACACCAGTCTTGTCCTCCTGACAATAGGGAACCCAACCTTTGGTATAGGCCTGTGCTACACAAGTTGGTAGAGTGACTGAGCAGTCAGGCTTATCTCAAGAGGGGTCAATGCGAGCTGTAGAGGTGCAACATAGAGATTCACAGTTACAGGTATTCAAATAACACGTATACTCCAGGTTTCTTATTAAAATATGTATTCATTTAATCAGTCAGTTATAAAAGAAGCCTTCTTCAGAAAAGGCAATATGCAACAACAAAATACACTTCAAAAATACACTCCTTCAGTTTCAATTAAGTACGTAGATACCCTTTTGGGATGTCACACTTCATACAACCGAAGGGGACTTCAATAGTTAGGACACTGTGGACACTGATATCACTTTAACACTTGATGCAATACTCGAGTTATGGAAAAAAGTAAGGTTAGGGAAGGAAACAAAGGCTACCAATTTTTACTGAACAGGTAAGTACTTTACAATCCCCCAATTAAGTATAGGTTAACCCTTTCCCAGCTACACAAGTAACTTATCTATGACTTTTGGTGGGGCAGAAAAACAGAAGGTCAAAAGATCAGAAGAGTATGCAGGGAGCCAGGACAGCCAATGTCTATTGAGCAAATTCTAGGGGAGCTGAGCCACTTCTGCAAGATAGCACAAAGGTCTTGCACAACGTTATTTAGAGAGTTTGTTGAAAATAATCACTGTTGGGCCACAAGCTGGGAGGCTTGTAAAAAGCAAAGATGCAAGCAACTCTGAAAAAGGTAGCCACTGCAAGTCTCCAGTGAGAACAAGCAAGCTACACACAAGAGGCAAGTAACCCTAGACAGTTGTTAGGAAGAATTCTCATAAATGTGGTAATCCCTCTCTACCTTAGAGTTCCCCAGCTCTGCTGACCTTTGGGACTTTGTACTTTTAATTCTGTTTGTTTTTTGTGTTGGTTTCTTTTTGATTATGGAGTTTTAGACAACTCCATAGGCATCATCTTTTCATGTGTGTTACACAGCACCCTCAGTGCAGTGACACAGGGAAGCTTTTTAGGCTACCCCAAGGTTTAAATACCTTCTCTGGGATAAACTACTGTTTCCCAGAGAACATAAAGTTAAATCGACTTTACTAGTCTTTTTAAATTCCTAGACCCAGCACACACTATCTTACAATAGAGTGCTGGGGCGGGGGGGATACCTAGTATCCCCCATGTCTAGAATCTCATGTAGCAGTCAAATGCTACCCTTTCCCATCGAAATGGCTGGTGGCAGTGGTTTTACAACAAACTACCACAATTTTTCCCGACCGCTAGCTAAAAATCGCAGGAGCCATGTTTTTCAAGATGGCGCCTTAAGCCCCTTTGTTTAAACAGGTCCCAGTCTTCTTTTTTCACCATTTCTTTTTGGAAAGGTCCTTCTAGTGTTTGTCTCTGCGCTCTAAACTAGGTTTGGTCCCTTTGTTTCTATACCTTTGGCGGGCTTCCGGCCTGAAGACCGCCTCTGGCGTCCGAGTGTCTGGGGTGGGCAGGAAGGGAGGGAAGTGCCCGAATCAACACATTCATCTCGACAGAGATGCTCCTTCAAGGACGACTTCTTCCTTTGGTCCTACCAACTCAATCAACTCGTAAGCCACCTGGATACCATTCTCGGAGCTGGTTAGGATTAACCAGGGAGAAGGACACCAGCTTGTGTGCTTGAAGAAACAGCAACCGGAATCGAAGATTTGCCATTTTGCCAGCTTTGTGACCAGTCCCTGTGTAGTGCACGAGTCCCGACGTCCTCCCTCTTGACCCCAAAACTGAGGCTAAGGAACAGTGAGATCTGCAGGAACTGCCAGGAGCCAACGTCTTCAGCTGCATCTTTTGCTTCATACTAAGGTACTGTGCCAACCCGATTGAAAGAGAACTCTTGCGGTGAAGGTTTGTGGAACTTTCCCAACTTGCAGGCCTAATCAGCTTGTGACCCAACATATGATCCTTTTTCGTACAAACTACTTCTGAGAACTTTTGCAAAGACTTTACCGTTTACGACAAAAATTGCTCTTTCCTATCCAAGACACTAGCCCATTGACTTTGGCCTAGGCCTATTGAACTGAATCGAGTCCTCTAGTGAACTATAACTATTTGCACTACATAAGAAAGTATTTGTGATCTATTCTATTAACTTGTGCCTTTGTCCCCCTATTTAAAGTGACTGAATTGCCATTTTACTCCTATTTCAGGGGAGCCTAATTTACTTAGAAACGTATTGGTTTGGTACTGAAGTGTATTTGTGTATGATATTAAGTTGCCTCCTTCTACAGAATGTTTTCTAAATGACTAAAATTAATAAGTGTTTTACTAAGAAACCTTGAATGTAAGTGTCTACTTTAACCACTGTGATTTTAAGACCTCTGTGTAACCTCTTTTACTGCCCACATTGCCTCTTGAGATAAGCCTGGCTGCTCAGCTCGCTACCAGAAACTGTGTAGTACAGACTTATAAGGTAAGGTAGGTTTTGCTTACACCTGTAGTCCTAATTGTATGTGGTGGTCCCAGAGGTTACAGCATGCAATTCTGCCTAACAATTGGGCCTTTTGCCTAGAAAAGAAAATAGTTACTTGTAAAAGAGTTGGTTGGTAAATGTAACTAAGAGTGAACAGTTACAAAAGTTCTTACTTACCTTGGATGTGTAATGCACTATTCTTAAAAGGTATGGTTAACATCTTTCTTTCCTTAGAACTGTTTTGCCATTGGAATAGAAAGTAGATGTGAAGGTATATTACTCACCTGTGATTAGGTTGTGCCTCTTCCCAAAAGTAATGTGTTGGTTTCACCAGATTATTCCTCCAGGGTAGTTGTAGGAGTGTCTTCTAACTGTTGACATCACCAGAATAGTCCTGTTGGGCTAATTGTAGGATTGTCCCCCAACTGGGTCTTGCTTCCCCTTGACTTGCTGTTAGCCAGTCCAGAATAAGTCTGTATTAGGCTGTTGCCTACCTAGAATAACTGAGTCCTTCAGTAAAGTGTAACATTAGGGTTTACTTTGCCTGTGCTATCTAACCCAGAGTCTGTGGTTCTAACTGTCCCTTACAAGTCCTACATCATTCAATTGTATAGTTGGAAAAGATCCTACCTGGACTCCTTGAGAGATTAAAAAAAAGTATATGGGTTTTACTTACCTTGAGTTACCTGTGTGCCAAGTTACCCAGAGCTACTGCTTATCTCAATCTGTTTCACTGATCTCAAAAGCACCTGCAATTGAATATTAAATCATTAAGTTTTACTCACCTAATATAACTATCACAAAAGTAGTTCTAGGATTTCACTGTACCTAGATTAAGTGTTCCACTGTTCACAAAAGTATATTGTCAGTGGACTGATTATGTAATTTATACCGAGAGTCCCTGTACAACTGGTAGGGTCTACTTCCCTTGCATTACTGAATGTAATTGTGAAAGTAACCATTTTTTTTTTTACTCCCCAAGAATAGGTGCGACCTATACTGAATGTGTATGAAAAGGTGTTGACTTCCCTAGAACTACTGTTAGGTATTCCAAATAAGGTTTATACTTTAGTCTGTACCTTCAAGTATAGTGTTGTGTTTTTACAATTGTGATTTCATATAATGTGTTGGTACGTATTTACCCCCAGATTTATCTGGCCCTTCCTGTATTTAAATGATTTATTTTTATATACAGTGTTTCTTTGGACCATTTGTATTACAATTTCATTTGTACTGATTCTACAGCCCTCTCTCCCTCTTCAGATAAGCCTGACTGCTCTGCCTACGCTACCATGAACTCGGATGTTACAGCCTTATATGAGTGGAGTTTTGTACTGACTCAGTTGAATCGTTTTACTAAGCCCTTAGTTGGACTACAGAAGAAAACAGTCCCAACAGTCATCCTCATCCAATGAGGCTGGAGCAGAAATCTGATCGCCACAATTGGCGCCTCAGGCCCCAAAAGGCACTGTTGGCTGTGCAACAGGAGTATTTTCCACAGGGCACAGTGGAGGCAGATGAGGAAGCCCCACAGGAAGTGGTGGAGGGGGCACTACCGGGACTTGCATAGGGATTTCCGGAGCACGGGCTGGTTCAGGTGGCTTAGAATACATTTCCTTAAATAAATCCTTAAAGTACGCCTTCATGGAATCAGAATACATTAGCGTCTGAAACTTTCCAAAAAACACATCCTCAGATGAAGGCAAGGTGCTGGAGTGGGTAGAGGCCGCTCGGAACGGGCATACCCCCAGGACCGTAAAGAGGATGGTTGCCAGGGTGGTCCCCCACCAACTGGATCCACGTAAGTCAAAAGGCACAGACGTAGGAGGGAGCGAGACTGTATGCAGCAGCGCAGTCTGAGCACGCCAATCCATTGGAGGATGGAACGGGTTCTTTTTATCCACAAAACGTGGAAAAGGCTGCTCTGCCCCAAAAACAGGCCCCTCAGCACCAGCCGTGGTAAACCTTGGTTTAAGAGAGGCCATCAGATAATATTATCCCCACCAATAATATCGCCATATATATGGTCGTGGGGTAAGGCCATAGGTGATATTAGTTGCGATAATTTATGGGGTTAATGGGGTGTCCCCTGCTCCATTAAAAAAATTATGGGGATTGCAGGGGTGTCCCCTGCAGATTCCATGGCTCAATATCGCCGCAAAAATATGGCAATATTCTTGTATGACTATTTTTGCAGGGATATTAACACACGGAACATAAGAGAAGTAGTCAAAATGGCCATGTGGGGGATGGACTGCCATTTTGTCAACGCCCAAGGCGAACTGCGTCACAGGTGTAACTGAGGCCGTGGTCACCACAGGGGAGTCAGGGGTCTTATGTTCCATTTTAGCCTTGTGACAAGGAACCTCGGCAGAGCCGGTGCTAGCAGGTGTAAGGTGCTCAACATCGGTTCCAGAGGTCTGAGTGTGGGAAGTCTTCGAGTCACCCCCTGAAGCCAGACCCCTCAAAGGGGGTCCCTCAATCTATCTGGTCTTAGATAAAGCCCCAAGAAGGGGGACCTCTGGGATAACCCTGGTACGTTTAGTCACCGTGAGAGGGACCTCAAGCCGAGTCTCGGTACACTTCGTTCCATATGTGGAAACCTCAGGGCTGACCTCGGTGACAACAGCCCCAAAAGTACTGTGCCCAACTTGAGCCCCCAAAAGGGGAACCTCTAATGAAGATACAGTTTTGGCAGCCCCTTTTCAGGGGTCCTCGGATGTAACTCCAGAGCGCCGGTTAGATCCCTTTCGGGACACCTTAGGAAGATCGCTGGTAACAGAGCCGCTTGAGCCCCTCCCGGACCCAGACAAACCCGGGAAGGAGTCCCCTGGCCGGGGTGCCCTAAAAAGGAACAAACTTACCAGCCGTTTCCTTTTTTCTTCAACGAACTGCTGTAAATGTGATGGAGGAGGGCGTTGAAACCCCTCCTCCCACCTGACAGACGCTTTGGCCTGGAACACCATTGGGACTCGGGCTTCTACTGCGACTCCCCCTCCGCCCGGGCACTCCTGGCAAACAGAGTTGGGATCCATTTGCACGATGTACAGGACACGAATCCCAGATGCTCCGGCATAGACAGAAGAAAGATGACTGGAACCGGAGAAGGAATGAAGGACAAGGGAACAAAAAGCAAAATATTCCCTGTGATGCAAGTGTGTCCAACTACAACCACACGGAGCAAAGCACTGAAGGGCGATGCACAGGGCGTAGATCAGGAAAGCAGGGCTAGGTTCAAGTGCGGTGGCCCAGCATAAAAATACAAGGACAAAGCCTGCCCCTCACCTTTTAGGGGGCCCAGGCCCTCAACACCATCTGGCTAGCCTAGCACCGCCAGCCAGCACCGCACTTCCTAGACGACAGAGCAGAGGCCCTGCCTCTCCCCTGCCTCAGTTGAAAAGCGGGGGAGATACCCAGACCTCCACCAGCAACGCAGCGGGCCCTTGTCACCACCTCGCACTACTTGCACTCCGGGCCACCAGATACCCGCGTAAACCGGCGGAGGAGCCCACGATCCATGTTGAAGCCCACCCCCCCACCTTCAAGACAACGCTTCTACCAGTCTCCTGGGGCGTCCCGGCCCACCTCCTCACCTAAAGCTTGCCTTCCTCTCCCGTGAGCCCCACGCCAGCAACCTTCAGAACCAACGCGCCGGAGCTCCAAGCGGCACCCTTGCGGAGGCTCACATAGCGGCCTCCCTGACTCACCTGCAGCCTCAAGACTGGCCACCATGTCCAAGCAAACAAAAGCCAGCAAACACGGGGACATAGCCACCATGCTTAATGCCGCAGACAAAGGGAAGAGATCTGACCTTCCCGGCCCCTCTGCGCAGGTCCACCAAGAGGAGGGCGATCCCCCGGCCACCAGAAGGGACCTGCTAGCATTCATGGCAGACATCAAAGCTGAATTCAGATCCTGCATGACAGAACTCTCCTCCAAACTGGATCAAACCGACCACAGAGTAAGGTCGAGGACCGTTCCCAAGATCAGGCATCCATGCTGGGCGAGATCCAGCAAGCAGTGAGGGCCCTGCAAGACAAGTGCAAAATCTTGGAGTTTAAACAAGAAGATTTGGAAAATAGGGCCCACCGCAATAAGCTTCGAATCCGGGGGATCCCATCCTCAGTCCCGGACAAAAAGCTAGCGGAATATGTGGGGGACTTCTTCCAAGCCCTTCTCCCAGACCTGGACAAATCCCTATTATTTCTTGACCGCACCCACAGGCTGCACCCACGTCGGGGAGTTGCTTCAGACTTCCCTCCAGATGTTATCACCATGGTCCACTTCTTCTCCACGAAAGAGGCCATCTCAGCCATTAGTCGCTCCTAAGACGGAATCTCTTTTCAGGGCGAGCCTCTCCAGATCTACCAAGACCTCTCGCTGCTAACCCTCCAGTGGAGAAAAGCACTCCGACCCCTGGCCATCTTCCTCCAAGAGCGACAGGTCCGATATAGGTGGCTCTTCCCAACAGCCCTACAATTTTTATACAACAGTATCCTGCGAAGGATTAGCCACCTGGAAGATGCCAGCAAGATCATGCATCCAACCGGCCCTGAGCAGGCCACCTCAGCGAGCTCAGACGCGATCGGGATCCCAGAGGCTGCCTCAGCTCCGCAGCCTAGACGATCCTTGTGGTCGAGAGCCCCACGAAACAACAAGAGGAGATAAACACCCCCGGGGCTTCTCCACAGGATCCAGGGGCGCATCAACGGACTAAGCGCCCAGCTCCCCGATGCATCAACCCATCATGCCCGACTTAGCCGCCAGCATTGCTTCCTTAACACGGCGGCCCTCACCCACGGTCCATGCCCATTCCAAGGTTCTTTCTATCTCTATGTCCTTGGAAGTTACCCAATTGACTCAACTGGCCCTGTTGGCCAGGGGTCTGGCCGCATACACAATGCTGCCTACCCCACCAGTTGGGGGCCCCTGTTAAAACCCCAAGAGCAGGACAACTCACACTTAGCCTTAACCTATGGCGGAAAATGATAGCCTAGCCCCCGGCCCTCTCCCACCAGGCACAAGCCACAGTGGGGTTGCAGGCTCCAGAGCATCAAACATTACAATGCCTTTCGCTAAATGTTAATGGGCTGAACTCCCCCTCTAAACGCAAATCAATCCTACAAAAGTTGCAAGACGATGGGGCCGGAGTGGCAATGCTCCAGGAAACCCACCTCCTCCCAGCAGACTTTGAGCGCCTTCGCTCACGCCCATTTCCTCATCAATTCTTTGCCTCAGGAGGATCCAAAAGGGGAGGTACAGCGATTCTTCTCAGGAAAGACTTAAACCCCCAGATCCTAGATTCTATCTCTTGCCCTGAAGGCCGCTTTGTGGCGGTTAAATGCCTCTTAATGGGGGATCTCTTCACCTTCCTTTCAGTTTACGCCCCCAACTCGGGTCAAGCAGACTTCTATGACTCTCTGGGCGCTTCCCTCACGGGCTTCACGGAGGGCCAAACAGTGATGGGGCGTGGGGGTGGGGGGACTTCAACGGAGTGCCAGATCCCACCAAAGACGAAAGCCAACCCCCCACCGCAGGAGACTTCACGCAAGCCCTCAGCCTCCTACGACTGTTCAGAACCCTGGATGTGGTGGACGCGTGGCGGATGCTCCATCCTACGAAAGGGACTTTTACTTCTTCTCCCATGTCTACTGAACTTTCGAGGATTGACCTCCTCTTAACCTCGCCCCAGACCCTCACATATGCCAACGAGGTCTCCATCGGCCTAAGAATCTTATCAGACCATGCACCAATAATCATGGAACTCCGAACCCAAAACCCCAGAGCCAACCCCACACGCAGATGGTCACTCTACGACCCGATCCTTAATGACATGCTGGTCAGGGACAGAATCGCAACCATCAAAAACTTCGTCGAGGAAAACCCGGTCACAGATACTTCCCCCGCAAACAATTGGTATGCCATGAAAGCTGTGATCAGGGGAGCCCTGATAGCACAAGGGGCAGCTTTCCACTGAAATCGCCGACAAACCCAGCTAGCCCTCGAGGAGGAGCTGCAAGTAGCAGAGGAGGCGCAGAAGAGGAAGGGGTGGTCCCCCAGGTCTCAACGTGCCATCCGCACAGCCAGTAAGAAACTTGAAGCCCACTACGCGGAACATACTGCACAACTAATGGCCAAGACTCGACAATTCTACTACGCCAAGAACAAGAAAGCTAACAAATTTCTCAAATTGGCCAAAGCAAGGCGTTCCAATACGATCGCGGGGCTACCCAACCGCCAGGGGAGAATGCACTACTCTGAGCAGGAGAAACAGCTGGCTACAGACCACATCACCCAAGTAATAACTGCACCCCCACGGGACCGGTCCGTAAAGAGGGAGTACCTGCGGGGAGCGGCCCTGCCTCAGCTGCCCCCCCGCAACGAGAGAGAGCCTAGAGGCCCCAATCACCGCCGAGGAGGTTGACAAAGCCATTAAGTCTCTTAAATCTTGGGCCCCAGGCCCAGACTGATGCTCCCCAAGATTCTACAAGATCTTCAAACCTCAATTAATCCCCACTAGGGTGACGCTCTTCAACTCATTTAAAGAGACAGGCGCGGTTACCCCCCTCAATGCAGCATTCCACGACAATCCTCCTCCCCAAGCCAGGGAAAGACCCGAGAGACCCAGCTTCATACAGGCCAATTGCTCTGATGAATATAGACGCTAACCTCTACTCCAAGATCCTGGCCAATCGCCCATCACACATTCCCCCGACCATAATTCACCCTGACCAAAAGGGCTTCATCCTGAACAGAGCGGCAGGGGACATCAGGCAAACCCTGAACCTGGTTCAAATAGCTCACCGACACTCCCAGGGCCTTGCACTGATGGCCCTAGATGCTACCAAAGCATTTGACAGAGTAGACTGGTCATTCATGGAGCTTACCTTAGAAGCCTTCGGCTTCGGTCCAACTATCCGAGCTGTGATAATGGCCAACTATAAATCCCCCAAAACCCTCCTGAGGATCAATGGTGCCTTATCAACCCCGATTCCTATGACCTGCTGGACGAGGTAGGGCTGCCCGCTGTCACCCCTTCCCTTTGCGCTAACAATGGAACCCTTTGCCCAAAGAGTCAGGCGGAATAAGCTCATTATACCCACCCCCCCCCCCCCCAAGTAGAGCCATCCCAACACAAAATTGCGTTATACGCCGATGACGTCCTTCTGTCGCTCTCAGGACCCATCGTCTCGGCGGAGCACGCCCTGGGCGAATTATCGAACTTTGGGAAGGTCACCGGCTTTGTGGTCAACTTCGCTAAATCGGTGGCCCTAGGCATCGGCCTCCAGCAGGAAGAACAAGAGGCCCTGTCCAGGCTGTGCCCAATCGCTTGGAAGAAATGATCCATTCCCTACCTGGGAGTCCACATCACGGCGGTCCCTCGAGACACATACCAGGGCAACTTCCCCAGATTGCTCCGGGAACTGGAGGGGGACCTAAAGCGCTGGGCCACTCAGGAAATCTCGCTAATGGGACGGATTACTGCTGCCAAAATTAACCTACTCCCAAGATTCCTCTACGCATGTTTCCCTCCCCTCCCCCCCCGCCGCCCTCGCAGTGGCGATCCCGAACTCAGCCCTCCAGGTTTTGCAGAGGAAAATGCTGAAGTTTATATGGAGAGGCAAAAAGGCCAGAATCCCCCACAAAACTCTCACTGGCAGCTCCACACTAGGGGAGATGGGGGTCCCCGACCTGCGGGTTTACAGGGCTGCAGCACAGCTAGAACACGTCCGGGCCTGGCAGATAATCTCAGACCGCCCTAGATGGATAGAACTAGAGCAAGCGCAACTTCCACTCCCCCTCCGATTTCTCCCACACGTTCAGCCCGCCCAGAGAGAGCACTGGGACAACCTCCTACTAACTACTAAGCACACCCTAAGCTCCTGGGACTGGGCTCTGAAACAAAAGGGAATCCCGAGAGGCCAAAAGCCCCCTCGCCCCAATTTTTCTCAATCCAATCTTTGCGCCAGGGATGTATCCACGCAATTTCCAGAACTGGATTGACGGCTGCCTTGAGACCCTGGAGCAACTGTACGTGGGAAACACTCCCCACACCTTTGAACAATGCAAGGCCGAGTTCCGACTCCAGGAAAAGGGCAGGTTCACCTACTGCCAGCTCCGTCACTAGTGCTCGCATCCCCAAACCCTCCAGGCTGCCATGCGTCCGCTTACTTCCCTGGAACTGACGCTTAAGGACCTACCAGCCTGGGGCAGGATCTCTTCCCTATATAGACGCTTCCTGGGGGACTTCCTAATCACTAGAACGCGAGGCATGGCCCAATGGGAGGCCGACCTGGGCCACCCAATTGACGACCAGACCTGGGTGGACATCTGGACACGCACCCACCTGTATCACCAACAAAGAATGCGCATACAAGCTCATGCAACGCTGGTACTACTCCTCCCTCAGACTACACCACATGAACCTGCGGGTGAACGCCGCCTGCTGGAGGGGATGCTCTCAACCTGGATCCTTCTTCCACATGTGGTGGTTGTGTCGAAAGATCCGGCAATTCTGGGAACGCTGCTTGGCGATGATTGAGCAAATCACCGGGTGGACACTCCCCCCTGGAACCTGAAACGGTTCTCTTGGGGGTCCCAACCCCCGGGACCTACCCCCGCTCAGGGAACAGAGCGAAACTGATAACGCAATGCCTGTTGGCAGGTAAAACTGTTCTAGCTCGCTTCTGGAAGGCCCCCCGACGGCCCTTGTATTGCCCCACTGGTGGAGCAAGCTATGGGACATCATGATCGCGGAAAAAGTGGCCGCGGCAAGGGCAGGGGTGCTGCACCGCTTCCAGAATGTCTGGGCCCCAGTGTTGGACTATGACCAGCGCTTCCCCGCTCTGACATTCAAACCGCTTAACGCGCAATGGGCCCTGAAGGATGGGGAACCTACCCGAGTTGCAGGGGCCTCGGAAGTGCCCATTGAACGTGGGAACTGGAGGAGTGCTGGAGGTTGGGGAAGAGGCGATGGGGGCTGGGGGGGATTGAGGGGGAGGCTGTGGGGTATGATATAAAAGTGAATTGTCATAAGTGTGTCCTTTATGCAATGTCATTGATAATTTGGTCCTGCCTTGGTTTAAAATAAATATATAAAAAAAAAAAAATACAAGGACAAAAAGAGTTACTTTTTTGATGCTTTAAAATGCTTCGGTCCCGCCCCAAAGGATGGAATGTCCCCCAAATATGGAGGAAAGGGGACAGGATGTAGGCGTAAGAATTTAAGAAAAAAATCACTTTAGGTTCACAAGCTGTTAAGCCTGTGAGAGAGTTGAAACCAACTCGGAAGAGGTAAGCCAATGCAAGTGAGAAGAGCACGGCTAAAGGCAATAAGGTAAGTACCCCCAAGCCTAAACAGTACCTCTAGTTTGAAGGAGTGGTCCAGCTGGATTCTGTCTTGCTACAGCGGTGCAGACCCTGGTTCCTGAGCCTCAGTCGTGGGGACAAAAGGGAGGATGACTGGCGGTCCCCTCAGGCTGTACTTGGGCGGCCGTCTGCAGCTACGGGGTCTTTTCGGTTCAGCGGCACTTTGCAGTTTCAGCGCTTCGCAAACAGCACTGATGCGGATCTCGGAAACCAGTTGGACTCTCTTCACTCCCTCGGTCCTGTACTCTGGTGAGGGGACTCTGGATCTGGAGGTCCTGCTTCTGGAGGGAGTCTCCTGGTGCTTCCAGCCGGATTCGTTCTGCAGAAGTTGCACTCTACTACGGAAACTCGATCCCGGGTATTGGGCTCACACAGCAACGGAGAAGCACAACTAGTCTGGGATGATGGTCCAGTGGAGTTAGTCTCGGGGACAAGCTTTTCTGGAGCTTCTCTGGCGAGGTGAAAAAAAAAAAAAAGGTCAGCACAGCAGCAGGGCTTCACCGGGCAATTCCAAGGTCCAGGAGGTTGTAGCAAGCTTTGTTCACTGTGTCTTCGTCTGGTGTTTCTCCCAGCTCCCAGTGGTTGACTCTGCTTGTAGTCCCAAAACTCACTTTTTAAGCAGGTTTCTCCCATTCATGCACAGCCTAGGCTGTCAATCACAGCAGGGTGGCTGTCTTGCAAGGACAGCCAGTCAATCAGGACTAGTTGCATTAAGGCCTCCCTAGAGACAAAGGCCATAGGATATTCGGAATCCTGCCTTTCCAGAAACACTAAATCCTGCCAAAGGCAAGACAAACAAAGGGCTCAAATCTGTCTCAACGCACAGAGTAAAACCCAAGAAAAACCTCACAAACAAGAAAATGGCGAAAAAAAGAAGACTGGCCATTTTGACAAAATGGTCACCAATAGGTGATTTATTGCAGCTGAGGGTACAGTCTGTGGTAGAAAAGCACAATGGTAGGAAAAAGTTAACCACTGCCACCAGCCATTTAAAGTAGTGAGGTTAACATAAAAATGTTACATGGAAAAGTAGGATAAGGCACTACTAGGTAAGCCCCAGCACTCCACACAAGATGGTGTGTGCTGGACCTACAAATAGAGTTAAGTAAAGTCAATTTCACTTTACTATTCTTAGGAACTGTAGTTCACACAAGAAAAGGTATTTAAACCTTATGAGAAATCTAAAGGATGTCTCAATGACACTGCACTGAAGGTGCTGTGTGTCACCATACAAAAAGCGGATGCCTATGGAGTTATTCAGACTCCAAAAACAGTGAAAACAGGAAAATCCAAATCAGGTAAGACACGAGAGCAAGCAAAGTTCTCACTCACTCAAGAGTTAACATTAAAAAGTCCCAAGTCCAGCAAAATAGCTGGAAGTCTCCAAGGTGGGAGCAATTAAGCATTACAATGAAAATTCTATAAACAACCTTAGTAACTATTTTTATAAGATGTCAATCTATACTGGAACAGAGTATTGGGCACCCAGTTTTTCACATGCTTGAGTGAACCAAACACCAGTAGCTCTGTCTTAGCAATCTTAAGACAAACCGTTTCTTGCCATCCAAATTCGGATCTACTCATATATAGATGAGATATTCATAGCATCTTCACCATAGTCACTAAACTCAAAGATGAGTTGAGCATCATCTGTGTAATTGGTAAAATAGAGACCAAGGGAGTCTAAAAGATCACATAAAGGCCGAAAAAATATATTTTGCTTGGAGGCAAACAAGCCCCCTGGGGTACTCCACATGTAATGACCTCTGATTTAGAGAGTGTATTTCCCCAAACAATCGTAGCCGTCCTATTACTAAGAAATGCCTTGAACCAGTCAATACTGTCTGTAGAACATGAAACAATTTCTATCAACGTTGTAATCAATTTCTCATGGTCTACAAGGTTGAAGGCTGCTGAAAGCTCTAAAAGCATCAGCAGCACTGTTTTACTTTTGTCCACAACATTCCACATTTTGTTTTGCAAGTCAAGCAACACGCTTCCGGTGCTGTGGGACAACCTAAAACCAGACTGTCTGGACTGCAAGATGTACGAGTTTTCTAAATGTTTGTCAAGTTGTATGGTAGCAATTTTATCAATTATTTTCAGTAAAAAAGGAACATTCGTCATAGGCCTAAAATTGGAGTGGAATTTAGGATCTAAATTAGGTTTTTTAATTAGAGGGCTGTCACATTTATTATAATATCAGGCATGTTATCTGAAAAAGCAGCATTAATGAATCGAGCTAAAAATGGAGCAAACCACTCTGGATGTCCAAGAACAATTTTAGATGGAATGACATCTGTCTGACAAGTGGTGGAACGCATTTCTTTAAGGACCTTTAGTAGAAAGTCTACTGGTATAGCTTTAAAAGTAAAGGGTGCCTTAAGATGACACAGGGGCTCACCTAAAATGGTGGGAGTGGCAGGCTTGATTCTGCAAATTAGATCGTCGGCAATGTTTGATTGTGCCTTTTGCAAAAGCCTTCTGTACTGCCTGACAGTCCTAGGAGTACATTGATTTATACAAGCTTTGGGTTTTTCAAGCGTCCTAAGGATCTCAAATAATGTCTGTGTTATTCTTAGAGAGTGTATAATTTGAGTATTAAGGATATGCCAGGACGTCCATAACCAAAAGTCCATCTTCCTGTGTAAAAACCCATTTCCTTCCCTTACAATTTGACGTAAACTAAAAGGTTGATGAGTCTTCTTAATGCAGAAGAATGGCTCCCCGTTAGGGAGAATTTTCATTTCTGTGCACGAAAATCCTCCCACCTTAGAGACCCCCAGCTTTTTTTACTGGAATTAGGACTTTTTAACGCCTCAGTGAGTGGGACCTTTTTCTCACTCTCTCATGTGAGATTACCAGAGTTGGATATTGTGTTTTAACCATTTTTGGAGTCTGACAAACTCCATAGGTATCTGCTTTTTTTATGTTGATAAACAGCATCTTCAGTGCCATGTCACTGAGAAATCCTTTAGATTTCTCTTAAGGTTGAAATACTTTTCTTGGATGAACTACAGTTCCCAAGAAGAGTAAAGTGAAATTGCATTTACTTACCTTTTCTCTTTGTGGGTCCAGCACACACCATCTTAGGTGGAGTGTTGGGTGGTGGGGTTACTTAGTAGCCCCTTATCATACATTCTCATGTAACATTTTTATGATACCCTCACTACATTTAATGGCTGGTGGCAGTGGTTTAATTTTTCAGACCATTGTGCTTTTCTACAATAGGCTGAATGAACCCTCAGCTGCAGTACAGCACCCATGGGTGACCAATGTGTCTTAAATGGCCAGTCTTTTTTTGACATTTTCTGTTTGCGAGGTCTTTCTTGGCTTTTACTCTGTGCGTTGAGACAGGTGTGAGCCCTTTGTCTTGCCTTTGGTGGGCTTCAGCCCTTAAACCCACCACTGGCTCCAGTTTGTCTGGAAGGGCAGGAAGTGAGGGGGGTTCCCGAAACGCCACTGTCCTTCGTCTCTAGGTGTGCCTGCACAAAACCTGTCCTCATTGGCCGGCTGAAAGGACAGCAACCCTGCTGTGTGATTGACAGCATTGGCTGTGCAAGAATGGGAAAACTTGCTTAAAAGGAGAGGGTTTTGGGACTACAGTCAGGAGTTTACCACTGGAAGAAACATCCGAAGAAGAAACCATGAACAAAGCTCGCTGAAACCTCCTAGACCTTCAATTGCACAGTGAAGCCCTGCTGCTGTGCTGACCTACTATTCCCCCCTCAACAGAGAAGCACCAACGGAACGACTTCTCCCCTTGGGTTATTGGGACCAACTAACCCCGAGATGAACTCCACTTTGGCACAATCCCAGACTTGCTGTGCCTCTCCGTTGCTGCAGAAGCCCAATGCTAGGGGTTGAGTGTCCATAATCGAGTGCAACGTCTGCCGTGGAACAAAGCTGGGCAAAAGATCCAGGAGCCTCCTAAGGATTCCACAGAAGCAGGAAATCCTGATCCAGAGTCCCCTCACCAGAGTCCAGGACCGAGGGAGCAAGGAAAGTTCAACCAGAGATTTGTTCAGCATCAGTGCTGTTTGCGACGTCCTGAAACCGCGAAGTACTCCTGAAACCGCGAAGTACCCCTGAAACGAAAAGAGCCTGTAGCTGCAGACGACCTTCCAGAGTACTGCCGCAGGAGCCCTCCAGACATTCTCCCTCTTGTCCCCAAGTCTGAGGCTCAGGAACCAGGGTCTGCTTGGCTGTAGCAAGCCGGAATCCACCTGGACCACCTTTTATTCTAATCAGAGGTACTGTTTGGACTTAGGGGTACTTGCCTTCTTGCCTCAAGTCGTGCTGTCTCACTTGAGGCTGGCACCTGCTTAAACTTTCTGAGTTGATTTCCCCTTTGCACAGGCTTAACAGTTTGTGTCCCTACAAGTGATTTTCTGAACTCTTACTTTGTGCAAGACTTTTTATCCAAGAAGTGCATCAGAACTATAGACTTTGTCCAAATGACTGGCTGTCCGGGCTCCCTATAAGCACTCTTCAAAATCCATTGACATTGCTTGTCCCTCATAGGTTGTAGCTTCTTGAATACTGTTACTGCTGGGAAAGTCTTATCTAGACTTCATTGGAGGATTCAGTTGCCATTTTTTAAAGAAACTTTTCTAACAATGTATTCTTTCCTAACCCTTCCTTTCTGCAACTCAGTATACAAAAGTATATTGCTGTAATATATAAATACAAAAAACTATCCTTGTAATTGAAGTCATCTCAGGGTGTAGGGAACTGTATTGAGCATATCCAAAAGATTATTCATTAACCTTATTGATTCTGAAAAGTATTCCAAAGTTTATCTGAACAGTTACAAAATAATCGCCTTTTTAAAGCATGCTTATTTAAAGGTGATGTTAAATAAATACCTATTTATGACTGAAACCTTGAGTTTAAGTGTGACTTGGCTACTTGTATTGACGGATGTCACCTGTACAGCTCACATTTACCCCTCTTGGGATAGGCCTGGCTCAGTGACACTACCAACTTGTATAGTAGACCTATACCAAAAGGTGGGTTACCTAATACCAAGTGATATGATAGTTTATATAGCACCTATACACAATGTGTTTCAAAGCGCTTCAAGGCAAGGTAGGGAACAAGGGAAAATATAATGACATTCTTACAGGCCATGAACAGTAAGGATGTGAAATTAACTATCGTACTCGGCCTGACGACATTTCAGATAGTGTAAGAGCTAAGACATAGATAAGGAAGGGAGGGGGGATAGTGGGAAGGAAATGGAAACAGACAGGCGACTACCGTACTAGGCAGTTAAGTCTTGGGTAGTCTCACACAGTGGGACTGCACCAATTCTTACCCAATGCTCCCTTCTTCTGTAGAGTGGACAACCATGCCAGTAGACTGGAGGGACTATTTTCTGAGGGAATGACTCCCTTTCCCAGGTTGCAAGCCCTTCCAAAAGGCATCATACCAAGTCCCAGATTGAAAAACCTCAGTTCACAAATAAAGCAAACTTCCAGCTCAAAATCCTGGTGCCAAGAAAAGGACTGCCTTTCCTTGGCTTTTCTCACAATGCTCACAAACACCAATAGGGATGACTCCCTTCCCCTGATCTTTCTCTCTTTTTGTCTCTCAGCCCACCTGGTTCACTACCCTTCCAGGCACTGACTATGAAGAGGACTTTGGTTACTCTTCCCAAGATGGTGTGGGTCCCAGACCCGTGAGATTTTCTTCTCTTGATGCTGCAGACCTGGTTCACTATCCTGCCAGTAACTGCGACTCTGGAGGTAGTTTGATTTTAGGTGTGGGTCCCAGACCCATTCGGGTTGACTTTTTTGACCTTCGGGGGTTCCCACCAACCACCCCAGCTAACCAGACCGCTCCAGGGTTCTTCCCAGCGACCTTGGGTTGTCCATGGGCTTCTGCTCCCTGCTCAGGCTTCTTAGAGGTCAGTCCAGGGGCTACTACATTCTTGCAGCGGTCTCCTAGTCTTGGGCTGCACGTTTCCATCTCTCCGCGCACGGAATGGTCTGATAACCTGTGAAGTCCTTCCCTTTTTATTATCCAGTTGGACTTACTTGTTCCAAGTGGTCTAGGCCGCGCATGTTGAATCTGCAGGGCACTCTGCATCTCTTCCTCATATCAGTATTGATATTTGCATCCTCAATTGGGTTACTTGTGCTCTTCTTCGTCCCAGTTTCATTATATAACTACCATAGCTAGTTCCTACTCTTCCTCGTCCGATGACTTTAGGGATGTTAGATCATTTACCCTACAGAGGTACATGGAAGCACGTGGGATTATGGGACCCTGTATAAGGTAGGATGACGAGGGAGGTGTGGATATGATTTGGGTATACCGCATTCTTCCCAGACAGTCATCCCTTGTCCCATAGGAGGGATCCCTGCCCATGAGATCCACCCGCTGAGTACCACCTCCAGGGGGACTATCGGGTAGCTGCCTCCCCTCCATGACCTCATGGGAAGGGGTTTCTCTTACGGGAGAAGGGAAGACATCTAAAGATTCATCACAGTATGTGTGCGTGATGTGTATGTATGCTTTCCCGTGTGTCAATGTAATGCATTGTGTGTGTAAGATTGCTTGAGTGAGTCTGTAGATAAGTATGTATGTGCTTGTTAGTATTCGAGTGTGGGGTTGTGCTTCTCCAGGCATGAGTCTGTGTGTGCATGTTAGTTTGTATGGTTGGTCACTGTAAATCCCTTGCAGAGGCTGCTGGCAAAGCTGGGTTGTGTCAGCAACTTCAAGCATGTGATTTGCAGCGACTGCTACTGCCAAAAATAGGCTGCGGCAGAGCTGCATGCATGGGATTTACTGTTACTGGCATAGATGGGTTCTGGAAGCAGCTTCATACATGGGATTTACACTGACCATTACGGTTAGATAGGATGTGGCCACAGGCTCATGAAAATGGTATAAATTGCTCCTGTGTAATGTACTGTTGGTGAGATGGTATTTTCATTGGTTACCCTAGAGAGCAAACTAATTTGTATGGCTTTCTACATAACGTTTCCTAAAAATTTTACTGTAAAATGTCAGCAGGGTAAAACATTTATTTTGGGCTCCCTCGCTATGCTTGTTAGGTAGAATTCGCATTTCTGTGCCAATTCTCTTCAACCTTAGAGACCCCAGCTCTTTTGCTGGACTCTAATTTTCACCCTGAAGAGAGGGAGCCCTTTTTCTCACTCACCGATTTGGATTATGTGTTTCCTTGTTTTTGGAGTCTGACAACCTCCATAGGCATCTTGTTAGGCAAGATGGTGTGCAGCACCCTTTGGGAGACCAAAGCAACCTTGACCTCCTGGCAATAGTAACCCAACCTTTGGTATGTGTCTGTACTACACAGGTTGGTAGTGTGGCTGAGCAGCCAGGCCTATTTCAAGAGGAGTCAATGTGAGCAGTAGGGTTTTTATCCAGATTCAGTGACAAGTATTCAAACAAACTCTTACACTCAAGGTTTCTTGATTAAACAATTTATTAAACACGGTCAGTTCAATAAGCCTTTTTCAGAAGCTTTCAATATAAAAAGCAACACTCAAGTACACTTGAAAATACACTTAGTTTCTGTAAAACAGCAAGAACCCATTTGAGATGGCACAGATGGTTCCTAGACCCTGAAGTGACTTAAATAACTAGGAGACTGGACATATCACTGGTACATTTAGAGCAATACTGAGTTGGGTCAAAGCAAAAAGGTTTTGGAATAAAACAAAGGTTACACAAATATTGTGAAGCAGGTACGTACTTATTGACCCCCCATGCAAAGTAAATTAACCCTTTCCTGGAGGAAAGATAAAACACAAAGTCAGAGGTAACAAGAGTCTTTCAGGGAGCCAGGACATCCAATGTTAATTGAACAAAAGTCTAGGTGAGCTGAAGCACTTCTTGCAGCTAAGTAAAAGTCTTGCACAATGTTTTGGAAGAGTTTGTAGAAATAAAGAATCACAGAAGGGCCACAAGGTGGGAGGCTTGTGAAGGGCAAAGCTGAAAGCAACTTTGCCAAAGCAACCAGTCTCAACTGAGAACAAGCAAGGCTACACAACAAGAGGCAAGTCCCCTTAGGGCTACAGTACCTTTGGTCAGAAGCCATGGTTCCAGCTGGCTTCTGTTCCTGCACAGCTCTGCAGATCCTGTTCCTGGGCCTCAGTCGTGGGGACAAAAGGGAGGACGTCTGGGGACTCCTGCAATGGGAAGGTTAGCGGCAGCAATGGGAACTTTAATTCAGTAGCACTTGGCGGTGAGTGGAAGGAGGGGGCACCTGAGACCCCCCCCTCCCTTATTCCTACGCTTCCCGGGTGGGCCCAGCCACAGCTGCTTCAGGTTCAGGTCCCCGGCCCTGGGGCATTCGTGTGCGGGAACATCTTCAGGAACCATGACCCCTTTCGTACAGGAATATCTCTGGGTACTGCAATACCCCCGCGCACACCCTTATGTAGCAAAACCAGGGGCGACTAAGACCCCATTTTTGAAAAACCACAGACTATTTGCAATAATAAATGGCTATCAAGGTTTTACTCCAGCCTGCTGCCAGCCCCGGCGAGCGCACACAGTAAGCAAGACTCTCCCCCACCTCCTGCCCTCTGCCGTCCACACGACGACTTCCTTCCCATGAGAAGAGCAAGTTACTCTTACCTGGTAACCTTCTTTCGATGGGATGTTCCGACAACATATTACACATCTACGACAGGTAATCACCACAGCTGTGCTGTTTCGGAAAACTTTCGGCATCTGCGTCCTACGTCGATGACATCTATACGCTGTCCTCGAGGGCCTCCATCGAGCCGACGTCACCGGATGTTATCAGTAGGAGGCACAACACCCGTAGCCTCAGTTGTAGTTTTTTCCCCAGAACGTGTGCCACCAATCTTCTGCCAGAATGACTCCAGAAAGCCTTGCAGAAACGTAAGCTGCAATCACATAAGAAATTCTGTAGAGGGGCAGGCTGGACGGGTTCAATGTGGAATACGTCGTTGGAACATCCCATCGAAAGAACGTTACCAGGTAAGAAAGTAACTTGTTCTTCAAGGGGATTGGTTCCTCCGACGTATTCCACATCTATGACAGACTCCCAAAGCAGTACCAACGTATGGAGGTGGGAAACAAATTTAGAATGCCCAATCAAATTGCAGAATAGAGGACCGCCTTACCAAAGGCTAAGTCTTGCCCATGGATAGAATCCAGGGAGTAGTGTTTTACAAAAGTATAGACAGAGGCCCATGTGGCTGCTTCACAAATGTTACGAATGGGAACATCAGTCTGCAGAGCAGTGGAGGCAGCAACACCCCTAGTAGAATGGGCCCGCAAGCTTACCGGAGGGGCTTACCTGCAAGACGGTAGCATTCTGAGATTGTCAAGATAATCCATCTGGACAAGGTCTGCTTAGTCACAGCTTGACCCAAACGCCTTCCAGCGTATCCTACAAAGAGTTGATGGTCCACTCTGACCTGGGACATGCGTGAGATGTAAAAGCTTAACGCTCTCCTAGGATCCAACCTATGGAGCCTCTCCTCTTTCTCACCAGGATGCAGAGGAGGATAGAACGCCAGAAGAATGACCTGGCATAAAATGAAATTCTGACAACCTTCGGAAGAAAAGAAGGACGAACCCCAAGAACAACCCTGTCCTTATGGAACACCGTGAAGGGTGGCTTGTCGAATAGCACCTGCAACTCACTCACTCTGCGAGCGGAAGTAACTGCAACTAAAAATACAATTTTAAATGTCAACAGTCTCAAAGGACAAGAAATTAAAGGCTCAAACGGAGGTCCCATTAGGAATTTCAGAATCAGGTTAAAATCCCAACCGGGCACCTGGAAAGGTGGTGACGGTGGGAACACATTAGTGAGCCCTTTCAGAAACTGAGAAATGAAAGGAATCTTAAAATAAGAACACTCCTCAGACGAGCACTTAAATATGGACAGCACCGCCAGGTAACCTTTAATGGTACCCACTTGCAGGCCCTTGTGGGCTAACGAAAGCAAAAAAGTCAGAACCACAGGAATGGCACTTGAAAAAGGATCCACATTCTTAATCCTGCACCAGTCGCAGAACTTTCTCCAATGGCAACGGTACAGGGACTTTGTTGCGGGCCTTCTGGCTGAAAGCAACACCTCCATCACGTCTTCAGGGAGGTCCCAATCCTTATCCCTCAACCTTTCAGAAGCCAAGCATGAAGGTTGAGAGACCCGACCACTGGATGGAGAACCTGACCCCCCCCCCTCCCATGAGAGCAGATCGTCTCGGTAGGTAAGACGGCGTGGAGGGCAGATGGACATGTCGAGAAGGTCCGGGTACAATGTTCTCCTGGCCCATGCCGGAGCAATGAGGATCATTCGGGAACCGAACCTCCATAACCTCCGCAGCACTTACGAAACGACAGGGACTGGAGGAAACGCGTACAGCAGTGGGAAGGACCACTCCCTATGAACGCGTCCCCCAAGGCTCCTTTTGGAGGAAATTCCCGCGAGCAGAATCTTTCGCACTTCCGGCTGACACTGGTGGCGAAGAGATCCACTTGTGGGGTCCCCCTAAGGGCGAAGATCTCCTGGAGAATCTCCTGAGCCAGCTCCCACTCGTGAGAGACCGTGCTCTGCCTGTTCAGAGCATCCGCTGCCACGTTTTGTTCTCCGGCCAGATGAACTGCCGAGATCGAAATTTCCTGCTGGATGGCCCAGAACCAGAGCTGCATCGCCTCTCTGCACAGAGCAAGAGCACTGCCCCCGAACCCCCTTATGTTGAGGTAGTGCATGGCCACTGTATTGTCCGTCAGAATCGGGACATTCTTCCCCCGTACAGACAGCAGAAAAGCCTTCAGGGCTAGCCTGACGGCCCTCAGCTCCAACAGATTGATATGGAGTCTGGACTCCGACGGAGACAAACGACCGCTGACTGTCAGCCCGTTGGCATGAGCTCCCCATCCCATGAGGGATGCGTCCGTCACCTCCGGCCAGGATAGCCAAAATGGAGCCCCCTTCATCAGATTGCCTTCGACGGCCCACCATAGAAGATCCTGGGCGACCGAGAACGGCACCTGAAAGGGATTCGACATCCTGCCGGAGGACAGACCACTGGAGCTTGAGTGCCCATTGCAAAGATCTCATCCGCAGCCTGGCCTCTGTCACCAGAAGAATGCAGGATGCCATGAGGCCGAGCAACCTGAAGAACTTTAACGCCGGGAGACTCTGGGTACGTTGAAACTTGTCCACTATCTGCAGAAGGTGACGAGCCCTCACCTGGGGAGGCGAACACTGCCCCAGAGATGTGTCGAGCACTGCTCCAATGTACTGGAGCCGCTGGGAAGGTGTCAAGTGAGACTTCTTTAAGTTGAGGGAGAAGCCCAGCTTGTGAAGGGAGTGGCACGTGACTGACAGATGATTCAGGACTTGCTTGGGAGAGCACACCCTGATCATCCACTCGTCCAGGTAGGGTTAGACGTGAATCCCCCCTTTCCTGAGATACGCTACCACCACCAGAAGACCCTCTGGGCGGAGGTCAATTCGAACGGCAGAACCCGAAACTGAAAATGCGAGTCGCCAACCGCGAACCTCAGGTACTTCTTGTGCTTGGGCTGAATGGGCACATGAAAGTAAGCGTCCTTGAAGTCGAGAGACACCAACCAGTCCTGAAATTGAAGGGCCTGGAGGACTTGAGAAAGAGTAACCATCTTGAACGTTCTTCCTGAGGAGCTTGTTCAAACCACGCAAGTCCATGATGGGTCTCAATCCTCCATCTTTTTTCGGAATCAAAAAATATGGTTAATACCATCCCTTGTTCCTCTCCGCTACAGGTACCTGTTCTATGGCGCCTTTCTCCAGCAGGGATTTGATTTCCTGCGCAAGGATCGGATCCGGACTCTTCAAAGAGATTCCCTGGTGGTTTGTCGTGAGGCCTCTGCCGGAAAGGAAGACAGTAGCCGTGGGCTATGATCTCCAGAACCCACACATCTGAAGTAATGGCACGCCATTCTACAAGAGGCTGCGCCAGCCTTCCCCCAACCGGCGAACCATGGGACATGGCCTCACGAATGAGCTGAAACGGCTGCGGCAGTGCCTGAGGGCAAAGAGGCAACTGCCCTAGCAGCTTTGGCACCTCGTGTTCCACCTCTGGTACTCCTACGATGGCCCCTTTGACTTGCAGCTCCCCTCGATCTACCAAAGGAAGAGTATAGTATCGAAAGGAACCTCCCTCTCCAGGTCTATCCCCTAGGACGAAAAAGCGAAGGGTGGCGAACCGCAGCACTCAACTTTGCTGCAGCTTTGGAGGTCTGCAACCTCTCAAAGCACTCGTCATCCTTGCTGCCAAAAAGATGTACACCATGAAAGGGCATGTTGAGAAGCCGGGCTTGTACATCAGGAGCAAACCCAGACTTCCGCAACCACGCAAATCTGCGCATCATGGTGCTCGCCGCCATGGACCGGCTGACACAGTCTGCCATGTCCAGACCCAACTGAACGGATTCACACATGATATGCTTGCCATCCTGAACGAAGTCAAGAAAACCATCCCGTTCCTCCCCTTCGGGAATATGTTCAGCAGCCAAAGAGACAATTCCACAGAGTGCGTGAATCTTGCAAGGGCACAAACGGAGTTGGCTGCTTGTAAAGGCATACCCCCAGAAGAAAATACTTTCTTTGCCCAACCGTCAAAGCGTTTGTCGTCCCCATCAGGAGGGATTGTAGGGTATGCCGCCTGCTTCGCTGGGGCCGTAGCCGCCTGCACCAAACTCTCCAGAGTGGGGTGCGTAGTCAAGTAGCAGGGGTCGCCACAGGCTGAATGGTATTTTTTCGGCAACAACTTGCTCACTGCCGGGAGACTCTCCGGAAAAGTCCAAGCCGCCGCCGCCACCCTTCTATGTAAAGCCATATGAAATGGCAGCACTGGGTGGCCCTTGGTCAAAAATATCTGTCAGGTCATCCTGCAGAAAATCCACTGGTGGTGCAGACCACCCCAAGTACTCAGTCACCCTCGATATCAGACGCCGGTATGAAGACTCGGCGTGCGTGCCAGGCTCAGGCCTACGAACTCAACCTCCGGAGAGGTGTCCAGACCACTGGCGTCGTGCAAAGACTGACGCAGGTCTTCCAACTGGCTATGACCAGACAACAGTTCGTCAGGGACCTCCTCAGGAACCAAACCTTCATCAGACCCTTCATCCACCTCAGAGATGTAATCCAGAGGCTGGAATAAATCCCTGGATGAGGGCACAGAAAAAGGATCAAATACAGGCCTCACTGACTTCCTCAGAGTTTCCACCGATGCACGGGGTACCTCCGGTAAAGCCTCCACAAAAGGCGTCGAGGGCGTCGACAGAATCTACGTCGAACGAGGTGCTGACGGCTTCGACACAGGCCTCGAGGCCGGAGCCCCGAGCGTGTCCTTGACAGTCTCAAGAGTCCCTCGACGGACATGGCACTGATGGCGTCAACGTCTTCTTAGAAGACCTCACAGGCTCAGACTGTCTGGAGGGCGTAGAGGACCGGGACCTGGAGCGGGTATTGGCTAGAGCGATCTACCTTGTCCGATCAGGATCTCGACGGTTCACGATGATCGTACTGATCGTCTGAGCCCGAAGGCGTGTGAGCGGTGGCCCTAGCGCATTCCTTGCCGGCTTCACTCGAAGGCGCAGACAGAAAGTAGCCCTGCGATTCGAAAATCGCCATCATTTCCTTACGAAATGCGTCCCATTCTGCAGGAGAGGAATGCTTGGTAGGACAAGCTACCCGCCGTCTGGCAGAGTCGTTGGACGAGGACAGGGAAGGCGAATGCACTTTCGTGAGTGCCTAGAAGAGGCAGAGGAATGGCGGGAACCACTCCAGGACCGAGACCCCCCCCTGGACTTACGCCGATGTGGAGAGTCGCCCCTCGAATCGTCGGTCGAAAGACCAGCAGATTTCGACTTTCGGGGTTTGGAAACCCTACCTACAGATAGCTTCTTCCGCTCCTGCAAGGCCTTTGACGTGTGGTCCTTGCCGATGCAGAGGCAGACGTTGTGCGGGTCCGTCAGCAAAATCTTGGAACCGCAGTCCAGACACTTCTTGAAGCCCGACCGCGGGGTAGAAGATGAAGACATGATATTTCACAAACAACCAAGTTCGAAGAAACGATAGAAATCAGAAGAACCAAGGCGTGCTGAGATTCCGAAGCGAACACGTTCGCGGAAAAAACAGAACTGAGGCTACGGGCGTCATGCGTCCTACTTATAACATCCGGTGACGTCGGCTGGACAGAGGCCCTCGAGGACAGCGTATTGACATAATCGACGCAAGACGCAGACGCCGAACCTTTTCCGAAGCAGCACAGCTGTGGTGATTACCAGTCATAGATGTGGAATATGTTGGAGGAACCAATCCCCTCGAAGCCGAGTTGCCAGAATGCAACAAAATCCACACTATCACTTGCCGTCCGACTCCCTTCATTGATTCAGATGCGGCCCAGAACTAGGCCCAGAGCAAGGGCCATTTGTCTCTGTAAACCTGCCCGCACCCCACAGACCCCGGCCATAAAGACTTAATCCCTGTGCACTCTAGGGCAAAGTCAACACAAAAAGACCAGTGAACCAGTGAACCCATCTTTCCTTTGACATGGTTAGAAGTAAGCATGCTCTCTTCTTGTGCGAAATTATAAACCTACGGATAACCTTAGAAGGCTTATGAGTAAGCAATGTAAATGCATATACGGGATAAGCCCGAGCGTGAAAAGGGCGAGAGACATTTGCGCCGACTGTTTGGCTGTTTGTTGCCGGTAGCCTGGGCTGTTGGTCATACAGGAATACACATTGTAAAAAGGTAAGGAGTACGGCTGCAAGTGTGCAGTCTTTGGCAGTCTGTGCATGGCTGCCATGGCGCTGACGCGGGTAATCCCGCCAATTTTGGACTTTGAGCCCGTCCTTATGGAACCGGAGGAGGGCCCCCTGCTTAGAAGTGCGTGCCCACGTATTGCCGTAAAATCCCTCCAAAATCGAGGGGTTCAAAATTTAGATTCGGCTGGCTCGACCCAAAGACAACCTAAGTATCATACTGCCCAATCCCGCCTCAGGCGGGTGGAAAGCAACGATTATCCCGCCAGAAACAGCTCTGCCAACCTGGAGCGAAGATGCTCTGCAGAAATGGAGGAAGACCGGTCCGTCGTACCTGACTCCACCGACAGCTCTGGTGGCTCTTCGTCTCCCGCCCGCGTCCCTGCAGCCGCAGATCCCACCCTCACAGCTCCAGCCCCCGGTGGCCTCCGGAGGGAGGACCGAGGCCGGTGAGCGGGAAGTGTAGCCCGCAAGGGGGCCGACAGAGGCCCGGCAGCCGCGGGCCGTTTCGGGGGCGGAGCTAGCGGATGTCTCTGCACCCTCTGTCGAGGAGGATTCGAGAGCGGAGCTGCCGTGTGGGGGGGGGAGGGTGTAGCCACGCCCCCCCCCGCGTTGAAATTGCAGGTAAACCTGGTGAAAGGGAGCTCCTCGTGTGAGAGGGAGGCATCCGAAACCAAGGTACCTGCTGAAGTGCCAACAATCAACTCTCTAAATCCCGGATGCGTGGCTCAAGTCCACACTAATGTGTACAAAACCAGCTCTTACCCTTCTAGTTGACATGCCCCCCCGGTCTCCTGTGGACTGCAGGGGCACAGCACAATTGCCTAAAAAATCATCTGCTGCCAGTTTGGAAAAGCATTGAGGCCTCCTCTGCTCCGCCATCAGGAGCCCCAAACTTAAAAAAACGCCGCAGGAAGGAGATGGACACAAGGAAAACTAGAGCCCCAAGACAGAAGGGGCCTCCTAAAATAAAAAACAAAAAAAACCCTTACAAGTCTACAGTCTGCAAAATGCAAAAACAACGGCCAAAGAGCTAATAAACCATGGAAACCAGAATCAATTAAGCCTTCGGTTGTAAGCCTAGTTACAGACTTCTTCCACGCTTTTGCCCCAGATCCCCGGCGTAGGCAAGAGGATCTCACTGACCAGGAAATCCTGGAGGCGGTAAAAATGTGCCAACCTCCAGATAAAGCAAGAAAAAAGGCACCGGTGGTAGAGCAGCCCCCCACGTGGCAGGACGCCGCCAAGGCGCAAAAGGTTTCTTCCTCTCCATCTCGGTCTGCGCGGGGGTCAACTCCAAAGTCCTGCTCTCCTGTTCCTCAACCTGGAGTTCTACTTCAGGTCATCTCAGAAAAGGGCCCAGATCATCCACCAACATCCCACTTCAACAGTGACAAGGAAACGGCGACCCCCTCTGGAAATATAGTCCCTGCTCAACTGAAATCCACGCAATGCTCTATCCAAAGCTCACCTCTCATTCAAACACGCAGATAAACAACGAGGTGCCCGTAACATCAGTTCTGGCTGGGCCACCAAAGCCCCAGCCACCACCTCCCCGAGACCAAAGGGCAGACGCAATCTCCAAGTGTCAGACGCCCGGGAGCCAAATTCAAGACCAACGCCCCGCTGAAATGGACAAAGGACAGCCAACTCGTCCACTGCAGGAAGGTGCGCCCCTTGACCACCTTCACAAATTGCTGCCGCCCGATTAGGCTAGACATTGTCCCCTAGACTTAACACCCTCGCCTGTAGTTAGAAGGCTCTTAAATGAGACCCACTTATCTACTCCTGCACCTAAACAGCGCCCTCAACCACCGGGCTCTCCAATAGAACCCCCATCGCAAAACAAGAGGGACTTCTTGTCAATGTCAGCAGTAACCATTGCCCTGAACCCGTTCACTAAACTGTATGAAGGGATAAACGAGAACTTGAAAGATCATACCTCCATCCAAGCATCAATGTACACAAACCATCTTTCCTAGAGGGCCACATCACTGCCTTAGACGGTCAACTAAAGTCCCTCAAGTCTGACGTGGAAAAAGGACAAATTGCCACTGCGCCCAAATTCTCAACCCCTCCATCGGAGGCCGTAGTTGGAGCCTCAAACATGCCCGTGCAACTCACATCAACTGTACCCAGCCCCCGTTACTCAATTGTCATCGGATGCTGGCAATTGTAGGCCAGTAAATCAAGAGGTCATTGACATTACAGACGACCCCCTGCAACCTCCTCCACCTCTAAAAACAACTTTGAGGGCAGAAGACTGCGCATATCCCCTGTTTTCAACAGCGAGATTAGAAAAGCCCAAACCGGGTCGGGAGAACCAAACTCTCATAGAAAATCAAGATCAGCCACTGGCCTCACGCTCAATCAAAAGAGCTGTGGAAAAAGGAAATTCGGTTCAAAATTTGGTCCATCGCCCGGTAAATCAACCTTTCCCCTCGAACAACGGAAGACTTTTTGGCAGAAGATGACCTGATGAACATTTCTCAACACATTGAGGACTCACAACCCCCACCACCAGTTAAGCAAGGAAAAAAGCTCAGGAGCCCTGTTTTTCGGTCGCGCCTGTGGAACCTGGTCCTCAGGTCGAGCCGGAAGTTATCGAAGATCCGAATGAAGAAGATACATGGCACAAATTTACCACTTTGGAAGACCGTAGGAAAAATCTCCATCAGTGGACAAGTCGGACGTCCCCCAGCCCTTCCAGCTTCCGAGTGGTGTCGTCTGCATCTCTGAGGCCCCGCGACACGCCTGGCCGCAAAAGGCCGTCCTCCAGCGACCAGCCGGCAAACCAGAATGCCGGGGGGCGGGAGCCGGATCGTTCCTTAAAGAATCGAGGGAGAAAAATCACAGAGGAAAAGTCAAACGACAAAAGAGGGTTGCATTCGAATTCTCACTATACCTCGAAAACGGAGCAATATCGTAAGGAAAAACATCACCCGAGTGAGTCCCCCATCAAGCTGAAACACACAGACAACGACAATGACATAATTTTGAACAGAAGAGGCATTCTTACACTATTCAGTTTCGTTCCAGCTCTACGTGGGATAAAATCCTCAGACCTAAAGATAGTGGACCCATACCACTCAAACGACAGAGCCAAAGCCTATACCTACACCGTTTCCGTGAGTGCCAAAAAAGAAATCACATGAGCAAAGGTGAAACTGGCCTCTCTAGGTTATTATAACGCTCACCTGATTGCCGTAGAGGCGCCGGTCTTGACTGGGCGTATACCGTATCTTCAAAGGTGATGTGTAACACACGGCTGGCTCTTTGGGCTGGACCTCTGTGCACTGTATGTCTGACTCGAAGGGTAAGATGTCTGCAGATAGAAAATATGGGATTAAGGAACTGGGTTATTGAATGTCTCTCTCTTCTTCCCTTTCTCTTCTCCTGTAGAACCCCAAAGGTTAACGCTCTCACCTTAGGTAAGTGAACGCCGTGCTCTCCATCTGCCTCGGGGCAGGGTGCTGTAACCAGTTTCTTCACTGGATAAGGGGAGCAGGCCTCTTGACTTCAGAGGACTGCTGTCCGTCGTTTACTGCACGAACGGTAAGTTTGGAGTAATTCTAATGTCTTTAAAGTCTTTAGTAATGATGTTTCTTATTTTGCAGGGTTCCGGCGATGGCGGATGACGGGCTGAAGTGAGTTGAAGATGGAGCCCGTGTGATGAATAGAAGCGCCTGGAAGCACGTAAGTAAGCGCTTGTTGCCTGCTTCACGATGCGCTCCAACTGTCTTTTTATTTTGCAGGTACAAGTTCGGAGCGGCTGCAGGGTGCCGGAATACCCACTGGGTTAGATGTGGAAAGGAATAATGGCACGTGAGTATTAAAGTTCCCCAATGTCTTTAAACGCACCTTGTTTTGTCTTTCAGATGCGGGATGCAGCGCCGAAGGCCTCCCGAGTTTGCGAAGAGTTGGTAAGCTTTTGTCTTTCAGATGCCGGAATGCAGCGCGAGGCGTTGGTGACAGCCGATGGACCAGGTAAGTGAAGAGCTGTCACTGAAGACCGTAATGCTAACCTGTTCTTTCTTGTCTTTATAGGTGTTGCTGAAGACTGGATTCAGGATGGTAAGCCTTTTTCCTTAGGCCCAGGATCAGATGCAGAAGACACGATGAGCGTTCTGCTGCAGAGGATGCAGAATAACGCAAAGCAAAAGTCATCCATCAGGTGTGGTTTAAATAGCCTCCTGTAGTGCTTAGGTGTCTCCTTCCACAGCCACGCCTAGGTAAGAAAAGAGTTCCTGCTTTCCAGAAGAGTTCCAGTGTTCTGAATCTAGGGAGTGGCTCCTGCCCCACCCAACAGGAAAAGTAGTTCCAAACAGAAGAGGATCAGAGGCTCAACTGGCAGGCAAGTAAGCAGCATGGTCTGCTGCAGGTAAGTCCACCCAAGCATTATGAGCCCGGCGCTTCCAGCGCTGGGACTGGGCATATTTATGAGCCTGGTGCCACTGGCACCAGGACTGGGTCCAAAAGGTCCCAATTGGGACTGGTTGGCACTCGGAACCTGGGTTATGGATCTGCTTCCAAGGGAGTTGGGAAAACCCTGACCTTTTGGAAGCAGAGATCATGACAGTTATACCTTGAACAACCAAAGTCAAAATTCTCAACTGCAGAAGCCAGGTGATCCAGGGCAAGCATCGGGTCGCCAGGTCAAAAATCAAGGAAATGGGAATGGGTGCGAAAGTAGAAAAACTACTGGATACCACTGACCATCTGGCATCCACAACTTCTTCTGCCACCTCACAGAAAAAAACCCACGTCGCTCAAGCTGACAAAAACCATTGAATGTCAGGCAATCAACTCTTCTGAGAGCCATACCAAAAACACTGAAATGGCTTCCGCTCCCTGTTCTGCGCAGAAAAACAGGGTAAGCGTCAAAAGAAAGCCATGGCTCACAAACAAAACCAAGAGAAATACTTCAGGAGCTCTGGGCCTGGCTTCCCAAAGACCTGACACAAACGAAAAAATAGAAATCTGCAGGTCAGCCAAAAGGGCCTATTGACCGCCCGTCAGTCGACCACAACATACCTTCCCCTTCATCTCTGTTCACGGAACACTAGCGGACATCTCCATCTGACAACGACGGGTGACGCAAACTTATCCTCATTTGACATCATCTGCCTGCAAGAAACCTGGCTGCGGAAACACCGGCTATTGATGGCTACGATATCCTCTTGGCACCCGCCAATAAAGGCCTATTGGGTCGTCCAACATCAGGCCTTCTTATGGCCTGCCGGCAGGGAATTGGACTGAAGTTCAAGGCCACACTTCAAGCACACCTTTCAATCCTGGCAGTGTTACTAGACTGGGTCGAACAACCTCACTCCAGAACTTCGCAACTAGCAATTGTTAACGCCTACTGGAACCCTGCAGCCATAAATCAGCAAACTTACCTATCCATGATGGAGAACCTAATGGACGAAATCCAAGCTGCACACCAGGTTCCTTCGATTATAATTTGTGGAGATCTGAATGCCCAATGCTTTGATAGGCCTGCAAAGTTGGCCGCAACCTCGTCTACGACGCCTGCCACCAAAAGAGGGAGCCTTTGGTCCTCCTTAATGTCCTCTAGAAATCTTGAGAACTTGGACTCTTCCTTTCCAAACGATCATCGGCTTCCAACTTGGGAACAAGGCGCTCTGCACGCCACCATTGATTACATCTTCATCTCTCGACACCTTTTGGTGTGTGAAAGACTGAAGTCCGCAAGACATCAGCCAGTGACCATAATCAACTTACAACGACCCTGGTTAATTACTTCAAACAGCCTGCATCGTACACCATGGGGGTCGAGTCAAATCCTCCGGGAAACCGCTTGAATTTGACAGCGCAAGCAGTCACAAAACTGTCGGCAAAATATGCGCACGAAAAGACCATCAAGGGAAATGCAATTTTGGACTACGTGCCCTTACTAGTTCAATACAGGGCAAAACCATCAGCCTCCACATTTATCGCGCCCAGACACTTTCGATGCTACACTGGTAGCAAAAAGATGCGAACTGCGCAGGCTGAAAAGGCGGCTCGGGAATTTCCCGCAATACAAAGAACTAAAGATGGCAATATCAATTTATAAAAATTGGGTGAAACATCATCGACATCAACTTTAGCACCAGGACACGGAATCCATGCTAAAGGCCAGATGTGGAAATAAAGTGATGGATTTCTGGTCCCTGTTAAAAACTGTGGCACTTTCACACAACAACCCGACTATTAACGCCATGGCTGAGCAAAAATGGATAAACCATTTCACTTCACTCTTTCAAGCCCCCGAAGCCAAGGCATCAATTGTAAATAAACCGATCGAGGCAGATTGGATGAAACTGGACGACGAAGATGAAATCAGAGACCACATCAAAAAGCTAAAGACCTCCAGAGCAGCGGGCCCGGATGGAATTTCAAACAGATTTGAAATCAAATCAAGTGGAATGGGCCCAGTTGATCGCGTCAATCTTCAGGAAATGTGCTGACCAGAAATCCCTTCCGCCCTCATGGACAAAAGCCATCATCGTCCCTATTTACAAGAAGGGCGACATCACAGACCCATTAAACTATCGGCCCATTGCCCTTTTGGACTGTATTGGAAACGTTTCTGGGAGCCTTCTTCTGAAAAGATTTCAATCCTGGGCAGTCTCGGCCCCCTGCAATGACAGGTTTCAAACGGGCTTCAAAAGGAATATGGGCACGATAGCCAACATTTTAACCATCACCATCCTGAAAAGCAAGGTCCTGGAGGGCAAACCTCAAATTTTCGTAGCTTTTATTGACCTCTCCCAGGCCTTCGACTTAGTCGATAGGCACCGCCTGTGGAAGAAACTAGGAGTGGCGCTGCCCCCAGGAGATTCTGCAGCCAATTAAAGCTCTGCATTCGGAAACCACTCAGGGTCTGCCTGTCACAAAGAGGGAACCTTTCAGGTGAAATCCAGACCGGGCGAGGGGTGAAACAAGGATGCCCCCTAGCCCCAGCGCTGTTTCTTGCCTACATTGGTGACAATGTCTCAGAAGATCTGGCTCGCACCTTTCCACCGTCAGTAGAGACTGTCAAAATAAGCCATCTACTGTACGCCGACAACCTCATCTTACTGGATCAGACCCAGATTGGCCTCCAGAGACAGTTATCCAACCTTCTTCTGTACACCTCGGAAAACAACTTAAAAATAAACAAAGAGAAAACTAAAATCATGATTCTGGAATCCGGCCAGAAAAAAAAACTTCATCCAAAAACAAATACAAAAAGGTGCCTATGGAAAAACGAGACCGAAAGGGTCACCGAATTCAAATACCTGGGTGTTTCATTGGACAGCTGGAAACACGAGTCTTCCATGCAGGCAACCCTTCAAAGTAAAATCAAGAAGCTGGGTTCTCAAGGAAAGGCGATCAACATAAAATTCAGAACATTTTCATGCATCCCAGTGATAGAATTCTACAGGAAAAAAATCGTCCCGTCTATCACCTACGGAGCTGAAGCCATGCCGTCGATCCCTAGCAAAAACTGGCCGAAATTGGAAAGTCTGTTTTAGAAGGCAGTCCTTGCTCTCCCAAAATCTACGTCCATTGCCGCAATCAGTCAAGAGCTCAGCCTCGTGTCACTAAAGGCCACAGTAAACATCAATGCCCTCAGGCTATATCGAAAATGCATCATGGACGACAGCGATGAAATTTATGGTCTGCTAACCAAAGAGCTTCAATCTGATAAAGTGAAAATGTTATCCTGTGAAGAAACAAATAAAGCCTTACTCGAATCAGTGACCTGTTCGGAAGCCGACCTCAGTGCAAACCCGACAAGAGTATGCAAGAAACTAAAAGACTTAGACTGGATTCAAACACAAGAGGCAGCTTCCAACAACAAATTACTTTGTCACCTGCCACCATCGTTTTGCAAACTCAACGAGCCAATGAAGTACCTTCAAAAATTTCCCAGTAGGGGGGCGCGACACTCCCTGCTAAGGATAAGGTTGAATCTGCTCGAGACAAAGGAAATTCGTAAAATCAGAGGCCTCACCGACTCAAGCACCTACCGCTTGTGTGAGTCCGAACCTGAATCAATTCGACATCCAAAAACCGCAACCCTGAGAACTGCCCATCTCAAACACTTAATCATGGAGGAACGTGGGTGGGATGAAGACACATGGTGGATGAGACTGATCAGCGGAGATATATCTCTCTTCACCCCCCCCCCCAAAATGTAGTGTGGGACTAAACTATAAAGGGGGCCTCTGATCACCTTGGCGTCAGCAAAGAGTTATGTTGTCTTGACATTCAGCCCCTGAAGCCCCCTCCAAGGAAGTGCTTATTTATCATGAAATTTACCTTTTGTAACCCAGTCATCTCAGCCATATACTCCAACATTCCGCTTGTCACTACTAAATGAACACCCCTCACCATACATTGACCCCCCTAACTCCTACCCTAGTATCTGAATAGGTTTGACTAGGAGATTGACACCTTTGAATTGGGCATATAACTCATTTTCAGTAATGAATAAGCTCACTTCAGAGCCTTGTTTTCACAAGTACAAGATATTGGCCTTGCCGCCCCGACGAACAGGTCAAAATTCTGAATGAATGGGAATGCATGGCCACAAGCGCAAAATGTAACCAAGATAGGATGTCAGAAAACCAGCGAAGGATGCCAGACCGATGAGCCCAGCTGAACGTTTGACCCTCAGCACCATGTCATCACGTCACGTGCCTATGGACCAATCAGCCATCACCGACTGTATAGCACCTATAGGTGCTCACTCTTAATCTCCAATCCCGGATTGACTGTGCCCCTTAGGCCTTCCCTCGGTTCGATTACGATAAAGCTGTATAAAAGTAATTTGTAACATGTTTTCTGCAGAGCGCTCGGAGTGAGCAGAGTAGATTCTGTTTGCCCTAACTTTAGATAAAAGCCTTTAATCGTACTCTCATTCGGTCTTGGTCTTATTCCCTACTGGGACGTACCTTTATTGACTCTTTGCCAGCAGTGCTGGGGGGCCCGCTCACCTTCAGCAGTTTCAGCTCCTTGCGTCTATAGCAAATCGCAACACTGCGGTTCTCGGATACCACTTCAGACTTTCCACGCATCTGGGGTACAGCACTCTTGAGGTGGCTCAGGCTTGGTCAGTCCAGCTTCCAGGGTGTCCGGAGGATCTTCCTGGAGCTCGGGTCCGACTCACTAGATTCTGGTGTTCCTCTCCCTGGTACTTTGGTTCCTGCAGCAGCAATGGAAGTACAGCCAGCTCATAGAGGATTTCCAGATGAGCTCATCTATGGGTTGATGGGTCCCGCCAACATAAGGGGAGAAGTTGTCCTTTGCAGGTCTTCTCTAGTCGAGGCAAATTCGGAGCTTCAGCACAGCAGCAGGGCTTCACCGGGCAAACTAACAGTCCAGGAGTTGCAGCAGGCATCTCTTCCAAGTTCTTCTTCGGATTCCTTCGTCCACGGGTCGACTCTGCCTTCCAAGCCAAAAAGCATTACCTTTCATGCAGGTTTCTCCCATTCATTTGCAGCCTATCTGTCAATCACACAGCAGGGTGGCTGTCCTCCGAGGACAGCCCTCCAGCCAATCACCCTTCGGTGCATTACTGTAACCAAGGAGAAATCGGGCACCTCCCTCACTTCCTGCCCCTGCCAGACATACTGGAGCCAGTGGCGGACTTAACTCGTGAATCATGCCAAAGACAAAACAAACAAAGGGACCAACCCTGGTTTGGCACAGAGTAAACCTCAAGAAGGACCTTTCCAACAGGAAATGGCGAAATAAAGAACAGGGCCATTTTGACAGAATGGACACCCATGGGTGTCTTACATCAGCTGCAATTGCAGCCCACAGTAAAAAACACACAATGGTAGTAAAAAGTAAACCACTGCCGCCAGCCATTAATTGTAGAAAGGGTAACAAAAATGTTACATGAGAAACTAGACAAAGGGGATACTAAGTAACCCCTCCAGCACCCTACTGTAAGATGGTGTGTGCTGGATCTAGAAAGTATCAAAATGTAAGTAAAGTCAATTTCACTTCACTACTCTTGGAAACAGTAGTTTTACTAAGAGAAGGTGTTTAAACCTAAGACTTCCCTGTGCCACTGAACTGAAGGTGCTGTGTGTCACAATGTAAAGATGATGCCTATGAAGTTTGTCAGACTTCAAAGTCAAAAGAAACAGAGTCCAAATCACAGAAAAATACATGAGTGGGGAAAAGGTCACTCTTTCCAGGTTAGAAATTAAAAAGTCCTAAAGTCCAGCAAGAGGTAGAAGGGAAATTATCACATTTCTGAGAATTCTCCCTAACATCTATTTTTTTTGTATGGTGGCACGCATCACCCTCAGTGCAGTGTCAGAGAAATTCTTTAGATTTCTCTGAAGGTTTAAATACCTTTTCTTGGGTGAACTACTGTTACCAAGAATAGTAAAGTGAAATTTACTTTACTTACCTTTTCTCTCTGTAGATCCAGCACACCCCGTTGTATGTGGAGAGCTGAGGGGTTACTTAGTAGCACCTTTTTCTACTTACTCATGTTAACATTTTTTGTTACCCTCACTACTTTAAATGGCTGGTGGCAGTGGTTTAATTTTCCTACCATTGTGCTTTTCTACCGCAGGCTGAAACCTCAGCTGCAGTATAGCACCCATGGGTGACCATTGTGTCAAAATGGCCCAAGTATTCTTTTTTCACCATTTCTTGTGTGCACAGTCTTTCTGGGGTTTTACTTTGCGCGCCAAACTGTGTTTAAGCCCTTTGTTCGTTTTGCCTTTTTTGGCAGGCTTCAGTACTGAAACCCGCCTCTGGCAGGGCTGGAAGTGAGGGAAGTGCCTGAAATGCCCCTGTCCTTAGTTTACTTGGTTACCTGAAAGCACCCGGTCCCGATTGGCTGGCTGTGTGAGTGACAGCTAGACTGTCCATGAATGGGAGAAAACTGCATAAAAGGCAAGGCTTATTGGACTGAAGACAGTCGACCACTGGACGAAATATCCGCCGATGGAATCGTGAAGAGAAGCTTGCTGCATCCTCCTGGACTGTTGAACAGCCCAGTGAAGGAAACCCTGCTGCTTTTTCAAATCGACAAGAGAAGCTCCAGAAGGACGGCTTCTTCCCTTGGGTTAGTGGGACAAACTAACCCAGAGACAAACTCTGCTGGAAGACCTTCCCCAAATGACTACTTCTTTGCTGCTGGAACCAAGTGCAAGGGGTCGAGAAATCTGTAGTCGAGTGCAATGTCTGTAAGCCGGCCAAAAGCTACACGAGTGAGGATCCTCCCGGACAACATAAGCTCGAGTCACCTCACCAGAGTGCTGGACTTAAGGAGTGAAGGAAGCCCAACCGGTGTCCAAGATCTGCAGTGGTGCTGTTTACAGCGCGCACAAACCGTGAAGTGCTGCTGAATTGAAAAGAGCTTGTAGCTGTTGCCGACTTCCAACTGCTGTGCAGGAGTCCTACAGACGTCCACCAACTTGTCCCCATGACCACAGGATCTGCAACCATGACAGAGCCAGCTGGATCCTCTTCTAACCTAAGATACTGTTCTTACTAAGGGGTACTTACCTCTTTGTCTTTAGCTTTCTTTTCCCAGTTCAGACTTGCATTAGCTGTGTTTCTAGAGTTGATGTCAGCTCTAACTTTCACAAGTGTAACAGCTTGTGGCCCAACAGTGATTTTCTACAAACTAACTTTGTGCAAGACTTTTTGCTATCTAAGTAGTGCCTTCTCTCCAAAGACTTTGCTCCAATTGACTTTGGCTCTCCTGGCTACCTGCAGACCCTTCTAATCCATTGATTCTAACTGTGCCTCATAGGTGATACATTGGTTTTTAACTAATATTGCTGGAAACGTTTTATCTAGACTTCATTGGACGATTTAAAAGTGCTAACCTGCTCTGAGAACCTGTTAACCTTTTTTCCTTCCTTAATCTTTCCTTTTTACCTACCTCGGAATTTTAACAAGTACAAAAGTGATCTATAAATGCCATTATTGTCCTAGTTAGCAAAGTCACCTCAGGGTGTAGGAAGTATGTATCAAGCATCTCGAAAACTTGCTTGTCTTGATTCTGAGAACATATTTTGAAGTGCATTTTTATTGTTGCTCATTGCCCTTTTTAAGAAAGGCTTATTTTAAACCTACCGTTAAACAATTTTTTCTAGAAAACCTTGAGTGTAAGCAGTGCTCCAGTTAAGATTTTGAGGTGGGAGTATTTTACTCCCTGTTTTTAAACGTTGAGAGTTAATGTGATTTTAAGAGAGTAAAAATGACTTTTCTCTTTTGCAAGAGAGTAAAATGTATGTGACATCCAGCTACTAATGCACAAACTGTATGGAAATCCTTAGCGTACCGCAGCTTTCTGCATTGTGACAGAATACACCTTTTATTATTTCTCTAAGGTCTGGCCATTTGATCTCTCCTGTATATATTTAAATGTTTAAATAACAAAAACCTAGCCGGCTTCAGAGAAATACATTCTGTTTCAGAGGTGGCTTGCAATTACATCCATGTAGATAAAAATCAAAAGAAGCCTTCTGGTTTCTATCAAGTAACCTGACCTTTGCACTGCCCTCTGCTCTAAACCTGTGTGTAAATGTACGCAGGAAAATAAAAAAGCTGTCGTATTTGCAAGATTTTCATGCATAAAAAGGCCTAGTACGCACCTTATCTGGAGGCCCAAGTGTAAGTGTTATTTGGATACTTGTATTTGTGGATTTCGATGCTAGGGCTCTACAACTCACATTTACCCCTCTTGAGATAAGTCTGGCTGCTCAGTCACACTACCAACTTGTGTAGTACAGACCTATACCAATAGGTGGGTTACCTAATACCAAGAGGACAAGGGTGGTGTAGTCTCCCACAGGGTTACTACTCCATTTCTTGCCCAACAATGATCAGTCACATTCATTTGCTGTACTATTTAGCCCCCTTCACTGAAAATATTTACCACTTGTTAAAGCTCACCAATTAGTCATTTATAATTCTGGTGCCCCTTTAGGAGCTCTATGACATCCCCCTAACCCACAGTCAACAAAATCTACCTCTGTCACTAATAGAAGGCACAACCTCACATGTCCAGTGGCTATACACATAAGCTAAGTGTGCGTCAATTGCCATTATAAACCATCCAATGCTAGTTGATTTCTCATAACAGCAGATCTTTGAAAGGATGAATGTCTGAGTCGGGCCAACGAATTTCGGAATTGTGAAGTGCAGGCTGAACCATTGCAAGAGACCAGAGGTTACCTCATTGAAATATCAATCCTGACATTACACATTGTACAGTCACCAAAGTGCAGCCTAACCTATCTAGTCGCTACCATTATATGCCTAGTGAATCCTCAAATACCCCATACCATTAAATAAACAAAATAGCATAAAGCAAACAGAATATATGAATAGGTACGATTTGCCAGTTGGCAACTGCTTATATTATCAACAAAAATCCAGTGGCTCAACAATGTTTTTTTAGCGGTTCTCGCTCACAATGAAAATAAGAACAAAATGCAATATCATCCTCTACATTTTCCTCACCCATTTAAAATAAGTAGTGGGAGAAAAATAGGATTTTAAGAATTCAACCGCTGGAGTCAGATCTGATAATGAGGAGCCCTAGCCAGCAATAAGAGAATGCCTGGAGAAGCCAACAGAAATGGGCTGATTTATTACGTAAAATTCAGAAGTGCGGAATGCAGTGATGCATTTGGAGACGGGGACGAAAGCTGGGCCTGTCATTACACAGCCTCACGATTCAGGGGCTATTCACGCAATGCATTAAAAGCCTGGTCTGCCTGCTGTCCCTTGCAAGCTCTGGGGTTTCAATGGTAATGCCAACATTTGTATTTATTTATTTATTGGGCCTTTATATGGCGCCAATACACAAGTGTTTCCAGGCACCACAAGACAAAAAATTGAGGGGGGGGGGGTAGATAGGAAAAAGAAACAAAGACGGTAATATTGGCCTTGTGACAATCCTACCATGCAAGTGCAAAGACAAAAGGTGATAAGTGCAGGGGAGGGAGGAGTAGGGGCCGGATGGGAGGTGAAGGGCAGTAGTGGGGGCCCGAAAGGGTGGTGAGCAAGTGCTGCGGGCCCAACGAGGGCACGTACCAGGGGAAAAAAAGGAGGAAGAGGCGATAAGTGTGATGACAGGGCAGAACAGATTCAGGCTAGTCTGGGGAAAGGTGCCTGAGGGCAAGTGCTGTTAGGGGATGCTGGGGAGACTAGTCAGGGGTGGTCTTGCCCCTGTATGACTCAGAAGGGACCAGTCGCAGCGGCATAGAGACATTAGCACGGGAGGGGAGGTAAAGGGTAAACCCAGGGCAGTAGCAGCCATCACTGGCAAGCCCTAAATGGCATGCATGCCAGTCTATAGGAATGTGGATTGCTGGTATAGAAAATACTTTTAGCATTCCCCACGCTTTTCCCTCTTATAAATTATAGAGTTTGATCAAATGTGGCCACACTGTACCATAAATCCCAATTTAGCTAATGCCATTAGGGAGATGCGCGCCCAGTCCCGGTTTCAGCTTTTCATTCTGGGAATTATATTGCTGGATTTCACCACCATAAACCCAGGACTACAAATCCCAGAATGCAAAGTTAAAATCAGCACTGGACTAACTTCTGAATGTAACAGGGAATATATTACCTTACGCGTCGATAAACAGTGCACTGGTTTAAACGCAAAATTTGTTAAACCCAGCAGGAATTAAAACTACCTAGCCAGTCCCCCACCCACACCACCCAGTTCACTTTGCAAGATTCAATGACCCTCTATGTAGGGATGGTATAGAAGAACAAGTTACTTCTTACCTTGTAACGTTCTTTCGACGGGATGTTCCTCCGACGTATTCCTCATCTTAGATATCTCCTTCCAGCTCTGCTGGCCTCGGAAAATGTTTTCTCTAGAGGGCGCTGCGCGTCGACGTCCTCCAAGTCGATGTCCCTCGACAGCCGCCGCATCGACGTCGATGTCATCCTGCCTATAAAGGCCGCGCGCAGCGTCCGTTGCTCAGTTCCGTTTTGTAGCCCACAATAATACTTTCTGGACTAGACTAATCACCCTGAAGGAGCGTAAACTGCAACAACACGGGAAGTAGAACTGTGGGGATGGATGGGAGGGCCGATGAGGAATACGTCGGAGGAACATCCCGTCGAAAGAACGTTACAAGGTAAGAAGTAACTTGTTCTTCGAAGGGATTGTGTCCTCCGACGTATTCCTCATCTTAGATAGGCTCCCATAGCAGTATTCTATTATTGGAGGAGGGAGTACTGACTTCACGCTGTCTTCTACTGATGAATAGAATGCAGTACAGCCCTTCCAAACCTAGTCTCTTGACTGGAGGAGGAATCCAAATTGTAAAAACGTGTAAAGGTATGGACAGACGACCATGTAGCGGCCGCTCAGATGTCTTTAACCGGCACGCCTCTTTAGAGGGCCGATGAAGCTGCAATACCTCTGGTCGAATGAGCCCTAAGGTTTTGAGGGGGCTCTTTCCCTGCCAGTTTATAACATTCCAGAATGGCTAGAATGATCCATCTGGAAATGGTCTGCTTAGTTATTGGTAACCCCAGCTTGTGACCTACGTAACCTACAAACAGCTGGTCTGCCTGTCTTATCCTGGCTAGTCTACTGATGTAAAAACTTAAAGCCCTTCTAGGGTCTAGCCTGTGTAACCTCTCTTCCTCTTTCCCCGTGTGAGGAGGAGGATAGAAAGATGGTAGGGTAATCTTCTGAGTGATATGGAATTCAGAAACCACCTTTGGGAGGAAATTAGGCTTCACTTGCAGGACAACTTTGTCTTTGTGAAATATTGTGTGAGGGGGTTTACAAGAAAGAGCTTGTAATTCGCTCACCCTTCTAGCAGATGTAAGTGCTATTAATAAAACAGTTTTAAGGGTAAGGAATCTTAACGAACAATAATGGAGTGGTTCGAAAGGTGTGCCAATCAGGAAAGTTAGTACTAAGTTTAAATCCCATAGGGGAACTTGGAATGGTCTTGGGGGATAAACATTGGTTAACCCCTTTAGAAACTGTATTACCAAGGGTAATTTGAAATAGGATGGTTCTTCCGCAGTGCGCTTAAAGATGGATAGCGCTGCGAGATAGCCCTTAATGGTGCCAACTTGAAGGCCTGAATTCGCCAAATATAGAAGGAAGGACAAAACCATTGGTGTACCACATGAAAAAGGGTCGATATTCTGTTCTCTACACCAGCTGCAAAATCTGTTCCAACGGCAGCGGTATAAAGACTTTGTTGCTGGCCTCCTTGCCGAAAGCAACACCTCCATAACATTATCAGGGAGGTCCCAATCCTTGTACCTCAACCTTTCAGAAGCCAAGCGTGAAGGTTGAGAGTTTTGATGTCTGGATGGAGAACCTGACCTCCCTTCTGTGAGAGTAGGTTCTCTCTGAGTGGAAGTCAAATTGGAGGGCAGATGGACAAGTCTAGAAGGTCCGGGTACCACGTTCTCCTGGCCCAATCCGGGGCAATTAGGATCATGGTTCTCCGGAATCTTCTCAACCTCCTGATCATTTGAGGAATGACAGGGACCGGAGGGAACGCGTACAGAAGCGGAAACTCCCAGTCCACTATGAACGCGTCTCCCAGAGCTCCTCTCGGGGGAAATTCCCTTGAGCAGAACAGATCGCATTTCCTGTTGACGCTGGTGGCGAACAGATCCACCTGAGGGGTTCCCCAAAGGGCGAAGATCTCTTGAAGGACTTCCTGAGCTAGTTCCCACTCTTGGGAGACTGTGCTCTGCCTGCTCAGAGCGTCCGCTGTCAAGTTCTTCTCTCCGGCTAGGTGAACTGCCGATAGAGAGATTCCTTCTTGGATTGCCCAAAACCAGAGCTGCATCGCCTCTGCACAGGGGTAGTGATCCTACGCCTCCTCTTTTGTTGAGGTAATGCATGGCCACTGTGTTGTCCGTCATTATCAGGACGTTTTTCCCCTTGTACAGCTGGCAGGAACGCCTTCAGCGCAAGTCTGATGGCTCTCAGCTCTAACAAGTTGATATGTAGTCTGGACTCCGATGGAGACCAACGACCGCTGATGGTCAAGTCGTTGGCGTGGGCTCCCCACCCCGTGAGTGAGGCATCCGTGACTACTGTTATCTCCGGCCAGGGTTGCCAAAAATGTTCTCCTTTCAGAATGTTCTCCTGACAGGCCCACCACTGAAGGTCTCGAGCCACCCTGTCGGGAACCTGAAGAAGATCCGTCATTCTCCCTGAGAATTGTGACCACTGAGTCCTCAGTGCCCACTGGAGGGATCTCATTCTCAGGCGAGCCTCTGGCACTAGGAAAATGCAGGACGCCATGAGGCCTAGCAACCTCAAAAAGTCGAAGGCTGGGAGACGTTGGGCATCTTGGAACTTGGTAACCATCTGTAGAATATCTTGACCCCTCACCTCTGGTGGCGAGGCTTTTCCCAGGGAAGTGTCCAGGATCGCTCCTATGAACTGGAGTCTCTGCGATGGTATCATTTGTGACTTCTTTAAATTGAGGGAGAAGCCCAGTCTGTGAAGGGAGTGGCACACGTGATTTAGCTGGATCTGAGCTTGTTCCGAAGAGACAGCCCTGATCAACCAATCGTCCAGGTAGGGGTAGACATGAATCCCTTCCCTCCTTAGACTTGCCGCCACTACCGACATTAACTTGGTGAAGACCCTTGGGGCAGAGGTCAGCCCAAATGGCAGCACTCGAAATTGATAGTGAGAGTTGCCAATTGCGAACCTCAGGTATTTCCTGTGTTTGAGATGGATAGGCACATGGAAATAAGCGTCCTGAAGGTCCAGAGATACCAACCAGTCCTGGAACTGAAGGGCCTGGAGGATCTGAGAAAGAGTGACCATCTTGAATTTGTCTTTTCTGAGGAATTTTTTCAATTCTCCCAAGTCCAAGATGGGTCTCAGTCCTCCGTCTTTCTTTGGAATGAGAAAGTAAGGGGAGTACCAGCCCTTGTTCCTCTCCGCTACAGGTACCGGTTCTATGGCACCTTTCTCTAGCAGGTCCAAAATTTCCTGCAAGAGGAGCGGATCTGGAGCTTTCTGAGAGCTGATCCCCGGTGGATGACTGAGGTATGCGTAGGAGAGGCAGGCAGTAACCTTGGGCAACTGTTTCCAATGCCCAAGCATCTGACGTGATAGCCTGCCATTCTGCCAGATGTTGAGTCAACCTGCCTCCTACAGGTGTCCTGTGAGGGAAGTCCTCAGAGTGGTTTTGGGGGGGCTGATGCAGATGCCGATGGTAAAGAGGCACCTGCTGTTTCTGCGGCCTTTGAATATCTACCCCGTCCACCTCGGGTAGTTCTTCTTTGTCCCCTTTGAGCCGGTCGTCCTCTACCTCTTCCGAATGCGGAGTAGAAGCGAAAGGACTTGCCTCTCGCAGAGGTTCCTGTGGGACGAAAAGGTGTCTGACGGATTGCAGCGCCTAGGGATTTTGCTGCTGCTTTTGAAGTTTGCAGTTTTTCTAAACTGTCATCCGCCTTTTTCCCAAACAAAGAAGAGCCATCGAATGGCATGTTCAAGAGCCTGGCTTGCACATCTGGGGCAAAACCAGACTTTCTCAACCAAGCAAATCTCCTGGTTGTTGTACTTGCCGCCATTGCTCTGCTGATACTGTCAGCCGAATCAATGCCCGTCTGGAGGGATTCGCACATAGCGTCTTTACCGTCCTGTATGATATTCAGGAAAGCCTCCCTTTCTTCTCCCTCCGGGATGCAGTCAGCCGCTGTAGAAGCACACTCCCAAAGTGTATGGCTGAATCGAGCAAGGGTGCAAGTAGCATTCACAGATTTTAACGCCATGCTACATGCCGAAAAAACTTTCTTTGCCATACCATCATATTTTTTATCGTCCCTGTCCTGTGGGACGGTAGGATAAGCCGTCTGGACATCGGTAGAAGATGCTGCCTGTACCACCAGACTTTCTGGGGATGGGTGTTTTGACAAAAACTCCGGGTCTGTAGAGGATACCCTGTATTTTGTAGACAGTTTTTTATTTACTGCCGGGACGACATCTGGGGTTTCCCAGTTCGTCATAATCTTCCTCTGAAGAGCTTTATGGAAAGGCACCACAGGATCCTCCTGTGGGCCTTTATCAAGAATATCCGTGAGGTCATCTTGTTGGAAAGATTGTGAAGGTGCAGACCACCCCATAAACTCTGTGATCCTGGACACTAAGGCTCTATAGGGGGTTTCAGCATGCTCCCCCGGGTCTGGCCTAGCAAACTCCACCTCAGGGGAAGTGTCTAACCCACTTGCCTCATGTAAGGAATCATGAAGATCCTTTAATCTGCGTTCTTCAGAGGAAAATTCCTCTCTAATTGGGGTTACAGGTCCCTGCAACTCAAATGTGTCTTCCTGTTCAGACAATTCACCCTCTTCCAAAATTGAGGACATAGTTCTCAATTGTTCTGAACTCATAAAGGGTGTAAATCCCATTTCCAAGGCAGAGGATGCCGAACTTGTCATTATCGGCCTCGAAAACGTCGATGTAGTCGACGCCGAAGGCTTCTAGCGTGGCGTCGAAAACAAAGGCGGAGGCCTCGATGACCTCGACAGAATTGGGATTCTACTCGACAATCTCGAAGCCATCGTCATCGAGGACCTGGGGATAGTCACTGGGTGTGTCGTGACCGTGACTTTTCTTGGCGTCGACGCCGGTGTCGAAGCTGGCGTCGAGTCGACAGACCCGTGTGTCGAAGGTCCCTTCGACAACGGTGTCGAAGACACAGACCTCGGCGTCGACGGAACCCTCGTCGACGGCACCTTCGAGGAAGGTTTGGAGGTCATAGTCCTACTCGAGGGTTCGAGACGCGCTCGAGAGGTTTCCTTCGCCGGGTACTGCGACTCGCGGCGTTTTTGACCTTTGGGTTTTTCGACCAGAGCATCGCTCTCTGGAGTCTTCGAGGGGGTCGAGGCCGCTTTCTCGAAGACGCTCATCATATTTTTGCGGAATTCCTCCCATTCAGCCCGGGAACTATGTTTCGTGGGGCAAGGGATTCTTTTTGGCGAAACAGAGGAAGAGGAAGACGGAGAAGGGGATCTTCGACGTCTCCTCTTCGAGTGCTTCGATCTCGAGAAGTGATGGGACCCACTCCGAGACCTGGAGCGCGAATGGTGACGAGGAGACGAATGTCTCGACTTCGTCGACGAAAAAGAAGCTTTAAAAGTCTTACCTTTCTCCAGCTTCCCCCTACGCTCCTTCAGGGCCTTAGCTGTCATGGACATACAGTCCTCGCACTCCGAACAATGGTGTTCAGCTCCCAAACACCACAGACAAACTCTGAGGGTCAGTCAGTGACATCTTTTTTCCACAATCTCGGCATTTTTTGAAGCCGGATCGAGGAGTTGTCGGTTCCGACGAGGAAGCCATCGAGTACAGATCGAATAACTCGAGGTAAATAGGTTTAATCTGACAAAAACTGAGCAACGGTATTCCGAGGCACTGAGTAAGCGCAGAAAAACGGAACTGAGCAACAGACGCTGCGCGCGGCCTTTATAGGCAGGATGACGTCGACGTCGATACGGCGGCTGTCGAGGGACATCGACTCGGAGGACGTCGACGCGCAGCGCCCTCTAGAGAAAATATTTTCAGAGGCCAGCAGAGCTGGAAGGAGATATCTAAGATGAGGAATACGTCGGAGGACACAATCCCTTCGAAGTAAAGTTACTTGATTAGCAAGGGCAACCAGTGCATCCGTCATAAAAAAAAAGATGAACGCAAAGGAACTTTCAGATGCTGGGAAGAATGAGTAGCAGCTTCCCTACCCTGATCTAAGATATATAGAAAGGAAGGGGCGAGAGATTACTTGTAAGAAATGAAGATCTGGATCACCCAGTTCTCAATGGAGGCAGAACTGGTTATATCAACAGGGAACGCTTAAAAAGAGGTGGACTTCTGTAAGGAGGAGCCATATTTCTCACCTTGACTGAATCCTGTTCCTCGTCCGTCTGCTCGTACATATCCTCACCCAAGAAGTTCCATGGAGACTTGGTGCTCTGGGCTGCATACAGCTGCCACCTCCATAGTGAAAGCGGGCAGAAGGATATGCGGAAGGGCAGCTTCTCCAGTGTGTCGTTGATGGGGAAGTAATCCTTCTGAAGATTCCAGTAATCATTGAAATAGACGATGGGGTAGTAATCACCACTAACAGCATCAAACTTCACATCTGGAAACAATGGGAGAATGGAAAGAAAAGAACCTGGTCAGAAACGGTCAAGTGTTACACTCAAGTTCCAAGTTTAGAGTGTTTAGGGGACAGCAAAACAAAGCTGAAGCACCATAGTGAGACTTCACTCATCTCCAATACAGCATTCAGATTCTTACTAAAGCATTCTGAAAAAGGGTTGTCTGCCTAGAATAATAGGGAGGATAAAAAAGAAAACTGTCCATTGGAGGCAGAACATACTCACACTGATCAAGTGGGGGTGGTACACTGCCCTTCACCCACGGTGTGTGGTCGTCAACGATGTTGATGGTAAGATTGGGGTGCCAGTGAGAAATGATTTCAATGGGGCCATAATCCTCAGCTCGCTGCAAGAAGAGACAATAGGTTAACCAGAGACACAGCCTAAAAAAACGTGGCAAAACTAGAATCCACCACACTGTATGAACACAGAGCAGAGTACATTCCAGGGCATCTAAGAGCAAAAGAGATTCCCCACACACCCATCACTGAGCCCTTACAGAATATACATAGCAGAATGCAGCAAATGACTCCCAAAGCAAACGTGAGAACCTACCTAACAAGCATACAGTACTCCCTTAACCTACTGTGGAGGGTGCCTCAAGTCGTCACATAGCAAGAAAGGAAGCTAATGGCACCAAATGCAATCACCATATCAAAACATAGCTTTTCACATTGCCCGAAGAATCCTTAATTCAACTAAAATGCATTTTCTAAACCTGCACCACGTACAATACTAGTAGAAGCCATATAGTCCCCTGCTGTGATAGGAGATTTTACCTTTATCATCTCCGGATCTGCCTCAGTCTCACCAGTCAGAAGATTCTTAGTTTTCAGGAACCTTCGCCTTTTGTATTTATTAAGCACTGAAAGAAACAAAAAAGTGCAGATGTACTCGAGTGCACAGGGTCCAGGCATTTCTGGTTCACAGCACATCAAGCCATGTGCTCAGTTGTTTAGGTCAAAGGGGCCATATGAGTAGGAGGGTTAGATGCATTAGCAAGGCTATGAGGACAGATATGACAGCCTTGATGTGGGAGAGATTGGGCAAGGGGGTGCAAGTGCGAGGAAGGAAAGCAGCAGAGGGAAAGGTGAGAAAGTGATTGTTGAATGTAATACAGCTAGGTAAGATATGTCTATAACTTTCAGGTGCTCTTCGCCAGATCTGTGCTACCAGATCAAATAAAATATTTGAGGACAGGTCCCACGAAAGAAAACTAGAGGCAGACAGGGCACATTTGAGTCTTTCAATCCAATAAATTCAGGGTAAAATGTTTTTTTATACATAAAAAGGATATATTTTCAATAATCCATGCACAAGGATGTACAATATTCAATTATATGCAATTGATTATTCATAGTAATATTGACATTGTAATCCTTTGTAATAACATTGTGAAGGGCTTTGTTAACTGGCTCACCACTTGTTCTAAGGTTAGTGCTAAGAGATTCAGCGATCTACTTAATTCAATTTGGTCGCAACATAACATTAACAATTGAATGGAATTATGAAGTTTATTCCAAAACACATACAGAATTATCTTTATGTTTATTTTTAGAATACAATAATCCCCGATATCTTTACCTGAAAAAGGGCTTGACAGCCCGAAACGCGTAGAAATTTATAGGCAATGCCAACCTGAGAGATCTCAGCTCAGCATGAACTTTAACACCAATTCCTATCGTGATATCTGGATCAATAATAAATGTTCTGAATTGTGTCATTTTGAACCAATTGATGAATGTTTTTCTTACTTGTATGGAAAAAACCAAACTATGACAGCACGTTATGATTTGTCGTACTAGGTACTAATGTAATGAACTCAAATTACAAAATTGCAAGCATTATGTCAATTACTGTGAATAATCAATAATAGAGTATAATTGAATATTGTACCTCCTTGTACATGGATGATTGAACATTTTTTTATATATAAAACACATACCCTGAATTTATTGGATTGAAAGACTTTTTGCAATAAGTGTGCCCTCTGTCTGCTCCCCCCACACCCCATGTTTTCTTCCGAAGGGCCTGTCCTCACAAAGTTGGTGATTGCAACCATTGACACAAAAGAGAAGAAAAAAAACGAATATGGACAGCAAATGTGGTGCTCTTACGCTAGCAACAACTTCTCTGAGTGACATGAAATGGTTGAGCTAAAGAAATGCTAAGTGCATTGATAGGATTACTCCCAGCCCATGTTTAAGGTGCGAGACAACTCCCCACCATTAAACAAGGTAAGCTTCAAGTAAACCTCACTTTTGGTATACATTTATTTAAAATTTTCCATAACCAGAATATGCAAATACACAAAGCAGAAAATATGCACAAGGTAATTCACAAAGCATACAACCTATCCCCCAAAGACAACTAACAAGACTACATACACAAACACCCCCACATACTACCATCAACTCAACCAATCCCAGCTCCCAATCCCCAGCTCCCAATCCCCAGCTCCCAATCCTGTGAACACAGATTCAGATACTCAGACTAAACCTTACAACTCATTGAAAGACTACCATAATTCAAGATATTTATCAGACATATCCAGCCTAGTAAATAAAACCTGCAACTCATAAATCCAATCCTCCACCTGGGTTTTATTCTGTGTCTTCCAGACCTTCATTATTTGTTTAACAGCCACCATCAGCAATTTATATATCCATGGGCTATTCACTCGGGCCACCATGCATCTATAAGCCTTTGCTAGCAACACAGACGATAATGGCAAAGGAAGCAATATACCCATAATCGAATCCAGTACATCCTTCCAATAATCTAGTACTCTCGAACACTCCCACAAAGCATGTAGCAAGAAGGTACCTACTTCTGAACCCCAACCGAAATCACTATGCATCAACCCCAATTTATGCATGCGTCCCGGCATCCAATACATACGCCCTAGTATCTTCTGGTGGATCAATCTCAAGTTTAAATCGAGCTTCGCCCTATACCCTTTCCTCAACACAAATTCCCAATCATCCAACGTAACCTCATGTTAGGAGAATTCTCAGAAATGTGTTAATTCCCTTCTAACTTAGAGACCCCCCCAGCTCTTTTGCGGAACTTCAGTACTTTTAATTTCTAACCTGAAGAGAGCAAGACCCTTTTTCCCCCACTCTCTCGTGTATTTTACTGTGATTTAAACTGTTTCTTTTGGTTTTTGGAGTCTGACAACTCCATAGGCATCAGCTTTTTATATTGGGACACATAGCACTTTCAGTGCAGTGGCACAGCGAAGTCTTTCAGATTTACCCAAGGTTTAAATACATTCTCTTGGATAAACTACTGTGTCCAAGAGCAGTGAAGTGAAATGGACTTTACTTAAACTTGTAACTTTCTAGACCCAGCGCACACCATCTTACAATAGGGTGCTGGAGGGGTTACTTAGTATCCCCTTTGTCTAGCTTCTCATGTTACATTTTAATGTTACCCTTTCCTCAATGAATGGCTGGTGGCAGTGATTTACTTTTAACTACCATGGGGTGCTTTTACTGCGGGCTGCATTCGCAGCTGCATTAAAGCACCGAAGGATGCCTTTTCTGTCAAAACGGCCCCGTCTTTTTTTGCCATTTATTTGTGGAAAAAGGTCCTTCTTGAGACTCTGGCTCCAGGGTGTCTGGCGGGGGCAGGAAGCGAGAAAGGTGCCCGTAACCCCTGGTGCTTAGTCTCCTAGGAGACAGGAATGCACTCCTATGCGATTGGCTGGCTGTCCGGCAAGGACCGCCACCCTACTGGGTGACTGACAGCCAAGTAGGAATGAAAGGGAGAAACCTGCATAAAAGGCAAGGCTTTTAGGCTTGGAATGCAGAGTCTACTTTGCATTTATATAGTGCCTTATGAATCATTGGTATGATCTCAAAGCGCTGGTAGGTTGAACACCCTCGGGAACCGTGGGGGGGTGGGGGGGACAGAAAGACAAAGAGAGAGACGATGTGTGCAGCCAGTGTTGCATGATAGCTACTTCTTAGCGTTAGGTGTGGTGGTTGGGAGGTCATGTATATGTGTTCATTCTGGAGGGTTGACACCCAGACTGGACTGATATCTGGCTGCGTTAGGCCTGAGGAGACGTTTAAGCTAGCGGTGTGTGCTCAGCTATCTGGGTTTAATTAGGATGAGGAGTATCTGGCGGGTGTTAATATGAGAACAGCTATACCGAATGTGTCATATAGTATCGCTGTGTTCTAGTTCAGTGGTGGTGTATAGGAGAGAGTACGCGCGGTAGTGTGATAGGGTGGTTATCAGTAAGGCGCTTGCAATCGAGCACTCCATCTGTACCATCTATTCTATCCATTTTATTCACTCTGTGCGTTCATTCCACTTCGTCTGTTCATACATTTAGTCTGTTCCATCCACTCCGTTTGTTTTATCAACTCCATTTGTACCGTCTACTGCATCCGTTTCATCCACTTGATTCGTTTTATTTGTTAAAGCTGCTCATCTTTCCATCCGTCGCATCCTCTCCATCCGTCGCCTCCTCTCCATCCATTCTATCCACCGCATCCATTTTATCCGTACCATCCATTTAATTAGTTCTGTCACTTCATCTGTTCTATCCGCTTCTTCCATAATTGTTTTTCTTTTCATTCCCATCTGCTCCATTTGTTCCGGATTCCATTTGTCCCATCTATTCATTTTGTTCCATCAATACCATCCGTTCCATTCATTCCAACCAGTACGTCTACTCTGTTTCATCTGTTCCATTCGCTCTGTCGGCTCCATCGGTTCCTCCACTCCAGCTAGCACTCTGTTGCATCCACTCCAGCCAGTACGTCTAACTCTGTTCGATCTGATTCCTCTGCTCCATTCGCTCCATCCGTTCGTTCGTTCGTTCGTTCGTTGTGACAGGTTGACTTATTCCAACAAGCTCTGTTCCATCCGTTGCATTCACTCAAAACGCTCCATCCGCTCTATCCATTCCATTCGTTCTAGCCACTATCTGTTCCGTCTCCTCCCTCTGCTCAATTCAATCACCCTTTCATCCATTTCATTCCGTTATCCACTTTATCTGTCCACTCCATCCTTTCTGCGCTTTCGATCTACTTTTCTGTTTCGTTTACTTCATCCGTTCGTTACATTTCATTTGTTCAGGATACGGTTCCATCCACTTCAGTCCACTGACTTCTGCTGCAACTCCTGGACCATTGGTTTGCTCAATGTAGCCCTGCTGCTGTGCTGAAGCTCCGAAATCACCTCAAATAAAGAAGCCCTGCAAGGACGCCTTCTCCCCCTGAGTTGGTGGAACCAATCAACTCCAAAGTAAGCCACCTGGACATCCTCTCGGAGCTCATTGAAAGCCACTGCAGTTGCTGCTGGAACCCAATAGCGAGGGAGGGGATTATCATATAGTGTGCGTTGCTTTTAAGTTGGCCAAGAACTACAGGAAGATCCTCCGGACTCCCAGGAAGCAAGACTGACCAAGCCTGAGCCACCTCAACAGGGTGCTGGACCCCTGATGCAAGGAAAGCCCATCTCAACAGCCAAGAGTCTGCGGTGTTGCTATTTGCGTAGACGCGAGGAGCTAAAACCGCGAAGTGCCACTGAATAGAAGTTGGTCCTTTTCTGTCGCCAACCATCCCATTGCAGGAGTCCTCCAGACGTCCTCCGTCTTGTCCACACAACTGAGGTCCAGGAACACAGGACCTGAAGAGATGCACAGGAACAGAAGCCAGCAAAATCACTTATTATAACCAAAGGTACTGTAAAGTTTAAGTGAACTTAGCTCCTGTTGTGTAACCTCACTTGTTCTCACTTGAGACTTGTCTTGGTTACTTCTGTAGAGTTGCTAACAGCTTCTTTACCTCACAAGCCGAATCAGCTTGTGGCCCCGCTTTGATTTCTTCTTTTCTACAAAGATTTCTAAAACCTTGTGCAAGACTTGTACCTACCTGCAAGACGAGCTTCAGCTCACCTAGACTTTTGCCCAATTGACTGGCCTAGCGTGGCTCCTTGAATGACTCTCCTTCCCTCGGACATTGCGTTTAATCTTCCTTCCAGGAAAGGGTTAACTAACTTGCATTGGGGGGTTACCAAAAGTACTTACCTGCTACAGAATATTTGTGAGATCTGTTTTGTTCTAATCAGACCCTCCAGCTTATAGCGATTTTGCGATCCCGCAAAATGCTGTGAAAATGGCCGTTTTGCACAAAATGCTGCGAAAACGGCCGTGTTGTGCAAAAACAGCATCTTTTTTAAAAAATTATATATTTTTTAAAAGTAATCTGCAAAAATGACTGTTTACAAAAAAAATGACTTAGGGTGCCAGGTTCTCAACTTTTTTTTTTGACGCAAGAAATGAAATGCGCCAACACATCTCATCACTTGCGCCCAAAAAGAGAGCAGCCCAATCCACAAGGGACACATGAATGGGCTAGTTATATGTGCTCCCATTCAGATGGCCTTTTTCACCTTGATCAAATAAAGTGGCGTTTCTGCCAATTTAAAATCATATCACTCGTTTCCAAGCAAGATGCACAAATGTGCAGAATTTGTAGGCAACCCTACGCGCACGAGATATGGGGGTGCTACTGCATGACAGGCTCTTTCCTGACCCTATCATGGATTTCTTTTAAGGTATGAACCGCTGCTGTGTCGCTAGTATTTCTGTTCCTCAAACAGGATAAAAATGCATTTTTTGGGTCGCATTTTACAATGGCAGGCCACTGAAGGGCCTGTTCCTGTGAAAGGTGCTGGGAGCTTGCAGAACACTGTTGGAGAGCGATTCTATTCAAGGTACTACCCATTTTGATGACAAAAATCGATCAATTGGTACAATTTGACCTATTTCGTCCAGTACTATTCGATCGATTTTTATAAATACCAAACATGTGTTGCTGGGGTGTCACCCGCTCCCCAAGTTCAGTATTTTTGAGTTAGGGGGTTGAAGGGTGTTCCCACTTCCTCAGAATTGGAGGCGGGGACAGAAAAAAAGAAAATAACGAAAAAGGGACCCTCCGCAGATTGCAATACGACCCATGTTAGAGGGACGGATCTGACAAAGCAGGGTTGCAGGGGAAGCGGCAGCGACCAAGCAGTTAAGTAGGGAAAGGGGTGGTGGTGAAAGGTACATTTTGGGTTGTTTGGCTGAAGTGCAAATCAATTTCCAGCGAAATGGACTATGGTCAATTCTGCCGCAAATAATTACACTTTGGTCAAACAACCCAGAACACCATTCAAGGCAGCTGGCCAGCGCACAATTTGCACTACAGCTCAAGCCTGTGCAAATGCGCCAGTCACCTTTGAGAATAAGGTGACCTGCTCATTTCCAAAAATGAGCGGTCTAAAAATAGCATATCCTCAGCTTTATTTTTAAATGCCCCATTTTTTGGGGATCTGGGTCAAAATCTAGATTTAAAAAAAAATAAAAAATGGTTACACTATGAGAGGGAAAGGAGAGAGAGAGGGAGAGTGATGAGTGAGATGTGAAGTGATAGACAAGAAAGCAGAGGGAGAGCAGTGGGCCAGAGGAGGAAGCGGTGCACAAGAGAGCAGAGGAAGCAGTGATGCGGTGGGCCTGAAATCTGAGAGCGAGCGGAGGTACAGGAAGTAGAGGGAGCGTGTGGTCAGTGAGCCAGAAAGCGGTTGTCCGGAAAGAGGCAGTGAGCTGCAGATTGGAAAAAAGGATGAGGGAAGAGTGCGATAGAATGGGAGAAAGGATGCAAGATGCAGAAGCAGCACAAAAGAATGAAGGACTGTATATTGCGGGAGGAATTGAGTGTAAAGTGCGAGTATGATTTGGAGTGTGGCAGGGGCTGGGCAGTGCAACTTGTGACTTGACAGTGTGACATAGCATGTCAGTATTTGTATGACCGAGTGAGAGGTTCAGGAATGCAAGTTGTGATGGGGAGTTGGCGAGAGGTGTGTGGGTGTTTGGAGAACATAGAAGGGGAATATTTTCAGCATTACAACTGATAATGATCAATTTAGTTAATACTATTAAATAGGCATGCACATTAAACCAAAAATGTAGCCAAATCCAACACTGTTCTGCCAAGCCATATACATCTGGGACTCCTATTAAATTAATAGGAAAGATACATAATAATGATACACTAGCTCTCTTGTAGCCTTGCACTCTGCCTATTTCCTGCAATGTGGCAATCTTACACCCTCCAGTTAATACAAAATGTCCTGCAAAAATGCCGGAATAAATAAAGGTTTGTGCTGCAACATTTGGCATTTCATGCCGCAAAATTTGCCATTTTATGCCGCAAAATCCGGGATGGTCTGTCTAATAACCTTTTTCTTTGACATACTTCCAAGTCTGGTTCTAAATGCAAACAGTGGTATATTAATGTCCACAGTGTCCTAGTTACTTAAGTCACCCGAGGGTGTAGGAAGTGTGTGCCATCCCAAAAGGGTACTTACCGATTTATAAATATTAAGAGTGTATTTTGGAGTGTATTTATGTGTTATTATATTGCCCTTCTGAAGACTTGCTCAAACTGACTGTTAAATAAATTAATAATCGTTTAATCACGAAACCTTGTGTGAGTTTATTAGAATACGTGTCACTGTGAATCTCTGTAGCTCCCCTACAGCTCACATTGACCCCTATTGAAAAAAGCCTGGCTGCTCAACATGCTACCAATCTGTGTAGTACAGACTTAAACCAAAGGTTGGGTTCCTATTGCCAGGAGGTCAGGGTTGTTGTAGTGCACCCAAGGGGTACTGCATACAATCTTGCCCAACAGCCTTCCTTGCTCTCGGTAGAGACCTGTCTTGGTTACCTTGCAGAGTTGCTGTAACTTTTCCCCTGTCAAGCCTCCCAGCTTGTGGCCCTTCAAGTGTTCCATTTTCTACATTTCTAAAAACATTGTGCAAGACTTTTTACCTACCTGCAAAGAAGATCTTCAGCTCACCTAGACATTGTGCAACTAACATTGGCTGTCCTGGCTCCCTGGGAGACAATTCTTACCTTCGACTCTGTGCTTTATCTGATTTAGAGAAACTAAGTGTGTTTTGAAGTGTTTTATACGTGTTACATATATTGCTCCCTTTTGAAAAAGGCTTATATAACTGACCGTGAAATAAATTAATAATTCATCAAGAAATCTTGTGTGTTCATTTGAATAATTGCTATTGTGAAACTCCGTCACAACATTACTGCTCACATTGACCCCTCTTGAGATAAGCCTGGCAGCATAGCCACACTACCAACCTGTGTAGTTCAGACTTATACCAAAGGTTGGGTCCCTATTGCCAGGAGGTCAATGTTATTGTAGTGCACCCAAAGGGTACTGCATACAATCTAGCCTCACACCTCACATCGCAAATTCACTTCCCACTCCCATCGCAACTTATCCCAGTCCTCAATACAAGCTGGTTTTATAGGAATCAATTTGGGGTGGGGGGCTAAAAATATTACATAATCCTTGTCTCCTCAATTGGATATTGTAGCAAACTCATATGCAACAGCAACATCCTAAGAATTCTATATCCATCTTGTTCCCGCTGTCCCAAATTCAATCTGCGTCTCAATGCCACAAAACTAAAAAGTTCTCAAACATCACCAATTCTCAGCAACCCTTTCGAAATCCAACTCCACCAACACAGAAGCCGTTCATCACTCTGTAGTGCTGGATTGCACCACAATGAAGCCTCATAATTTAACCACTAATCCTGTCCATTATCCACAAACCAAGACACCAGCGCCATACAGGTAGCCTCAGTAGATGGTAGAGTATTGCGTCCAGATGCCTGCTTATTCAAAGAATAAACCTTATTCAAGGAATATTTTTGTACAACCTCGCTCTCCAACTCCACCCAACCTGGCACAGGACCATCTTCAGACACAAAGTGATAGGTTGATTTCTTCAACATAAACCCCTTCTGATAATTCAGGATAACCAAATCCACCCTCATCAACACTGCGTGTCAACATAAACCTAGGAATTTTGGGCCTCTTCCTATTGCCCCATAAAACCCCCTGAAAGACTGTCAATCCTTTGCAAATTTTCCCTGTGAATCTCAAATGGTAGAGATAGCATAATAAAGTACTTTAGGAAGAAGTCATTTTTATTAAATTTACCTTGGCCCAAATATATAGCTGTAATCTCTCCCACCTCCCCACATCCTTCGCAATTACCTCAGCCTATCTAAATTGTATTCTACAATCTTATTCAAGCTACGTACGCTATAGATTCCTATATATTTCACTTGCTGATCTGACCATTTACAGTCCCATGAAGCAAAAGAATCCTACGTTGGAAAGTTTTGTCCCAGTTTATCTTGTGTCCAGAAATTCGTCCAACTTCCTGACGATCCCTCTTCAACAAACCACAACCTTCCCTTGGGTATCATCCGCATATGATGAAAGCATATGTTTAGGCAAGACTATATGCAGTACCCTGTGGGAGACTGCACCAGCCTTGTCCTCTTGGCAATAGTTAACCCAACCTTTGGTACAAGTCTGTACTACACAAGTTGGTAAAGTGACTGAGCAGACAGGCTCATCTCAAGAGAGGTCCATGTGAGCTGTAGGGTTGCGACAGAGTTTCACAGTGACAAGTATCCAAACACCTACACTCAAGGTTTCTTGATTAAACAATTATTTATTAATTTAACAGTCAGTTTAGATAAGTCTTCTTTAGAAGAGTGCAAATATTCCTCCCTCACTTTCCAAGCTACTAAACTCCTAGTCTCCTCACTCATCTTTTCCCGTCTTTTCTACTGCTCCACTCTTCTCTTCGGACATCCCTCTTCTCATCTTGCCCCTCTTAAATCCATTTACCACTTCTATTCGTACCCTTTGTCTCCTTACCCCCCGTGATTCTATCTCCTCTTCTCTCTCTCACCTTGGCTGGCTACCTTTCCACCTACAACTAAAATTCCACTTCCTCTGCCTGGTTTTCAAATCCCTCCATGGTCTTGCATCTCCTTATCTCTCCCCCCTTCTCTCCTCCTACTCCCCGCCCCTTGCTCCCTTCGTTCAGCTGACCACTTCCTTCTCACTGTACCCCCTTTCCCCTGCGCTTCTTCCCGGTTCCGCTCTTTCCATCTTCTGCTCCGCTGCACTGGAACTCTCTCCCCCTCCTAATCCGATCCTCCACCACCCTCACCTCATTTCGCACCTCCCTTAAATCCCTTCTTCTCCATCCCCCTCCGTTAAGCCCCCTCCTGCCCTCTCGTATCCCCCCCCGATTTCCCCTCTTCAATTCTTCTCTATCCCCCACCCCTTTACTCTCTCTCTCCCTTCTACACTTTTTCAATCCTTCTCCTGGTCCCCTCAACTCTCCAACTCTCACTCCACTTAGGTAATTGCTCTTTACACTGTTTTATGGAATGATTCAAGTTGTAATTATTTGCTCACACTGTTAATTTGTTGTTATTTCTGTGTATGTGTTGTTCCAATGTACAGCGCTTTGGTGCAAAGCACTCTATAAATAAATCAAATATGTTGCACTTAAATATACTTTAAAAAAAACAGTTTCAATAAATCAGTAGACACCCTTTTGGGATAGCACACAGACACTTCCTACACCCTGAGGTGACTTCAATAACTAGGACAGTGGAGATTGATATAGCACTGGTACATTTAGGGCCCACGGAGTTTGGTGTCAAAGGCAAAGGTTAGGGAAGAAACAATGATTAACAAGTTCCTCACACAGGTAAGCACTTTTGAACCCCCCAATGCAATGTAGATTAACCCTTTCCCCGCAATGAAAGTAAAGAATGTAGGACTTTCTGGAGGGACAGATCAAAATCACAAGGTCAGAGGTTAGAAGGATCTGTTAGGGAGCCAGGATAGCCAATATTACTTGAGCAGAGTCTATGGGAGCTGAAGTTCTTCTTGAAGGTAAGTAAAAAGTCTTGCACAATGTTAGAGAGTTTTTGTTGAAAAGAAAATCACTTACTGGGCCACAAGCTGGGAGGCTTGTGAAGGTAACAGCTGCAAGCAACTCTACAAAGGCAGCAAATGCAAGTCTCAACTGAAAGCAAACTATGCAGCAAGAGGTAAGTACCCCTTAGTTCACAATACCTTAGGTCTGAAGTAATTGGTTCCAGCTGGCTTCTTTTGTAGTATGGCAGATCCTGATGTTCCTGGGCCTCAGTCGTGGGAAGAGGGAGGACATCTGGGGACTCCTGCACTACGATTCAAAGGTCGGCAGCAGCAATGCACATGGTTCAGATCGCTGCACTTCGCCGTTTTAGCTTCTCGCCAATAGCACCACAGAGGTTCTTGGACCCCGTTCGGACTTCCCTTGCTTCTGGGGTCCAGCACTATGTTTAGGTGGCTCAGGCTTGGTCAGCCCTGCGTAGAGGGAGACCGGAGGATCTTCCTGGAGCTTGGGTCTGGCTTAAAAAGGAAGCACTCGATTCTGGTGTTCCTTTCCCTGGTAATCGGTTCCTGCAGCAGCAATGGAAGTACAGCCAGCTCCGAGAGGATGTCCAGATGAGTTTGTCTTGGGGTTGATTGATCCCACCAACCCAAAGGAAGAAAGTCATCTTTTGCAGGGCTTCTCTAGTCGGTGAATTTGATGCTTCAACAATGCAGCAGGGCTTCACCAGGCAAACCGATCCAGGAGTTGCAGCAAGCGTCTCTTCCAAGTTCTTCTTCAAATTCCTTTGTCCAGTGGTCGACTGCCTTCCAAGCAAAAGACCTCACCTTTTATGCAGGTTTCTCCCATTCATTCACAGCCTAGCTGTCACTTATACAGCAGGGTGGCTGTCCTCCAAGGAGAGCCAGCCAATCACCTTTGGGTGCTTTCCTGTAACCAAGGAAACTAAGCACAGGGGGTTTCGGGAACCTCCCTCACTTCCTGCTCTGCCAGGCACGCTGGAGCCAGAGGCAGGCTTCCCCAGTGAACCCCGACAGACAAAATGAACAAAGGGATCAAATCTGGTTTGGCGCGCAGAGTAAATCTCAAGAAGGACCTTTACAACAAGAATTGGCAGAAAAAAAAGACTGCTATTTTGACAAAATGGTCACCCATGGGTGCAATACTGCAGCTGAGGATTCAGTCTGTGGTAAAAACACAATGGAAGGAAAAAGTAAACCACTGCCACCAGCCATTAATTGTAGAAGTAAAAATGTTACATGAGAAGGTAGAACAAAGGGGATACTAAGTAATCCCTCCAGCACTCCATGTAAGTCAGTGTGTGCTGGGTCAACAAAGTTACAAAAGGGAAGTAAAGTCAATTTCACTTTACTGCTCTTGGAAACAGTAGTTTTTAAACCTTTGGTAAATTTAAAAGACTTCCCCCGTGCCACTGCTCTGAAGGTGCTGTGTGTCACAATGTAAAAAGATGATTCCTATGGAGTTGGTCAAAATCCAAAACCAAAAGAAACAAGAGTTCAAATCAAATAAAAATACATGAACGGGAAAAAGGTCTCTCACTCTCTCCAGGATAAAAATGTAAAGTCCTGATGTCCAGCAAAAGAGCTGGGGGTCTCCAAGGTAGGAAGAAATTATCACATTTCTGAGACTTCTCCCCAACACCATGTAATCCACCTTCGTCAGAGTGATTCAGAGTGATTACTTCCTGCAGTGTTGTCACTCTGAACTTTTATGGCTTGACAAATTTGTTCTCTGGGCACAAATCTAACACAGGGTGCACGGTAAGATTCTTTTTGGGTACAAGGAAGTATACTGAATAAATAACCTTGTTTACCCGATGAATGGGGACGACTTGTATAGCGCCCTTTTCTTGAAGGATCCACACCTCTTCCAGTAGAATCTGCAGGTGTGCTGGCAATCGGCGTCTGTCTTGGTGCATGGTATCGAGGTGGCCGGTGGAACGCTATACAATAACCATGGCCTATGGTCTTGAGCACCCACTGGTCTGAAGGGATTCCTTCCCATGTGTGGAGAAAGTATGTTAAATGTCCCCCAACCGGGGAGGCACGGGGAGGACCGGGACTGGCAAGTCATTTCTGAGCAGAGGCCTGCTGTTTCAGCTGCATCCAACATGTTCTTTAGAATGTTATGGGTGAACGGTTTCCCTTCCGAGACAACCGCCAGCAGGTGTGATCGTTCTGGTTCTAGAACTTCTTGGAGACCCACTTGAAGTAAGTTCCACTGTATGTCACTATAGCTTGCAAGAAGTGTAGTGTTATTAGCAATCCTCGTGGAATCTGCCGCTGCAGTGGTGATGCGTTTGCCTAGGGGGTACAGCTTTTTACAGTCCTCGTCAGGGGGCTGTTCTGTAGTGGACAATGGCACCCCGGCCCTCTTCCTGGCAGTAGTGACTGCATGGGAGTCCGGAGTGGCACGATACGATATATATGGCATTTATAACGCGCCTATACACAAGTGTTTCAAGGCGCAAAAAGGCAAGGGAGGGGAAACTGAGGGAAGACAGACAACGATCCTACTAGACCAGGTGGCACTGAGATTGCGCAAGTGCAGGGGAGGAGAGGTGGGAGGGAGGAAAAGTGGAGGGGGCAGTGCAGTACATAGGAAAACAGTCAAATACGACAAATAAGAGTGCGGCCAGTTGGTGGCAAGTGCAAGGGTAAGAGCAGACACCAGATGTCAAGTGCTAGTAGGAGCTGTTGGGATACAGAAACAGTCCCCGAGTGCAAGGGTTGCCAGGGGGGCATTGTAGGTGTGCAACTGGTGGTGAGGGGACCAGGGCCCAAGATCAGAGGGTAGCCAGGTAACCAGTGCAATTTCAGATTCAGCCAGGAGATCAGCAGGGGAGAGGAGGAGAGAAAGCAGAAGCAAAGAGAATGGTCTTGAGGTACTTCCGGAACCAGAGAGGCAGGGAGGCCCCAGCAGAAGAAAGATCTACCAACAACTTGCTGCTTGGAGAAGCGACTGACCCTGAAGGAGTTGGAGGCGGATGAGCGAAGAGCTCAAGAAGGAAGATATTTAGGAAGAGCGAGTTGAAGATCTTGAGGTCCCAGGCCCCAGAAGGCCTTGTGGACAATGCAGAGCGTTTTGAACTTCACCCTCGCCGCCACTGGGAGCCAGTGCAGAGATTTCAGTCCCAGAGAGAGATGATCCCTGGGCTTGAGGCCAAGGACAAGTCTTGCAGTCCTGTTTTGGATGAGTTGCAGAGGGTGGAGAGTAGAGTAGAGGCAGGCAGATTTAGAAAGAGGCTGTTGCAGTAGTCCAGCCTAGAGAGAACCAGAGCTCTGGAGACAGCTTCTGGGGGAATGAAAAAAAGGAAGAATACCTCCGAGGTGCAGCCGGTAGAGTGACTTCTTAGCGACTTCAGATGTGAGGAGAGAGAAAGTGTGGAGTCGAAGATGACCCTGAGGTTTTTAGCCTCACAGGTGGCAACAGGAAGAGGGCCAAGAGGCAGAGAGTGACAGGAAAGGAGGGAGCAGGTGTGCCGATGAGGAGAATCTCGGTCTTACTGGCATTAAGGCAGAGATCATTGGCAGCACACCACTCCTTGATATCCCCAGATGTATAATGGGTCAGAAGGGGAGGGGCGAAAAAACTTTGACCATAGGATTGACGGCCCTTGTTAATGAAGGGGACAGCAAAGAAGGTGTGATGCGCTTCTTGATGGAACTCAGCAGGGGTATAGAGTGACTTGCCGGTGGTTTCTCCTTCAAGATGTCCTCCACAAGGCAGTATCTTGTGCAACCTCCTGCGTGGCAATCGGGAAATGATCTGCAGCCCTTTTCAGGAATGCATTCAATGCCATTTGGTCATCAACAGGCAAAGCTTGTTTCTGCAGAGACGAGGAGGGAGGATCAAGATAAATGGCGTCTGGGTCAGGTGTATGAGTAGGGGAAAGCCATGGTGCTTCCTCACCAGGTCTGATGTTAGCTCCAATCTGGGCAAGGGTCAGGTGTGTCCTGCCCAAAAGGATTATCTTGTTGATCATAAAGATACTCGGACCTCTTCAGGTTATGAGAATTCCAAAACCTCTTCCTGTGGGGTTTGGGTAGAGAGTTTTTAAACTTTTGGGAAACTAGGGCAGGAATCCTCCACCCTAGGTCTTTTAGGGGTGAATAATGTCAGAGAAATCTACAAACTTTGACAGTTTGTTCATGCAACTCTCAAACCTCACTCTGGTCCATTGGGATGAATCAGAGGGGTCAGGAGGAGAAAAGTATATTCAGGAGAAAAGGGATTCTCAGAAGGAAGGGCCTTATCAGACAGCCTGAGAGAGGGGCTGGGAGCCTTCTGAATACTCCTCTCAACGAGAGGATGAGCTTTTCGGCTTATTCGCCGGCAAGATGATGTTTGCGAGACTCTCGCATAGCTCCGGCGGATTAGGGAAAGATTAACATGCTTGTATGTGGCATCAATGTTTTTGGGACCGCTGAAACCTTAGGTGTTGACACGCTCTTATGCGGTACGCCGACGCTACATCAATGCTCGTGTCTTAACAGAGGCACCCTTATGTTGGAATGCCCAGATGCATGCCGCGACGACGGATGTAGGGAAGGCGGCCAATCGCGAGGATGCGTAGGCACTGTCGAACCCTTCGGCAGGTCGGTTGATGCCTGTTGCTTCCTCGACATATCCGTCGAGGGGGTCTGTGGGGTTGTATGTTTCTCTTTGTGGTGCGGGTGTGCCCCTTTCGCCAAGGTGTGATCTCCCATAGCATTACCGGCGGCATGCCCGTCAGGGTCGGGCACGGGCAACTGGGAACCGGGCGGTTCTGCAGAAAGGTCTATGGCCTCCACATCGGAGCCATGGCTGCCGCTAGAATCCTTATCACTTGCAGCGCATGCGCCAACGGAGGAACAACTCTCGGCCTGCTGCATGGCGTACCGCCCACCGATCTTTTAGCATCTTCGAACAAAAAGTTGGCAAGACTTGCAGGATCGCTCGTCGTGAACACGAGGCAGACACTGGTTACACTTTCGGTGGGTGTCCTTCCAAGGATACTAGGACGGACAGAACTTAAATGGAGTCCTCTCCATAGTAGAGGTAAAGGGCGGCAGCCAGATAAGAAGGGAAAAGAGGGGAAAGGGAAATGCATTCTTAAAGAATCAAACCCTGGGTCCCTACTGTATAGGCCTGGCCATAGGTCCAAGGCCACGCGGTCGACGTCGTCAATCGAAGCACCAGTCGCCGAAAGTCAGATGTCTCCGGCGCAGGGATCACAGTAGCCGGGACAAGACTAAAATGACCAAAGGTCGCGGGACAAGAAGTTATACATTTCTGTAATATATCTTTTATGAGCTGCACATAAGGCGACCAGCTAAAAAAAAGTATCTGAGGGACCTCGACCAGTAAGGGATTTTGGGTACACTACACGTCATGTCAGGGATAGTGTTTCAGACATGCCTATGTCAACGTCCCCTTTCGATTATTGAAAGAAAGATGTAATACTCTGCGATTACCACTAGATATCGGACTATACAGCATGTGATTCTAAGCAGATTAACAAGCATCAGAAATTAGTACTTTTATATTCTGGGGGCATTCCCTTATAGTGTATTTACCAAAGCGGTTTACTGAACCATTAAAACGGCCATCTTTGTGAAACGTTGCCTTGAATGCTCAGTCCTACTACTTGGAGACTGGGGAAACTCCCTTCAAGCCAAGTAAATAGGTTTATAGATTTGGGCACAAAATTCCTCAACAATTGGCCTACACATTGTGCCCTATTCTTAACACTAGACCTATTTTTAACATAGGGTTTTCTTCCCAATCGTATTAGAGACTGACCGGAGATTGCTTATGATAATGATGGGAGGGTCACAACTGCAAAACGCTCAAAGACTCTCAGAAAAGAACAAGTTACTTACCCCATGTAATGATCTTTCAACTGGATGTTCCTCCAATGTATTCCTCATTTTTGATATCCCCAATATCCAGCTTCAGCTGCTTCAGAAACATGATCAGCAAAAGGGGCTGTGCGTCGATGCAGTCGACCTAATGTCCACCGAGGGCCTACATCTCAAGGATTATGTCATCGAAGGCATTTATAGCACGCGCAGTGCCAGTTTGCTTCAGTTCTGTTTTTTCGTGTCATTCTCATGTAGAACTACCTGCATAAAAGCAGATTTGACCATAATACACTCTGAGTTCAAGCTGCAATAAACATGGGAAATTCTACTGAGGGGTAGGTTGGGAGGGTGATGAGGAATTTGTGGGAGGAACATCCCGTCGAAAGACCGTTACCAGGGGTAAGTAACTTGTTCTTAAAATGGATTGTGTCCTCCCACATATTCCTCATCTTTGATCCCAAAGCTGTGCGTTTTGGTGGAGGGAGTAAGAATTTTGCGATCTATGGTTTCCATGAACAGAAGGTTTCCATCCTGGCTTAAGGCAGAATAAGACAGTAATGCTTAGCAAACGTATGCATTGTAGACCAAGTTACTGACTTGCCCATATTAATAGGAACACCTCTTTGCAGAGCAGACGAAGTAGCCAAGCCCCTTGTGGAATGGGTTCTCAAGCCTTCTGGGGGATCATTGACCGCCAGCCTGTAGCATTTGGAAATCGCTAGAATAATCCATCTGGATAAGGTCTGCTTTGTTACAGCCTGTCACAGTCTATGATCGTATCACCTATCAATAGTTGGTCATTCAGATGAAGTTTTGACAGCCTTGAAATGTAGAAGCTCAGAGCCCTGCGTGGATCGAACCTGTGCAACCTCTCCTCCTTGCCAGGATGAGGTGGAGGATAGAAAGTGGCTAACACCATCGTTAGTCCTAAATTAAAGTCTGAAATGACTTTAGGTAGAAATGAAGGCTTGACCCTCATGACAACCATGTCCTTATGAAATACTGTAAACTGTGGTTTAGAGGATAGTGCCCGCAACTCACTCACTCTACAGGCTGATGTTAGTGCAACCAACAAGATGGTCTTGAAAATTAGTAACCTTAAGGGACATGAATGGAGTGGTTCAAGTGATGCACACAAGACATGACACCAGATTAAGGTCCCAAACGGGAACCTGAAAGGTAGATGGAGGGAACACGAGTCCCTTCAGATATTGTATCACCAAAAGGTATCTTAAAATATGAAGTTTCCTCAGATGAGCGCTTGACGATGGAAAGCGCTGCTAAATAACCTTTAATGGTCCCAACCTGGAGCCCCAGTTTGGCCAAGTACAGCAGAAAGGAGAACGCCTGTAGTGTTTTACAAAGGGTCCACATCCTTGTTCCTGCACCAGCTGCAGCATTTGTTCCAACAGCAGCGGTACAAAGACTTCGTTGCTGGCTTGATGCAAAATCTCCATTACATCATCTGGGAGGTCCCAATACTTGTACCTCAGCCTCTCAGAAACCATGCGTGAAGGCAGAGTGTCTCGACCTCTGGATGGAGAGCCAGACTATCCTCTCACGAGAGAAGGTACTCTTTGTGGAAGACGTATTGGAGGGCAAATCGACATGTCCAGAAAGTCCAGGTACCACGTCCTCCTGGCCCAATCCGGAGCAATTAATATCATGGATTACCTGAACTGTCTCAACCTTCTGAGAATATGAGGAATGACGGGGACTGGAGGAAAAACATACAGAAGTGGAATCTTCCAGTCCACCACAAACACATCTTCTAGAGCTCCTCTTGGGTGAAATTCCCTGGAGCAGTATAGTTTGCACTTGCTGTTGACACTGGTCGCGAACAGATCCACTTGAGGGGTTCCCAAAAGGGTGAAGATCTCTTGAAGGACTTCCAGAGCCACTCTTGGTAGACTGCTCTGCCTGCTTAGAGCATCCGCCGCCGTGTTCTTGTCTCTGGCAAGGTGAACTGCTGACAGAGCGATTACTTCTTGTATTGCCCAGAACCAGAGCTGCATTGCTTCTCCGCACAGTGCCAGTGACCCTACTTCTCCTCCACGTATGACCTCCTTTCCAACTCTTAGAATATTCAGGAAGCCGTCTTTCTTCTCCCTTCGGGAACATGCTCAGCTGCCGTAGAAATGCAGTCCCATAGAGTGTATGTGAACTTTGCCAAGGCACGAGTGGCGTTGGCTGATTTAAGAGGCATGCTTCCAGCAGAAAATACTTTTATCGACCAGGCATTTACCGTTTATCATCCCGATCCAGTGGATTGGTCAGATAAGCTGCCTGTTTAGAGGTAGTGGTTGCTGCCTGCACCACCGGACTTTCTGGGGTAGGGGGTTTTCGACAAGTAGCTGGGGCCATTACTTGGACAGTATTTCCATGTCAGGTTTTTACTTACTGCTGGACGGGACTTCGGTGTTTCCCAATTGGCACTTACTCTCTGCTGAAGAACAATATGAAAGGGTAAGATAGAGATATCCTGGATAAAGGGATTCTAAGTTCATCCTTTTTGAAAGGAAGGGCAGGTCTGCTCTATCCCAGGTAATCCACCACCTCGGTCATCAACTGCCTGTAAGAGGCATCAGCATGCTCATCTGACCCAGGCTTTCAAAAATCCAATTCCGGTGAAGTCCACTCCACTGGCTGTCTGTAAATTCTCATGCAGGTTATCAGGGACATTTGGTGTGCCATACTGCAAACCAAAGGATGCATCATTATCAGACGGCTCATTGTGCTCATAAATAGGAGGTCAGAGATTTAAAGAAATCCTTCCTTGGTAAAGGAGTGAAGGCTTTTTGTATCTCAGGTAAAGCCGTCAAAGGCTTTCGAGCCAGATGCCAGAGTAGCTGTCGATGTCTTCGATGAAGACGTTTTACATCAATGGCACTAGAGGCTTCGATGGTGCTGCAGGCGTCGACTACCTCGACTCGTCTTTCGCATTAGGGCTCGAAGGATCCCTCAATGATTTCTCATCGTGTCGAGGCCTTGACGGCTCTCGATGGGAATCTGGTCTTCGTCCCAGGCTCGAGGGCGCACCGGATTTGGCTCAAGCCCTTTCCTTACTAGCTTCAGAAGGCGCGGTAGGAGCGTGGCCTGCCCGCTTTGGGGGTTTCTGGCTCTCGAATATCTTAAGCATTTCTTGCCTGAATGCTTCCCATTCGGCTGGCGTGGAGGACTTAGTGGGAGAGGATATCATCATCTCGGGAGGAGTCGGTCAAGGATGTCGATTTATGATGCCTCTTTGACGACAAGTTGTGGGAGCCATTCCTTGACCTGGACCTTTTTGCCTTCTTTCGTCGAGGAGAGCCGCCTATTGCTTGGTCAGAAGACACCGATTTCTTAGGGAATCTACCTACTGTCAATTTCCCCTTACGCTCCTTCAGAGCTTTTCCAGTTATCGATTGACACTTTGAACAGGCCGAGGTCTTGGGCTATACACCTAGACACCACAAGCATACTCGATGCGGATCGGTCAGCGACATCTTGGCAACGCAGTAAACCCGGTCTTCGGGGTAGTGGGTGTCGAAAGACATTTTAGGATATTTCGCAAGGAACTTTCTGAAGCGCGCCATAGTTCTCGAAGCGTAAGCTTACTCAGAACAACAGAATTGAAGCAAACCGTGTTAAACAGAAATCATATTATGCCTCCTTTTGATTTATAGTGGCCTAAGCATAGTCGCTCCATGGGGAAAACCGCGTTGCAAAGTTCTGTATTAGAATTGACTTCAAGCGCCATCTTGGAAAAAGTCCTCCATCTTGGTTCTAACTTCTGCTCACTCTTCAGTAATGATAAGCTATGTTTTCAGCTGCTAGAACAGAATCGACCTTTGAGCCTTTGTCAACACTAGGGCTGGCAGAGCAGACTATTTGTCCTGTGCAAACAAGACCTTGTAGTCAGAACAAACTCTCATTCAAAGTGTTATCTATGTCTACAAAACTCATCCTCCTACAAACAGTGTTACACAATTAATGCAAACTAATGCTGTGTTTTTGAAGGAATCCCGTGTACATTTCTGGAAATAGAATTTACTTTAGAAAGCTAAAGATCCACACAGCTGATGACAACAAAGTTTGTCAGTATATTTAAGGAACCTTGGAGCTAAAGCGAACTCCAATTTAAAGTGGTTTCTGTATCAATAGCCTCAGCCATATTCAAACATAAGAACTGAATGTTAGACAAACTAGAACTGTGTACCTTAACAATAAGCTATTGAATTTGTTTCTTGAAACTAGGATCAGCCTAAGCTGGATAACCAACTTGACCAGACAGAACAAAGTTGTAACCATTGTATTTTGAAGACTGGAAAACACTTGAAGTATGTAAAGACAAAATTGTTGCATTTTCCATGTGGACTGGGCACAAACCCAAATTTGTAACCTATTAGTTTGGAGATGGGCTGAGCTATGACCAGGACTGTGTATAAATACTGCATGTTTTGTGATGACCAGGACTCACTCCCCTCACAGTGGTTCTGGCACACACTGCGAGGTGCTGGGAGCCAGATAGCTATCTGCTTTGATATTTGAATCTGTACAGAATAAATCTTTGACTTTGTGACTGGTGGATCTAATTTTTGGTGGTACCAAGCCTCGATATTTGCTTGATCTTACAACAGGCTATGCACGTGCTATATATGCCTTCGATGACATCCTCGAGATAGAGGCCTTCAAAGGACATTGAGTCGACTGCATCAACGCACAGCACCCTCTGCCGAATTTCTTTTCTGAAGCTGGATATTAGACTTATCAAAGATGAGGAATACGTGGGAAGAAACAATCCAATCTAAGTTTGCTTACCAAACCACACAAATCTCTGGTGTGCACAAAACTGAGAAAAACGCGTAATGGGGAAACATGGATGAGTACACAGACTAGACTAGCCTACGCCCAACAGCTCAAAGCCTACAGTGCCGAAATACACAAGACCCAAAAAATAATTACTGGAATAGAATCACCAATACCCCGAACACCTGTAGGGAACTCCATTAGATTATCTACGAATGAAAGGCCCCTTTATGCATCGCCTCAACCCCTCCCTCACCAAATCCCGCTAACTCTCCCTCAGGCCACTTCTCATTAAAGCCCTGTAAAGAAATCTCGCCATCGACAGTAAAATAGCATTGTTCGTGCTCCAACTCGCAGCATCCATGACCGGGTTCCCAGACCCGATCTCGGCTTGCTCGCTCTCATCTTCCTTGCTCTTCCATCTCCCACCCTGAATCTCTAAAGCTACTAGCTAAGAGCCGCACTACAGGATCTCCTGGAAACCAGTGTTCTCCTACTCTTCTAAAAGAAATCCTATCCACAGCCTGTGCCAGCAACATTGCAAGATTTGTTATTAACTCAGCTCAAGTACTTTCCCAACAGAATTAAAGACCACCTTTTTTCACCATTTCTTTGTGGAAAGGTCCTTCTTGAGATTTACTCTGCGCGCCAACCCAGGTTTGGTCCCATGGTTCACTTTTCCTTTGGCGGGATTCATGAGTGAAGCCCGCCTCTTGCTCCAGGGTGTCTATGGTGGGCAGAAGTTAGGGAGGTACCAGAATCTCCCTGTGCTTAGTCTCCTAGGAGACCCAAATGCACTCTGTAGTGATAGGCCGGCTGACTGTCCGGCAAGGACAGCCACCCTGCTGGGTGACTGACAGCTGGGCTGGTTTGAATGGGAGAGAACTGAATAAAAGGCAAGTCTCTTGGCTTGGAAGGCAGAGTCGACCACTGGACGAAGGAACCAAAGAAGAACTTTAAGTCGCCTGCTGCAACTCCTGGACTGTTGGTTTTCCCGGTGAAGCCCTGCTGCTGTGCTGAAACTCTGTATTCGTATTGACAGAGAAGGCCCTGCAAGGACGACTTCTCCCCTTGAGTTGGTGGGACCAATCAACTCCAATGTAAGCCACCTGAACATCCTTCTTGGAGCTGGTTGAATTTCCACAGAGTTGCTGCTGGAAACCGTATAGCCAGAGAGAGGAACACCAGATTCTGTGGGTTGCTTTTAAGCTGGCCTAGAGAGCTCCAGGAAGATCCTCTGGAATTCCAGGAAGCAGGACTGACCGAGCCTGAGCCCCCTCAGAGTGCGGGACCCCAGAAGCAAGGAGAGCCAATCTCGACAGCCAGGAACCACAGTGTTGCTATTTGCGGTAGACGCGAGGAGCTGAAACACCAAACAGCCACTGATTTGATTGCCGGTTGCGAGCGGTGACCGTCACATTGCAGTGCATGAGTCCCCAGAAGTCCTCCCCCTCTTGTCCTCATGACGGAGGCCCAGGAACAGTGAGATCTGCAGAGCTGCTCAGGAACAAAAGTCATCTGCTGCACTTGTTCTTCAATACAAAAAGGTACTGTAGAAAGTCTGAGAGAACTACTTCTTGCTGTAGAGTTGCTTGTATCTTCTACTACTCACAAGTCTAAACAGCTTGTGGGTCAACATTTGATATTTCCTTTCTTCAAAGACTTCTAAAACATTGTGCAAATACTTTTTCTGCTTGCCTACCAGAGGTGCTTCATCCTACATAAGACTTTTGCCCATTGACTTTGGCTTAGCCTATTATACTGTAGGACTGCTTAGGGGGTCCAAACGCATTTGCCTGCTTGAGAATATTGGTGGTCTCTTGTTTGTTCTAATCACCTTTTCCTTTTAGCAACTTCTAAGAGTGTTCTAAACGCCAACAGTAAAATATTCATGCCCCCAGCACCCTAGCTATTGAAGTCCCCTCAGGGTGTGGCTTGTGCCTGTGGGCCATCCCAAAGGGTCTTTTCAGATTTAGAAACTAAGTGTGCATAGTATTGAAGTGTATTTGTGTCATGATGCCTACCCCCGGGCATCCGGACCCAGCCCAGCAGCGGCGGGAGCAGGCATCCAGACATTTATTGAGACCCCAGCAACCCCGGCTGGGGGCTATCTGGGTTCAGTCCTGGCGCCATAGGCGCCAGGCTCATAGACATTACTTACCTCCTGCAGTCCATGCTGCAAATGAATCAAAGCCCACGTGAGGCCTGGATGGGACTATTTTATTACAGGGACAATTTTTTACTCTGGGGTGGTTCTGGGGAACTTCTTACCTGGGACTACTTTGCAGGCTATTTAAACCACGCCCGAACAGCAGCCCATGCTTCGCGTTATTCTGCACTTCAGCAGCGTGACGCTCACCGCGCCTGCAGCATCCAGTCCTCTGCCACGCTCACCTCGAACCTGGACACCATCCTAGAAGAAAGAGAAAGAAGAACAAGAACTTACCTTTTAATCTTCATCTGTTCCCGAATTCGCTGCACTTCAGAATTGGCAAAGACACGTCAGAAATAAAAGCATTGCATCGCTAGCAGGCGCGCCGCACCATACTTACCAGTCTGCATCTCCCACGGTTCAGCGCTGCAGCCATCATTTCATCACTGCATCTGTGGAACCTGGAAGGGACAAAGAGAACAAGGTGAGCTGGGTGCTAACAAAGAATCAAAGCAACCATATTATACTCTGAGTTACTGCTCCCCTAGGCATCTTTCATCGGCGTTCCACCTCTTTAACGCCGCACCTGTGGGAGGAAAGAACACTTGTTAAAGACATTTATTTCGCTTTTACCGGACAACGCTGGGTAATACAGACTCTTACCCACGCGCTACCTGCAGCACTTCAGGTGAACTCTTTTCGGATTAAGCTGCAATACAAAAGGGATAAAAACGGGTGAATAACAGAATTGAACTCTATAGACATACTTACGGCTCCTTGCCATTTACCACGGAGTCCAACACGTCTGGAACTCACCCAAAATCTTCAAACCAGTGAAGCAACTGGGATTCTACGCACCCCTGCGCTCGGTGCAGGATGAAGAGCTCATCATTTCAAACAATAAGGTGAGACAACAAAAGGGGAATATCGGGGTGCTTAGAGGGAACGAATTAAATGAGTGCTTCCTTGCATCCACTGGGTGGCTAATTCCCCTCCTCATGCTTTTAGGAAACTACTTTTACGAATCAAGCAGACGAATCTAGGAAGGCCGGTCCAGTCAGCCGTCTCTGCACTATGAATAACGCTGGTGGAGACCTTAGCAGTCCAGTTCCGATCAACACCCCCGTGGGAATCAGGTGAGCGTTACAATTTGTGTGTTCCCATTATATTGCTCCCTTCTGACTGATAAATTAATAATTGTTTATTCAAGAAACCTTGTGTGTAAGTTCATTTGAACACTGGTCACTCTGAATCTCTAACTCCCCTACAGCTCACATTGACCCCTCTTGAGATAAGCCTGGCTGCTCAACACTTCCAAAACGGTGTAATATAAGCTTATACCAAAGGTTGGGTTTCCCATTACCTGTAGTCAGGGTTGTTGTAGTGTTTCCAAAGGGTACTGCATACAATCTTGCCTAACAAAGCCCACCCTCGACTCCCTTCTACCGACCAACTATAGACCTATCTCAAACAAATTCATAGCTAAACGAATCAACCAAACAGCCTACACCCAGCTATGCCTTTTCACAGAAGCAAACCTCAACCCCTCCCAATGCGGCTTCAAAAACCTATGAGGAACTGAATCGTGTCTATTCTCCGCCTGAGAGGATCCTCAGATGCGGAAGGTTGTACTGCACTACACCATTTACCACCACACCCTCATGTACAGAATCCACGCTCCCAGCATCAGAGATGCAGCTATGAAGTGGATTGTCCTCCTCCCTCGCCAACAGATCCCAAATACACATGTCTTCTCCTCGACTACTTTCCCCGTCACACACAGAATGCCACAGGGCACCTCTCTCTTTCCCTCTGCTCTTTAACCTCTACATGAGCCCCCGTCTCCACACTCATTCGCATACGTAGCCCGTCCAGCTATAACTACGCACATGACACCCAAATCATCTTCAAGATCCCAAAGGGCCCTTCCTCCACCTCCCCCAACCTTGCATCATGCCTCACAGAAATGGACCACTGGATGACTGCTAACCACCTTCTTCTCAACACTGAAAAAACTGATCTGTTGGAAGATGACCCTTGGACTCAGACCTGGCACTATCACTTCACATCAACTAAGTGATCAAAACCTGCTGCCTACACTTACGCATTCTCTGACGCATCGTCCACTACCGGACCTTCCCACACAGTTGTCGTAATCGTTGCTAAAGTCCTCTTACGCTTATACTATGCCAATTCCCTCTACCTAGCGGACCCCTGAAAACTCCAATGGATACAAAGCACTACAGAAAGGCTCCTTCTTGCACTAGGCCCAAGAGACCACATCACACCTGTCCTTCACTTGCAGACCGGGCGGCAATCCACCTCCAAGGCAATGAGCATCACCCAGCAAGCACTGCACAACACTGGACCAGAGTATCTGCAACACAAACTCACACCCTACAGGCCGACTGGAAACCTGAGATCAGGCACAGCTCTGCTAGTCATCAAAGTTGCAAAATCAACCATAATAAGTGGGGGCAGGGGAGGTCGTTCTCCCTCCATGCACCCACAATCTGGAACTCACATCCACAGCATCAAGGATCACATTGCTTTCCAAAAGGCTGACAAGACCTGCCTCTGCCTTCCTGCATGCTGACTGGCAAAGACTGCCTCCTGGGTGGACTATCACCCGCCCAGACAGGAAGGTGAGGGGGCACCAGAGGAGTCACCTGAGGAAACAAGGCGATATATAGACCACACTGAAAGGATTCTAGTAAATCTGTATGATATTATCTGCATAACCTTATGGTAACCAGATATCAGCCTTGATCACCAGTATGTAGAGCACTCATTACTTTGGAACATAGGTGTATCCTTCCCGGGCACACCAACCCACCTGCATACATCCGCAACATTCACTACTCTACTTCACAACACACATCACCACTACCAATAGAAGGCTAATTTGGTCCAGCAGTGCACATAATCAGTTTCCTTGACTCGCCTACTCTCCTGATAGTCTATCACAGCACTCATCCACTATCCAGATCACCATGGTTAGCTATCAGGGACCTAATCACCCCTACCTACCTTAGTACTGGCTAGAAGGCACACACGCATTACAGAATCCTCCTTCAAATCTCACTTCACGGATTTCGTTCCTCCAAGGGTGTCCCTCCCCCTCTGCACTTTGTGGCCATAAGAATGGCAGTAGGCCCTATACAAATGCAATATAACATAAGATAACTAGATTTGTTGTAGCAATGTGGGTCATCTGGGAGTGTGCTGTCTGGAAATTAATTACAGCACACATCTTAACTGGCCTGCTTCTTGAGTGCAGTATTGTTATCCTCTGACTGCAGATCGCCTTCCTTGTCTCCTAAAGTTCATTGCATCATATGCCTGCCAGTAATGATGTAGCCGTTTCCCTTGCCACTGGGAATACTAAGGACTTATACTAGTTCCAGATCCAGGTTCGATATAGGGAAAAATGAGGCTACAAGGGATGATCCACAGGATTTGAAGCAGCGACCAAATTATAAACCAGCAGCCACAGATTGAGGCCAAAAAAAGGTATAAGGATGTGGTAAAGGCTACAGCGTCATGAAGGATTGGACTACGGTTTGAAGGTGGAGTGCAAGGTTGCCAAGTATGTTTTTTCAGGGTGCGGTTTTGGCTACACAGCCAAGGGCAGAAATGAAGCCTCTGGGCACAGAAGAAATATTGAAGCAACTCAGACCATGTCATCCACAGCAGCAAGATATCACAATGGCACAGCACAATAATACTTTCTACAGTGCCATGGCTGCTTTTAAAAACACTTTCAAGGATCTAGCCGCCCAGGTCTTTTTGTAGCAAAGCAGGTTCTTTGGTGTCTGGAGAGCAACTTCCTGGCAATTGAGTGATTAACAATCATGTCAGGAAAGATGACAAGATAAATAGCACTATGTTAAGTACAAGTACCACAAGAGGGAAATAACGTCTGCTTGAAGAAAACACAAATTCACCTTCACTGAACCGTGAAGCCAAATATAAACATTCCCAATTATCACATACAATGCTGCAGCACAATCTTATGTGTGTTCACCCCAGATTAAAAGGCACAATAATAGGAGTTCCTAACCACAACTTCAGCATGTGCCTTGGTCCCACAGTGAAATAATTACATCTGAAGAACAAAAGGAATCTTACTTCTCGATGTATGCACAGTAGCCAATCGCCGATAAAGGGTCTTTTGCTTGGGGTCTGGGTGGAAGCCACTCTTTGTCAAGTAAACATGGATGTATATCGAGCCATTATGCTGTACGCTCTGAAAAAGAGATGAAACCAAAGAAAGGGCTGATGTTAAATGGACAAACTCCAAGGAAACCCTCGTATGGGTTTTTGGTACACAGGCAGGTCTCCTCATTCCTCAACTATTGCAGTTAGATATGGTGTGAAACTGCTCCTAGTCACTGCACAACTTAACTGAAAACTATAATTCTGATCTGCGCATAGAAACTGGGCACACTACCACAATGTTCATACTTACTAACATTTTACAAAAAGGGCTCTACTGAGGGTTTAAGGCTAACAGGTTATTCTTGACTCTCATAGTTGGCAAAACAGTAAAGTCTTCAATTTCAGGAAGTGAAGAACGGTGGTATTAAGGTACAGTTTACAGTTGCATAAGCACACAATTAGGGGATGTCCACAATACACTACGAAGCTATGCCTAAAAGAAATATGTACACAGACATTAGGAACTCAAAATTATAAGCAGGGCATTAGGAAAAAAAAGTTGCCCAAAGGACAAAAAACAGCAATCAAAACAAGTATCTACAAGTTTTTACAGGTAAGACTTCTCAATATCTAATAGCTTATCTGTTTAAGAGCTTGCCCATAAAAAAGAAATAGGACAAAATCTATAGGCAGTTGCTTGTTATGTTATAGAACAGTCTACAGTTGCCAACACAAAGAATTGCAGCAATACAAATTAGGGACCCTACAAAAGTTCTCCAGACCATGAATCAACAGCGGCCTGGAATACTGCACCGATTATTACAAAATTCGAATTCAGACACCTATGGTTAGTGTTCCCAGTAGAAAGTTCTGTGGGCTTCATCACTGCTGGTCTCAAGTGCCTGCTCTTTCGTGGGGCATCCTACATCCTTTCATGTACTAAGTCCACACTAGAGCATCACAGCCATGACCGGGCACATTATTGTGGTATCTTGCTGCTGTGGATGACTGGCTGTCCATCTTGAAGATATTCATGTGAGCCAGCTGACCTCGTCTAATTTGCACGAACATTTCTTCTGTTCCAAGGTGATTCAAGTTCTGCCCTTGGTACAGGAGCAAAAACGGCACGCTGAAAAATGAACACATTCATACTGCACTCTCGAACCGTGGTCCGTTTCTTCACGGCTCTACAGCCTTTACCGCATCGTTGCTCTTTTTCTGGCCTCAAATCTGTGGCTGGTGGTTTATTTGGCAGCTTTTGTGCATATTATCTTTCCAGGAAAAGCCACCCGACTGCTTCTGATCCTATAAGTCATGCTTCAGATCCTCTTGGTCGATCTCTATAACCTTCCACTTCCTGGTCTCTGGTCTTGGAACCCGTTTGGGAATAGTCTTGGGTAATCCTGAAGGCAAGGGAAAAGGCAACATCCTTACTGGTAAACATATGATGCAATCTGCAGTCAGAGGGTAGCAATACTGGACGGGAAGCAACCCAGAAGGACCACCAAGGTGAGCAGTATGCTCCATTTCACAAACTGGCATTTGGACACTGCTTCTGTGTGAGGGAGCGGAGCCCCAGAGACTGGGACAGCCTGGCTGCCATTCAAAGTGCCGCCCTCCAGAGGATACATATAACAATCTTAAACCATACCAGGCACCCATGAACAAGTAGAACCAGAAACATTCTAGGTTTCCCAGCAGGCAACAATATTGCCACTAATCGTCTTTTCTTTTTTACCCGCCAACAAGAGAAAAAGCTGCTTGCTTACCTCTCGGCTGGATGGATACGCCACACCCATTTGCCTGCAGTCCTCAGGCGACAGTGGAATGCTGCAAAATGAATGTGTTTCTCCAGATTCCAGGATGGCGTTAGACACTTATAAAGCCTTGCATACTGTCAACAGGCCCATGATGGCAGGTAAGCGGCCCAATTACCAAAATCACAGTAAATCAATAATGGCTTAATGAATGAATGTGAGAAATGTCTATGGCCGGACTAATCAGAGTGCATGAGACGGATAACCCTGGGAAAGAACTCAATTAAGAGGGTGCAGAGTCCTACAACTCCATAGGCATAAAAAGGTGGGGGGGGGGATCTGTAGGAATCACTGACCCAGAGGTAGCAGATATACTCTTCAAAGCTCCCTTCAGAAAATAGGAGACCAATACCTGGATGAACACTTTGGAGTCTATTGACCCTATAGAGACTGCAGACTGTGATATAAAGACTTGGCCCGCTGAGGAGTGAACTTCTGAGGTTGAAGCTGGCTGCTTGGACTCTCCCCAAACAATTTAAAAACCCTTGGGGGTGAAAGGAGGACTGTAGAGCGTGTAGCCTTACACCAGCAATATAGAGGGAGAAAGAATAAGCAAGACCATTGGAAGGACAGTTCAATCTCTTCCCTGAGTGGGACCAACAGAAGGGTAGGATTGGCAGCTTGGCTCCCCCCTTACATACTGCACCCTCCTTTCGAGGGTGGAGGTTTAATGGCGGAGCATCTGGAAAACATGATAGCGGGTCCTCTCCAACAGTAAACCCTAATGAGAGAACGTGAACGAAGCAAGACTGAGTCAGGAGGGCAAAATCTGCTGTTAAAGTGTCAATTTCTCTTGATAATCTCCTGTTACCAGACTCCCTGGCAGGGAACCATGATGTGCAAAAGAGAGACACAGATAACGACTAACCGGAAGTATGTTGTTTTAATCACCCATCTTACAGGATGACAAAATAAATCTCGGCTTTTCTTACATTTTAGACAACCTTCTTTTTTGAAAGGCCAATTTACTTAAAGGTGAAATACATCACTTAACTTCCATTGGACAAACACTTCCTGGAACATATGATCATTTTCTGTCACAATTACCTAATTTATTAAAATGTCATGACTAGGTGTTTTCCAAATTTCAGTAAACCACAAGATATATTTCACAACCTGAAAACTGCGAAAGGGCTGTTTTTTGGAAATCACACTTTCGAGACTTCATACGCATTCTGTCCAAGGTCATCTCACCTTGCTTAACTATTTCAGCCCACTGCAAAATTTTATTTATAAAAAACCTTTAAAACACCACCGTTCGAAACAGTATATACCTACCATTTAAACCACCGAATCATTGCGAACTGGCTTCTGCCCAATGCACTCCCTTTTTTTGCACACAGCACATCATTAGTATAATGAGTCCAAAATATAAGTATGTCCAATCAACCAGTTAAAAACACTAAAAATGCACCCCTATAAAAGAAACAGAATGCAGACTGATATGAAAGGGGAGTTGCATTGGTAAGCAAGTTTGTTCAGTCAAGGGATTTGGCAGCAATGTGAATTGTTTAAGAATAGATGTCTTTGTAAATTATAGAAGGGGATCTTGAATGTCACTATAGTCCTTTAAACTGGACCAGGGGGACAGGGCCTTTTCAAAAATACTTTCGTCTTAGTGCTCAGCAGCATCAAACTAGGCTTCTATGTGCTTACCATGCTGTCGAACAAGCGTCAAGTCGGTTCAAAGTGAAGGCTTTCGCTGGAGTGAGTGAGCATTCGCGACCATCGAATATTTCAGTCGAGTCAGCATAAAAACTAGGTCAAGTCTGCATTCAGGATGGGCAAGTCGATTGCTTCCAGCAGTTGGCACTCAAGTCAGTTGCTTCCAAAGTCGAGGATGCCATAGGTTCGGGATCACCCAGCCCGCTTCAATGGGTAGAGCTGGCATTGGGATGGCTCAAAGTGCGGCAAATAGCTTGAAGTGCAGCAAGCAGCTCGAAGATGTGTAAAGTGCCAAAAGCAGCAAAGGGAGTCTGGTAATCGCTTGAATTGCCTGGAGCGTGCTCAAGTTGACTCACATACATCATAAAATGATGTGGAAGGATTCAAGCTGCTTCTAGTTTACTGGGATGTCCAATACAGGGTCTTTAGGACAAGGTCATTTCTGATCAAGGTGGGTGGTTGGGGTCCTTCTCCAGTCAGCAGGATTCAGCTCAGAGTGCACAGACCAGCAGATGGGCATTGGTCCTCAGCAGTTCACACCCACTGTCCCCAGTAGATGGTTAGGGAGCAGAGCTTGGACACCCGTCTTCACTTCAATTTTCCCAAAAGAGGTCCAGTGAACCGGTCTTGCCTGGGGAGTTAACTACTCATCAATAAAGGCCAAATGTCACATGGGAGTGGTTCAAAGTAAGGCTGTTGCAAAGGGTCCAAATCCAGACTGCTTTAACAAGCGTCCTCTGCCTTTTCAACATACCCAGTGTGCCCCTTCTGTAGCAAATGGGGCGGTCAGGAAGTTGTAGAGAGCCCTAGCAGGAACGAAGAAGGTGGAACCTCTCCCTCAGCCTCCCTCTCACCTCTGGCTACTCAAACCCCACCCCTTCCCATGCTGGGAACTTCAGCGGTCAGCAACCTGGAGCGAGTGCAACTTTGCTAAGTCAGTGCTGCCTTTGAAGAACCGAATACCAGAAGACCTACTGTGGCATGGGTTCCTGTGCCCTGAGAGGAGAGTTTTGTCATCAAATACGCAGCTTCCTGGTCATTGTCCCATTATGCTGTAGAGGAGACACACGAGCGAGATTCTGAAACGCTTAACAGTCATAGCTAAGCACTGCTGCACAAAGGTGACACTAATACAATATCAAATTGCTGTTGCTATGGGATTGTGTGACCCTAGTGTGACCCTTGCAGCCACCATGCCACAACCAGGCATGGCTTATATTTACAGTTTAGCATGCCGCCAGATTGGCTGGATAAACTATTATAATTTGAATCAGAGGTGCAGACAATTAAAAAGCCACCTGTGTGGATTGGCCGCCAGGGGGCACACAGATGAGCAGCACCTCCGTGTGAGTTCTGTACACACGGGCCCCAAAAGTGACCTGAGCCCCCACTTTTGACCCCCCCCGGGCGCACAATCGTGACACCCCTTGAAGCGTGAACCTTTCCCTCCACCAAAGGATCGAAATTTCAGTGGAAAACGGTGGCCCCAGACGCAAGAAAAGACCCCCGGCGTGACCCCCCCCCCTCCAAGCCCACACGCAGCAGATGAGCCGACGGCAGCACCGGAGCTGGCACTGAGGTACCCGGCCCCTCCCACCGCCCGCTCGTGTAGAGCGCAGACCCTGCTGCGATTTCCACAGGCAGTCCCGGCTTCCCTGCCCCTCTCGAGGACTCCGCAGCAGCCCCCGGATGCGAGACAGGGAGGCCTGCGGAACGCCCCCAGTCCTCCCGTTCATGCGGTGTCAGAGTGTGGCGCCCAGAAGAAAGGAGCACCAGCACAACGGAGTGGGTAGGTGCCCCCCCGCACCTCCTCGGAACACTTGGCGAGCCTGTGCCTTCGCCTGGACCTCGCTTCCCCCTGAGGCACCCTCCGTGGGCATAGTCGCGGAGGGAGGCCCCTTCCGGCCCCCCCAACCCAGCCTCAGACAGAGGACGCAGCCGGAACGTGGAGCGATCTGGGCCTCGTCCCGCGTCTACCACCACAGACAGCGGCACTCGCCACCTGGCCCATCCAGGAGGGGCGCCTCCACGGGGACCTCCCCCGGCACTCCCTACCCTGAAAGGTCCTGAGGGCCCATACGAACTGCGACCTGTGGCCCAAGCACCCCTTCACAGTCCTGGTACAGGCGATTAAATCCCCCCCCCTTGGCCACAAAACAACCCATAGCACAGTCAGTGCATCTGGAATCCTCTCAACCTCCACATACAGGGTTCCTCAATCAAGAACACCCTACGTTGAGCCCTACCATCCACCATCTGCATTAATCTACATGCTGAGGCCCACCGCTAATTTCCGGGTGAGCGCTTCTTGGATATACCCCTAGGGGCTACGCAACATGATGCAAGGGATGAGCCTCTAAACAGAGGACAACGCTGAGGGTTGGGCCCCCACCAGTGGGGCGTGTGCCCTCCTCCGCGCACCGTATACTCAACTGCCCCCGCTAAGAGCCACGCAGACGGATCATCAACACACACAGTCAGGACACCCATACACCCATACAGGTAGCCCTCTGAATTTCGCCAAAGCTTGTGCCTTCCGCCGCGGGACCCATTCACCACGACCCCTCTCGAGCCCACCAATATGATCGGTCCATACACTGGACCCCCCCTAGCATCACAGCGGTCCCAGAGCTGGAAACAGACGCAAATGGATGGAACAGCCCTTGGTTCCAGGGCGTGTGCCTCCTCCCGCCAGTAAGCCCCCCACCATTTTGGACTTCCTGAACGGCGCTCCGCCACGTACTCCGAGAACGCTACATCACGCCAGTGCAGAGGGTAAGGCCCCCACTCCCGGGGCGTGTGCCTCCTCGCATACAGGCATCATATGAACTTCCAAAGCAAGCTGGCCAGGTTCGCCTACACCCCACCACACCTGGAACCAGATACAAACACCGCCATGTCAATGGAAACGTCTGAGCCAGGAGCGGCAGCCACAAAGGGAGACATCGCCGCCCTCTCCCCTTCTCCCTCACGTTTCAACATGTGAGTGTATCGCAGACCTGCTCGGAACCGACCCAAGTGATGGAATGCAGGAAGAATCACTACAAAAAAAAAAAAAAAAAAGCGAGAGAGGGACCCCAGGGCCCGAAAAGGAAAAAAGTTAGGGGATCTAGAAAGTATAGACGGCCCAATGACACTCCAGACAGTAACAAGTGACAGGGCATATGCAGGTCCCTCTTCACGGTGACGTACGTCTTAATGCCAAGCCCATGTGACTACTGGCACTTTCGAGTTCGGTACAGTGGCCCGGCCTGTTCTGGCGCATGACAAGAGCGCCATCAGAAGCACACAAACTATCAGCTGGTGGAGATGAACCCTAAAACTGCAAGTATCAATGCACAAACTAGATCTCAATAGCAGTTACCATTGTTTGTTAATGTGTTGGTAAGAGCAAAATGCAAAAGAAACGAAGAAGGGCGGGGGGGGCTCAGAATGTTATATAGATGATAGCCGCGGTCTGGGTTGTGCGGTTACGACCCTCACTAGTGGTCCGACAGTAGACTGGCTGCATGCATGCACCTGGTCCAAATCGGACGCCATCCAACTGGGACACAGACCCCCATAAGTAAAATTAGGGGCGGACAGTTGAAACTGGGGACAACGGGTATGAGGTTTAATACCCGGAGGGGAAGGGGGGGGTGCGGGTAAGGGGCACACCAAATCGTAAAGCCTCCGTTAATCAAGAGCAGCTGTCACATTACTTTCCACCATGGCAATTTCCTGCAATGGGCAGCGTGACGTCACGACCGATTACTATCAACATAACAATGATCCAGTGTCATAACGAATCAAGTGACCGGCATGGCATACTCAAAATTGCCACGCTGAATGTTAAGGGACTTAACTCCCACACCAAAAGATCGCTGGTGTCCAGAGAGTTCAAGAGGGCAAAACTGGACATACTCTTTCTACAAGAATCTCGATACAGCAAAGGAGAAGAGAAGAAAGTCCTATACACCGAGCTGGGCTCGGAATACTGGGGCTACGGCCCACTAAAGAAAGCGGGAGTCGGCATCAATAAAATGATCCGATTTGAACTCCTAAAGTCCTGGAGGGAAGCGAGGTGCAGAGCGCTAGTATTAGTGGGCAAGATACAAGGCACAGTCATCACCCTCGCGTCAGTGTAGGCACCCAATACAGGACAATCTAGATTTTTACAACAGATAATCCCGAAAGTCATGAGCGAAGCAGAGGGTGAAGTCATATTGGGAGGTGATCTGAACACGTGGCTGGATCCGAATCAAGATAGGCAATCAGGCCACTCTTCCACGACCCCTCCATCGAGCACCGGATGTCCACCGGCCGCAGACATGATGGATGCCTACAATCTTACCGACGCTTGGAGACATATGAACCCCAACCAAACTGGCTTTACCTTCTTTTCAACACCGCATGCGACGTTCTCCAGAATAGACTATATATACCTAACCTCAGACCTCACTGCGGCGATGTCGGAATCCACCATCACTCCTGTCACATAGTCAGACCACGATATGGTCACGGTCACTATTGATCAGATGGCCCTCCCCCGAAGGAGCTCCAAATGGCGCTGCAACAAGACTCTAAGGATTCAATATTTCGGGAACAGCTTGAGCAGGACATTACCCAATACTTTGAGCACAACAACACGGGCGAAGTTTCCATGAACACAGTATGGGAAGCAGGCAAGGCGACCTGGAGAGGGCTACTCATTAAAGAGGGAGCAGCAAAGAAAAGAGAACGCCAACTGATAGAAAGCAGGCCCCGAAACTAAATCACCCAACTCGATCTCATGGCTCAATCTGCAGAACAAGATAGACGACTAAAGATTAAACAGGCCAACGACAAGAGGGAAGAACTACAAATGCTGGAGGCGGTTAGCATCGCTCGCAAGCTCCAATACCTGAAGCAGAAGCATTATGAACACAGGGACAAAGCAGGTGCCCCATTAGCTGCAAGACTCTGCGGTCAGCGCCAAGAGCGATGGGTACCCACGATCAAAAACGAAGGAGACCCCAGCAACCCATATCCCCACAGCATCCCTGAAGCCTTTTCCGACTTCTACGAAAAATTATACACTTCACACGCTGCCCCGCACCCAGAAGCGATATCAGATTACATGGACAAAATATCCCTGCCTGCTCTCCCACCCGATACAGTACAAACCTTGGAAGCTCCCATCACAGGAGAGGAAATTGAAGAAGCAATCAAAAGACTTCCGACAGGGAAGCCCCGGGGTACGACGGCTATACAGCAGGGTTCAATCAGACTTTCAAACATGCTCTTCTTCCATTCATGGTCGACCTTTTTAACAGCATCCTTCAATCCGGTGTATCGCCCGAATCCTTCTCAGATGCATTAATAACAGTAATTCCCAAGGAGGGTAAGGACCCAAAGCAGTGTGCCTCCTATCGCCCAATATCCCTTCTAAATATTGATGCTAAAATCTACACGAGAGTCCTCACTGCAAGGCTGGAGTCACACATGCCCTCAATAATCCACAACGACCAAGTGGGCTTCATTTTAGGCAGACAGTGTGCAGACTCCACTCGAAAGACCCTGCACTTAATTCACGAGGCCCAAAAATCGTTGAGCACGCCTGCACTATTTTCAATAGATGCCGAGAAAGCGTTCGACAGAGTCGAATGGCATTTCCTGGAGGCCACGTTGAAGATGATAGGCTTGGGCCCTACACTCCGTCAAGGGAGCAAGGCTGTCTACACACCCCCAAAAGCATCAGTGGCAGTGAACTCCCAATTCTCCCGCTGGTTTCCTCACAGTAGGGGTATGAGACAAGGTTGTCCCCTTTCGGCAATACTCTTCGCGCTGTCCTTGGAGCCTCTTGCCCTAATGCTCAGAGCAGATCCTGCTGTGGAGGGGATTCAGGTAAATGGCAGAGAATATAAACTAGCCTTGTATGTGGGTGACATCCTGCTCCATGTATCTAACCCAGCGTCCTCAATCCCACGAGCGATTCACCTGATAGAGGAATACGGCACACTCTCGGGTTTCAAAATTAACAAAATCGAATCTATTCTTTTTCCACTCCACGACTTATCCCCTGAACAAATAGCACTTGAACACCTTGAGCTGATCATCGGAGGTCCAACGCTGAGATACTTAGGGATCAATTTAACACGCCGCCTCGACAACCTTTAAGAAGCAAACTTTCCTCCACTGCCTGAAGCCCTCGAGGCTGATCTTGGGAAATGGAAACCACTGACTATCTCCTGGATGGGACGCCTAAACGCTATCAAAATGGTGACCCTCCCACCGTTTTTATACCCCTTTCAGGTCCAGCCCATCACGATCCCAGAAAACTTCTTCAGACAAGTCAAGACGGCCATACTAGAATTCCTGTGGAATGGAAAAAAAAAAAAAAAACAGGATCCCCTACGATGTCTTAAAACTACCAAAGGAACTAGGCGGAGTGTGCCTTCCGGACATAGAACGCTATTATCAGGCCACGCAACTCAGAATCCTGATCCCACAGTTACGAGACAGAAAGGACCTCCAATGGGTCCAGCTGGATAACAACATTCTAGCCACTGTAACCCTAGCAGAATGGTTATGGGTCCCCAGATCGAAACTCACAAGAAGACTGCGCGATCACCCGATATTGGGCACAATGTGGAACGTATGGAAAAAAGAGAAAGCAATGTCGGGGGTCACCACGTGGCCTTCACGTCTGAGCCATCTCTGGTCGCCGGGATCAGAGAAGAGATCCCAGAACACGCTAGATATCAAACATGGTTCGACACCGGTCTTGAGAGAGTCGGTCAGCTGTGGAGAAAAGGAAAATTCATCTCTATTACGGAACTAGAGGAAGCCCTTCAAATTCACCCGATACCAATCTTCTTGTATTTGCGGTTGAAAGGAGTATTGTCCAGAAGAGAATGGAAAGCCATCACACAGAGAACCGACGCCCTTTGAGACGATCCTAGACACGTCCAGCACCTCCAAAGGCCTAATAGCGCAAATGTACAGAGCCCTAATCACCAAAGACGATGCTCCGAGTCTCCGTCTCAAAGCAAGAGGGGAAGAGACTTTGGCAGAGAATTTGACCAACAGGCTTGGGACAAAATTTGCGAGACGCCATCCAAAATATCGATCGCAGCTCAGTATGGACTACACGCCATAAAATTACTCCACAGGTGGCAGTACGACCCACACAGGCTGTCCAAAATGTTCCAAACCTCCAGGCCGAGATGCTGGCGACAATGTGGCAAGGATGCCGACTACTGGCACATGTGGTGGAATTGCCCAAAAGTTTGCATCTACTGGGAAGAAGTCCTGGGATGGATTAAACAGCTGGACAGCATAGAGAGGGAACCATCCCCCCTCCTGATTCTGTTTGGCCTAGAAGAAGACGACGACGACGACGACGACGAGGTGATTAGGGTAAAAGGACTAGTCTCCCCCCCCTGCTGCTCGCGGCAAGGGCATGCCTGGTCATAAAATGGAAATCTCCACGCCTTCCAGATAAAAAGGACTGGATACAGATTGCCACAAACATGTGTACAATGGAGAAAATAACAGCAATACTTCACGAAAAGGCCGCACGACAAGAATAAGCCTGGTGCGACTTATCGGGCAATACATCACATCCCCAACCACGGAGGATCCGACGTAGCAAAGCGTTAGCACGCAGCCCACACCACCAAAAGCGGAACATCATATGACCCACTGCCACCCACCCATGCCTGTCACAGACCCCATTGGAGATCCATGATCCAAGTATGACCAAAGAAGAACGTCACACAGCCCACTACGGCTCGCCACAGCAATGCCACGAACAAGGAGGACTCAAGAGCTCGGCAGGGGTGAGGGGGCCAGGGCTTTAAATTTTACATTCATTGGCATGACACACGTTAATGTTGTTAAGTATTGTCAAGGTGGACCAGAGCAATCTTTTGATATAACTGTTCATGCATAATATATATCCACCTGTATGTTCATTTCCAATGTCAAAATCAATAAAATTCAAGTTTGAAAAAAAAAAAGCGACCTGTTCCTGCATCAATTTTATGTCTTGCAGCGGTCAGGAATACATATATGACCTTTCAACCCGCCTTGGTGCAACAGAAGAGGCATTGCTGAGGGTGCCAGGATGTTGTCTAAAAAGAAAAAGGCACACCTTTGCACTGGAACATTTTTGCCATGGAGCATTTTATGAAAGGTGGGTCTTATTAACAGACCTCTATTTCAGAAACAGAATGAACCTCATTTTATTTAGTACAAATACAAAAAAAGCATGTGCTATCTCACTCTAACCAGTATTTCTCTCCTTGTCTGCAACAGAATGCTATTCTGTTGCAGACAGGGAAAGAAATACTCACCTGACCAGAGACAATAAAGGAGTCCCCAGTATTTTAGAGGGAAGATAACTCAATATGACAATGAATACCCCAACTTTACTGTGATGGGCATTTTAAGAAAAGCCTGGAAGGGGGATGGGAAGGTACCCTTGTAAGAAGATCTCAAATCCCTTAGTAATGAGAAACTGCCTGCTAAGTGGGGCAGGGGGAGCAGGGACAGGAACTGGAAAGCCCAAAGCCTGGCGCTTTCAACTAGCAACCACTATAGAAAGAAAGGGAGAACAAAGCAAGAACGTTAACAGCTGTGACATTCACCTATGCATAAACCTAATAGCTGGGTGGGGATACCGCATAATGCAGATTTGATAATTACATTGAAAATGGGCTACAGAATAAGTCCCATCATTTGGCCAGCTTTCAGCTATTTCAGGTCAAAACTAAAATAGAAGGGCATGCACTTTTTCAGGGTCTGGCCTTGACTCATCGTCAAAGTCATTTGTGTGACTGAACTGGTTGAAACTCAGCAAAGATAGGGTTGCCCTTAATTGTACGGCCCTTACCTGTTTGTATGGGGCAGATCCTTTCCATTGGTGTGCTGTGACTACCGCCAGCTTGGATTTTGGATAAGAGGAGCCTTGTAGCTATTCAGGAAGTCACCCACTAGAGCCAAGAATCTGATGCAGTGAGGTTTGCATTGAAGACCCAGAGGACTTCTGCCTGAAAACATCCAGCATTGTCCAAGCCATCCAACGGTAAACATCTGCTTCCTCTCCTACGGCCAGGGAAGACCCTTAACTGTGCCTTCCTCCCTTGGACTGATCAGATCAACTAGTCCTGCACCATTGTCCTGCCATCAGACTTCGGAAGTGTCCCAGGACACATCCAGTCAGCTGCCCATTCACTGAGCAGGCCTCTAAGGGAACAGCACCCATCCCGAGCTGGACAATGATCCTCTGCATGTGGCCCAGGAACATAGTTGACTAAATCAGATGCTCTCCTACATGTGCTTGGAGCCTGTACTTTGCCACCACCACTAACGCTGTGGACCCCCGACCACAGTTTCTTTGCAGCAATACTTTGCCTACCGTGTCATGGAAGTCTGCCGCATCATGGGGCTGATGTCCTGTTGCATCTGGTCCATAAAGCTGGAACCACAGCCTACCAGACCCAAAACCAACACCTACTTCAGGGATGTTGGGTAAGATTTTCAGAGGCATGATGAATCTTTCTGAACTGGGTCAACCCCAGAATGTTTTGCTTTTACTGGTGGATTATTTATCCATGTACCTCCGAGTAGGAACCTTTTTCTGGATGTCATTTTTAAGACTCTCCATAGTTCTTTTAAAAGCGATCGTCTTTGACAAAAGTGCCTATTGCTGCTCGGTCGCCCTAAGGGCTCCCCCCTTTCAACTTTCTCTGGCTAACTGTGAGAACTACAGGTACCAAGGATCTTTGTATCCTTTTCCATTTTATTAGGCGAGACCAGCAACCCGCACCTTAAGTGGAGTGCTGGGGCGATACATTTAAAAAGAGATTGGATACTCTAACATTTATGTTAAAAGGCTAAACTTAGCTTAAATGGCTGGTGGCGCTGAACCTTTATATTAAGTCGTATACCTTTACTGGTAAAGGCACCCATTTTACTGTCTTTTGTCGCCATTTTACGGTTTGTCCTTTCTTGTTCCTTCCCCTGACATCCAGAGTGGGAAATTCCTTTGTGTGATTTTCATCTTCAGCGGGAGTCCCGTGGACTCCCCGCCTGTAAAAATACATCCGTTCTGTATTATATTGTGTTGGCCTAAGCGCGCGCGCACACACACACACACACACACACACACACACACACACACACACACACACACACACACACGGAATCACGCAATTGCACCATCCGAACTCCACCTTGGTCCATTTTGCTCACTTTGCAGGTTTTCGCACTACGTAGAGTGAAAGTTCACAGCCTGGAAAGCTCTTAACGTGTCCTTGCACAGAAATGCGAGAAATGCTGAGCACATTGTTTGTCTTTAGCTTAGAGCCTTGAAGAGCTGGCACAAACGTAGATAATCAGTAGTTTACCGTGCCTTCCTGACTTCCGAGGCTAATTTTGCAAAAGTAACAATTCATGCCATGTATATTTCTGAAAGCCTGAGCTACCGAGTCCAAATTCAGACTGACCTTTTAGTCAAGCAACAGATAAAGGAGCCAGAGGAATGTTACGTTGTATTAGGAACAAGATGTACTCTTAAACCCCACTCTGCTCTGTTCCCAGACAGTAAATTGTCTGCGGGGTGAAGCAGAACACTGCAGCATGTGTTGAATACCTATGCTTCACAGGTCATTAACTATTACCACGCAATAGACTGGGACGAATTTGAAGTGTTTTGAGTAAGTATAAAATATGTTCGCTCCACCATGCCATCGCTCATCTTCTCTATGGCTGTATACAGGCATGGATGAATCTGGGTCCACTTAAGCAATAAGACAATGCATTACTTACCGTAAAAGCATTTCTGATGGTTGTATCTGCTTAGATTCAACATGCTGTGCATAGGTCCGACATCCAGTGGTCACTGCGGAGTATTGCATTTTGTTTTTCGTAGTCGAAAAGGGGACGTCGACAAGGCGCGTCTGTAACACTATCCCTATAGTGACGTGCGTTGTACCCACAATCCCTCACGCGTCGAGGTCCCTCTGTTTGTATTTTTCTGCCCTGAGGGAGCCTTCTAGACGTGAGTGAGTACAGAAAAGAGAGAAATATAGTAGAGGATGTCTATGTTCCTTCCATCCGAGCGGGGAGGAAGGGCGGGCGCATGTGAATCTAAGCAGATACAACCATCAGAAATGCTTTTACGGTAAGTAATGCATTGTCTTCTGATGTTTGTTAATCTGCTTAGAATCACATGCTGTGCATAGACTAGCGAGCAGTACCCGGAGTTGGCGGTGGGTTATGAGAAGGAACAGTAGAGAAAAGATGTCTTAATACTGCCTGTCCCACCTGGGAGTCAGATCTAGAGTGTGTATCTAGACAGTAGTGTTTTGTAAAGGTGTGCACAGAACTCCAGGTAGCCGCTTTGCAGATGGACTCAAGGGGAACATTTGCAATGAATGCTATGGAAGCCCCAGTGCCTCGAGTGGAATGTGCTCTTGGCTTGAAGGGTAGTTCTCTCTTAGCAAGAGTGTAACAGAGAGTGATGCATTGTACAATCCATCTAGATATAGTGGACTTAGAGACTGCATCTCCTTCTCTTCCTGCTGCCACCGAGACAAAGAACTGATTAGTCTTTCTCAGTGATCTGGTTCTTTCCATGTAGAACATGACAGCTCTGCGTACATCTAGTGTATGCAGACTTTTTTCCCCCAAACTGGAAGGGTTTTGAAAGAAGGTTGGTAGTTCTATAGATTGGTTTACATGAAATTTCTAGATGAATGTTGGTGCAAACCTTGGGTGTGTGCGAAGAGCCACCTTATCCTTGTGAACTGATACGAAGGGGTCTAGTACAGAAAGAGCCTGTAGTTCACTTACTCTCCTAATGGAGGTGATAGCTATTAGGAAAGCAGTCTTAAGAGTGAGGTATTTAAGAGTTGCCTTGTGCATGGGTTCGAAAGGAGTGCCCATGAGTCTAGAAAGTACCACGTTTAAGTCCCATCCGGGAGCTGGGTTAGCTATCGGGGGGTGTATTCTCTTTACCCCCTCCATGAAGGCCTTGATAACTGGTATCTTCCACCACGACACTAAGTTGGGAAGTGGTGTATGCAGAAAGTGCCGCTAGGTGGACTTTAATGGAATTAAACACTAGACCTGAATCCAGTAAATGGGTCAAGTGCAGAATAATGTTAGTGGCAGAGCAGTCAACCGGGTTGATGTTCTTACTTCTACACCAGATGACAAATCTTTTCCACTTGCTAGAATAGCAGTGGCGAGTATTAGGTTTTCTGGCTTCCCCGAGGATGTCCATACATCTCTGAGGGAGATGTAAATGTCCAAATTCTATGATCTCAGGAGCCAGGCTGCTAAGTTCATGGTCTGAGGGCATGGATGCAGTGTCCTGCCCTTGTCTTGTAACAGCATGTTGTACGGGCAGGGAAGTTTCATTGGGGGAGATAGGGACATCTCCATCAAGTGAGCGAACCATGGCTGCCGGGCCCACATTGGGGCTACTAGTATCATGGTAACCTGCTCTTGGTGCATCTTGTGCACCACTTTGTTGAGGAGGGGAGTCGGGGGGAAAGGCGTAAACAAATTTCCCTGACCATTGAATCAACAGACCGTTCCCCTTGGACTGGTTCTGGGGGTACCTGGAGGCGTAACTTTGGCATTGTGAGTTCTCCAGGGTTGCGAACAGGTCTATTTCCGGGAAACCCCATTGCGTGAAGACGTCTAAGACGATGTTTTCCTGCAATTGCCATTCGTATTCTTTGGGTAGGGGGAAGTCTCTGCTGAGTTTGTCTGCTAGCAGATTGAGTTCCCCTGGAACATGTTGTGATAGTAGGAACATGTGTTTGAGAGCCCACTTCCATATATTCTGGGACAGCTTGGACAGTCCTGGAGAGTGAGTGCCCCCTTGCTTGTTGAGATAGTGCATGGCTGTGGTGCTGTCTGTGAGGACCATCACTGTATTTCCTTGTAAGTGTTCCTGAAAGGCTTTCAGTGCTTTGAACACTGCTAATAGTTCCAGCAGGTTTATATGCTTGGATGCTAAGCTCGGAGTCCACACTCCGTGAGCAGTCTGATGGGATAGGTGAGCCCCCCATCCTGTAAGGGATGCGTCTGTGGTTAGAGTGGCTTCCACTGCGGGTGTGGCAAAAGTTTTCCCTAATAACAGGTTTTCCTTTGTCCACCACCGTAGCGAGAGAACCAAGGCCTGCGAGACCACCACTAGATCGTCCCATTGTCCGCTGGCCTGACACCGCTGGCTGTAGAGCCACTCTTGCATTGGGCGCATGCGCAGGCGCGCGTGAGGTACCAAATAAATACATGACGCCATCATCCCTAGCAAGCGCATTGCTTTGCGTACCGTCACCTCTCGACCTGCCACATATTGGGGGATCTGAAACAGCATGTTTTGGACGCTCTCGTTGTAGGGGAAGACGAGGCCGTCCCTTGTTCGAATTAGAGCCCCTAGGAATTGTTTGATTTGGCTGGGGTCTAAGCTGGACTTCTTTTCGTTGATGGAGAAGCCCAGTTGGGACAAAAGGTCTACGGTCCTTTGGGTATTGGAGAAGCATGTTTCGTAAGAATCCCCTGTTATGAGCCAGTTGTCGAGGTACGGGTAAACCGGGATGGATAATCTGCGCAGGTGGGCCGCTGCCACTGCCAGTACTTTCGTAAATACCCTTGGTGCAGATGCTATCCCGAAGGGTAGTACTCTAACTGGTAGTGTTTGTTCTCTATCTTGAACCCGAGGTATTTTCTGTGCGCTGGCAACATTAAAATATGAAAGTATGCATCTTTCATGTCTAGTGTTGTCATGTAATCCCCCAGTGATAACAGTGGGATTACTTCCTGCAAGGTCACCATACGAAACTTTTGGGGTTTGACAAACTTGTTCGCTAGGCGCAGATCTAATACAGGGCGCATGGTTAAGTCCTTTTTGGGTACAAGGAAGTACACTGAATAAATACCTTCTGTTACCTGAGATAGGGGGACAGCCTCTATAGCTTCTTTTTTCAGTAGCTCTTCTACTTCTTGAAGAAGAATGGTGAGGTGTTCCGGTGTCATGCGTCGGTTCCGTGGGGGTCTGTATTTCGGGGAACCGTTGAATTCGATGCAGTATCCGTGGGCTATGGTGGATAATACCCAGCGGTCTGACGTTATTCCCTCCCATGCTGAAAGGAACGATGTAAGCCGGCCCCCGACCGGTGATGTATGGGAGGGGACCCGAATCTTTGGGTCATTTGTTGGTATTGGGCGTGGGGCCTTTTGGACTGGAGCCGCGCCCTCTTCCTTTGCCACGACGTTGGCCTCTTTGACTGAACTGGGTGCTTTGGTTAGAGGGCCAGTTGGTAGCAGAGTAAAATTGTTGTTGGCTTTGCTGCTGGCGTTGGCCACGAAAGGAGCATCTATTGCCATAGCTGCGTCTGTTAGGTGGCCTAGAAATTTGGTCAAGAGTCTTGATGGTATCAAACTCCTTCTTCGCATGTTCTAGGGCCTCATCAACTGCTTTCCCAAACAGATGTGTTTGCTCTATGGGCTTATTTATTAGGGAAGCCTGGGTTTCTGGCTTAAATCCCGAATTGCGCAGCCAGACATGGCGTTTGAAAGGTATTCCCTGAACCAGGGAGCGGCCAGCTGTCTCTGCGGCATCTAAGGAGTTCTTTACGATGCCCTGGTTTACGAGAGTTCCCTCTGATATAGTAGCCAACAGGCGTGAACGCAGGGGTTCTGGTGCGTCCTCTGCTTCGCTGCGCAGCTTGCTCCACTGTGCATCTGCGTAGCTAGCTAGTAGGGAATTGTTATTCGCGATCCTGGTTGAGAAGGCGGCGGAGGTCATGATTCTCTTCCCAAGTGCATAGAGCTTCTTGCCCTCTTTGTCAGGTGGTGCCTCACTAGTAGATAGTGGTACCCCCGCTCTCTTTCTTGTGTTAGTCACTACCAGAGAGTCCGGAATAGAATGTCCCCTGATGTACAAAGGGTCAGAAGATAAAGGGCTGAAGAGCTTTTCTATCCGAGGGTTGACCCCTCTGACTAATGCAGGATTGGAAAGGGAAGGAGTTATTCTTCTCTTTATAGAAGCCAGGAGCGGAATGGACTGGCTGACCGGGGCTTTTTCTTTAATAACTTTTTCTACAAAGTCTATGTCCGGAAGAGTCTCCCCTGTGTCTATTTGAAAATGCGCTGCTGCCTTGCGCAATAGTGCATTAAGTGAAGGCTGGTCATCTATGGGGGAGGTATTCCCAATAGGTGAGTCCTTGGGAGGAGAAGGGTGAACGACATCAGGGTCTGAGTGCACTGATGGGGATTGCCAAGGCTGCACTGATGGGGAGTGCCAGGGCTGTGAGGTAGCTGTATCTTCTTCAAAAGCTCCTGCGCTAGTGTAAGGGTCTTCCTCAAACCTCTCCTCCTCAAGTTCTTCCTCTCCACCCAAAGCCTCCTCATCTTCCTGGAGGTATTGCTCCTCTTCAGTGAGGTCATATGCATCTGTAGAAGGGGGAAACAGCCTAGGAATCTTGACCCTAGGGTCATCCTGGGTCCATTCTCTTGGTCTTTTGGGTGTGGGTGGGTTTTGGCTACCCAAAAACCTCTCCATCTTTTCCATACAAGAATGTAGTCTTTCCAGGGTCTCATGGGGAACCCCTGAATAGTCTAGAGGGGGGAAATCAGTGTTTTCACCTTCAAAACGCTTCGAACGCTCCCACAATGTCGACGAAAGGTTTCCGTCGCCCTCAGAAAAGCCCTCCGGTAGTTCAGAAGTGCCTTTAGATGGATGGGGCAGTTCCTGGCTACTCTTGTGCTTTTTCGGCGTTTCTATTTCCTTGGGTGCGGTATTCGACGTCTGTTTCGTCGTCCGCTTACGTTTGTCCTCGGAAACAATTCTCGCCAGACTCTCGACGACGAGTTCGTCAATCGAGGGTTCTGGAGTCGGCGTTGCCTGCGTTGCGCGTTGTTTTTCGACGGCCGCTCTATGGAGCGTTACGTCGGATGTTTTTGAGGTAGCGCCCGTGTTAGATGAAAGCCCAATCGCTGGTCGCGGCTGCGTTTGCGGGTGGGGCTTGAGACCCTTGCGGTCTGAGGTCAACGCCAGAGTGCCCTGCGTCCCCTTCGGCGCTGGTGGATCCTTCGTCCTGGACGAAGAAGAGCCGTGGGTTGTGTGCTTAGGCCTATGGGGTCTGTGTGCGTCCTTGTCGCCGGGGTGTTCATCCCCATAAGCAAGGCGTGAGCCGAGCCCGTCGGGGCCGGACGTCGAGGAGCGCGAGCACTCCTTCTGGGGGTTAATGACTTCCGTAACGGACGTCGAGTTATCACCCTCCTCGTCACTTTCTGTAACAGCGGCGGCGGGTGAGGAAACTGACTTCGACATAGCGTAGTCCGCCCACCTCTTAACTTTTCGTTCTTTAAGAGTTCTTGGTTTCAAGAGCTTACAGGCCGCGCAGCTGTCCTCCTTACGATCGAGGGGCAAGCAACGATTACAGAGCTTGTGTTTGTCCTTCCAAGTGTATTTGCCCCTACAGCGTGGGCAAAACTTAAAAGGTGTCCTCTTCATAGCTGAGGCAATAAAAACTGGTGATAACAACCCCAAGGGAAAGATAGGGGAGAAAGAAAGACATTCTCGACGAGAAGGTAAAAGTTCGAAACCCCCACTCTCCCTACTGCATGTTGGCCGGCGAGGCCTGGCCACGTGTTCGGCAGCGCCGAAGGATCTCCTCCGTCTCTTCCCCTCCGTCGAAAACTTGCTCGGCGGAGAAGCAGCTTCACAGCTAACGTCGAGAGGAGGGATCTTTAACAATAAGTATATATTAAGGACCGAGGTCCGTAGTAATTGTTTAGCAATGTCTCTCTAGGAGCTCCGCGTAAGGCGACCATAAGCTGGGCGGAAAAAAACAATCTGAGGGACCTCGACGCGCGAGGGATTGTGGGTACAACGCACGTCACTATAGGGATAGTGTTACAGACACGCCTTGTCGACGTCCCCTTTTCGACTACGAAAAACAAAATGCAATACTCCGCAGTGACCACTGGATGTCGGACCTATGCACAGCATGTGATTCTAAGCAGATTAACAAACATCAGAAACTATTGTTATTTGTTTGTGACTGGTGTGTCTTCATTTATTCGCAGTAGCCCAGATTTGGGACTAACACGCCCAGACTCCAGAGTGTCTGAAGGCAGGGAGGGAGGAGTCCAACATTCTACAGCCCTTTATCTTCCAGCCTGACTGCGAGTATCCAGTTCAAACTGGAAGGCTGGATGTCCTGAAAGGACTGCCAACATCCCCTCCAAGTTTAAATGTTGCATGGCTTTATGACTGGCTGGGTTCTGGCATAAAAGTCAGATCATGGAAGCTGAAGAGGTAGTCGACCACTGGAACCCTAACCTAAGAGGAAGATTAAGATGAAGAATTTGCAGCCGAGATGATTTCCAGCGACTGGAGAGCCTGCTGTGTAACCAGAGCCTGCTGTTACCCTTCCTTCTAATCGACCTGGGAACTCTGAAACAACTGCCCGACCCAGAGACTGGTGGGACCCACTAGACTCAATAAGACGTGCATTTTGAGTCATTCGATGTGTTCCAACCTTGCTGGGCTGCAATAGCCCAATACCCTGGGACCTGAAGCCAATGTTTGGTGCAGGGTCTTCCGAAACCTGCTGAAACTTCATGGGCATCCTTGCTGGATCTCTAGAGGCACGATTCCAGTCTGAAAAGTGCCCTCACCAGAGTGCTGGACCTTGCAAACTATGAGAATCCGACCAGCGATATTCAGTCTTCTTCTGTGCTCCTGAAAAAGGCGCCAGATCCACAGAGCTGCATCAAGCCGCTACGAAAAGAATTGCCTAGATCCTTCCTCGTGATCCCTACTGCAAAGGTCCTTCCAGTCTCCCCGCCTTCCCCCTTCTGTCTTATTGATGAAGGAATAAACGACTGGGTTTTTGGCTGCAGATCCTGAAGTCCTTCTGCTGCAAAATCTTCTGTGCTGAGATATTGTGCTGGCTTGGGTATTTACTTAACTTAAGTCTCTTAAGATTCCTGTGTAGTTTTGGGGTGTTTATTGTGATTGGGAGGTCTCGTCCAGTTCACCCAGGCCCACTGCTGGAATCCTCCTAGGATGTCTTCTCTGAAGCCCCTGGACCTTCAACTAACTCTAAAGTAAAGTACTTAACAGTCTTCCTTAGGAACACTTACTTTTGCTACTTAAGAACCTATCCTAACCTGCCTGTTGGACACTACTGACCACACACCCCAGACCACTCCCCTTCTGCCACTGAGAACACTCATGCTCCAAGAATAAGGATTGGGCCTTTTGCCTAGAAAAGAGAATGTGTTTAAAAGTTACTTACTTGCCAAAGAAGTTGGCTGGTAACCAACTCTCAGGGTGAACAGTTACAAAAGTTATTACTTACCTTAGAAAGGTTTTGCCATTCTGAAAAGTATATGCAAAGTCTCACTTTCCTTAGAAACTCGCTGTTCTAACAAAATATACCCAAGGTTATTTTACTCCCCTAAGAATTAGTTGTGCCTCTTCCCAAAAGCAATGTGGTTGGCTTCACCAACTATTTCAGAGAATGGGTGTACACGTTTCCCAACTGGGTAATGATTCCCCTGTACAGAATAAGTCTGCCTTAGGTTTGACCTACTGAGTAGAACTTAAATCATTCATAAAGAGTAACACTGGGTTTTATTTACCTGGTCTGTTTTAGACAGACACAAAAGCAGTCTTAAGTTTATACCCGCCTTCAAGTTGCTGATAGCTCCTGTAAAAAGTGTATAGATTTTACTTACACCGAGTATAACTGTTATCCTAAAATAAGTTAGTTATTGCTTCCCTTAGTCTGTGAACTGAAAAGCAACTGTAATTGAATTTTACACCCCACGGTCCAACCCCCCCTAGAATAACTGTTATCCTGATTCAGAGTTCTAGGTTTATACCATTACTAGAATTTGTGTTTCAGTAGATCAGAAAAGCATATTGTCCAGTTGACTTTATGTGTGATTTCTTGCTGAGCGCCACGGTACAACTCACAGGGTCTACTACCCTTGAATTACTGTAAAGTAATCTCAAAGTACTTATGGTTTTACTCCAAAAATAGATGTGACCTATACTGAATGTGCTGGATACGGTTCGACATACCTAGAAATATGGTTTGTTTTCTAAATAAGGTCTATGCACTTTAACGGATAGTGTTGTATTTTTAGAATGTGTTTATATGATCTGTGATAGTACTTATTTCCTCCAAGATTTATCTGGACCTACTTGTATTTAAATAAACCATTTATTTGTACAATACATAGTTTCAATGTTTCTTCGGACCATTTGTATTTCAATATCTTTGTACTGATTATATAGCCCTCTCTCCCTCCTACAATAAGCCTGACTGCTGTCTACGCTACCATGAACTCTGGCGGTACAGCCCTATACTAAGATGGAGTCTTGTACTGCCTCAGTGGAATGGTTTTACTAAGCCCTTAGTTGGACTTCAGAAACACTGTCCGAACCAGGGACAGCACCATACACCGCTGGAACCCCACAGACAGAACCAATTACAGAGTACCCTAGGCTAGGGCACTGGAAAATCAGAGTAGTGTATATACAGCTTTCTTTGTCCCCATTCCACACCCCCTGAGGGCCTGTATTAGGAAAGATTTCTCTTTACTGCACCTTTACTTCCATTTTTATAGCCCCCCAAACATTCTGCTTTTATTTTTGATCCGGACCTGTACTTTTTATAATGCAGTGAAGACGTAAGCTTCACTACACGGTCTTTTGCTCATCCGTTATGGGGAAACTGACATGTCCTTCAGGCTGTCGGTACTGGGAAACATGGTTTTGCTTAGTCTTGTGACTTTGTTACTACTTTTAGTAACTTAGCACTTGTGGTAATGTCATGGATTAATGGTCATATTAATGGTCGTATTAAGACAAGTTGGCTCAGACCAGGTGAATTTAAGAAAGACTAAGCGTGAGAAGAGTATTAAACACACGTTCACTTCTAATACAGGAACCGTTTTCAAAGAACAGGCATCGACATGCGCTACAGTGCAGAAGCTCCATTGACCACATACTGAAGCGTAGTCAGCAAAGAGTAAGTGCATAATCTGTCTCTTAGCTCTAAACAAATGCGATGGACACAGTTTAATAATTTCTTCTTCCTAACCACAGTATAGCAGCTTGTCTTCAACAGCTAAATTTCGCACCTGGCACATCCGATAAGAGGCCAAAGGCAGGGAACACCATACCAAAATCCAAGTACACGGGTGCACATAAGCCAACCACAAGTGACAGCTTCCTGTTGTAGATGAGCTCATAGCAGAGTCAAGAGGTGCTTCTGCACAGATAAGCAGCCATGGACAGAAAGAATATGTGGTTAAAGTGTCCAAATCTATTGTCGCGCTTAAACCCCTACAGAAAATGCATTCGATATAATGGCAGTTGAAGTAGGCCAGGAAAAAAAACACTGCGCCTTGCCTGTTCGTCAAGCGAAAGCCCATTCACTCGAATGGAAATAATCAAGGGTAAATAGCAGCACGTGTCACTTGAATTTTTACATAAATTTCAAATATAAACAGTGCAACCCAAAGAACAAAAGCGGGTTCAGACTCTAGCCATTATTTCCAGGCCAAGGAAATGACGCACATAGTATATGTAGACTAAGTCACGCGTGTTAATATAAAAAGCACAACCGACTAAGGCTAAAGGAGAACTAGACGGCAGCGAGCAGAGGGCAAACCAGATCCTGGGGGTGGGAAGAGCCTTCGATCGCAGGTCAGAGCAGCAAGTCCCCGTGGTCACTTTGCATGCAGAACAGCTAGGCCTGGAAATCGTGAGTTTAAGTGTGTTGGTTTTTGCATATGTGAGACTAAGGCATGCTTTATTATGTGACTCCACTCCTGATCATACCATAGCATACCTTAGACAACATAATATGAACCCCATGATTGCTCAGAGCTGGTATTTTGAAATTACTTTACCTCTGTTAAAACGCAAATCATGTTTTAGCCTATGCAATAACGCTCTTTATATACATGACGGTATGTTATGTTTGTATTGCTCTTATAATAGCAGGTTTAAGGATGATCAAAGCTGGTAGAGAACAGAAGTGATAATAAATATAGTGACTTGCTACCTTCAAGTATCAGCTTCATATGTTTGAGCAATGCTTCATAATAAGGTCTCCGAGTCAAAACAAACTACACAATATTTTCTGGCTGTATTTTTGTCAAGTATGACAAGGGGTGCAGAACTCTGGGAACGATCAAAGCGCTAGGCCGAACTCCTGAGGCGCCTCTCATCATAACCCAAGACTTGTGATTCTGTGCTCACTCCACACGTCCCTACCTAGGGGTCAAGGGGGGCGGGCAGGGAATCACGCCCTGAGGGGCAATCAAGTCAGTAACTTTTTATCATTGTACAATGCATCTTATAATGCAGAACAATGGGGTAAACTTTGTTTTGCCCTAGACTAAAAGGATTTTTGGTTTCTCCAGGTGGGCTAAATGGACAGGCTAGTGGCAGCAATGACTTTTTACAATATTGTCAGGATGCGCATTGGCCCCCGCAGGGGGTGATGGGCGCACCTGGGTCTGGGGGCACCAAGAGCCGAGGCAGCGGACCGACCGCTCCTCTCGCGGCGGTCGCCTGCGCCGGCAGCGGGGAAGCCCGAGCCGATGCTCGGCGACGCGGCGTGTCACCGTTGCACTTACCTGCCGGAGGGCGGGCCGTTGCTCGGGGACGCGGCGCGTCGCTGCCGCATTCGCCCGTGAGAGATCCCAGGCCTAGGGACGGGAGGGGAACGGAGACCCTCCCTGACAAGGAAGGGGGGCGATCAGCCCTTCAGCGAGCCGCGGATCGCGGGTGGAAGACGCCTGGAGCCAGGGCCCACCCATACCCAACGCGACCATATTTTGGGTCACGTGATTGCCTCAACAGTTCCCAGCGGATTGGATGGAATCATGCAGGCACGGCAGCCTTTATGGGAGGCGGGTCAATCCGGCAGCAGCCAATAGGATGCCGGCTGGTCAGGGCTGATGGCGATTGGTGGGGGCTTGATGCTAAGGTAGCCCATAAAAGCCCGCCAAAAGAAACTGACGAGGTTCTCTCATTTTGCAGGGAAGGAACGAAGAGGAGGAACGAAGGCCAGAGTGGTGGGCCTATCCAGACACCACGATATAGAATAATCTTGAGGACTGCCTCACCATATTCTGAAGGGATCAAACCCTGGTGAAGTGAACCAGAGGACATTATGTTTTGATTTGTTAAGGACCCTTTATCCAGTTGGAATAAATATAATTCTCAGCACCTGCCTGTCTCCTGAAGGTTATTTACCACACTGGCGACGAAGGTGGGATCGACAACGACATGGAGGCACTGATCAAGACCCTATCGGAAGGGCAGCAGCAACTGCAGCAGTTAGTACAACTGCAAACCCAACAAGCGGCCGCAGATAGGCAAGCTTTTCAGCAAGCCATCCAGTTACAGGGCTCCCTACAAACCACAGCCCAGGACAAACACGAGACCATAGCCCGCCTCACGGATGTGGTGGCCAATGCCAGAAACCAACCACTGGTGCCGTCTGCTCTGCTCCAGAAATACAAGGAGGGGGAAGACCCTGCCTTCTTTTTCACCAGTTTCGAGAGGATCGCCAGAAATGCCCAATGGCCTCCCGACCGTTGGGGACAGTACGTCGCCCCTCTTCTTTCTGGGGTGATGCAGGGTGCCTACCAGGCGGTGAACCCCAACGGCAGTACACCTTACGGGGAAATTAAGGCCGCGGTTCTGGATCGTCTAGGCTTGGACGAAGAAGCCTACCGGATACAGCTGAGAGAGACCAGACTCAGGGTGGGGGAAAACCCGCGCCAGTTATACTACCGGATAAAGGATTTGGTCGAGAAATGGCTACTTCCTCCAACCCCTGCTAATCAACCCATTCTTGACAAAATAATCCTGGAGCAGTTCATCAAAGCCCTGCCCGGACAGATGCAGAGGTGGGTCAGGCAGCACCACCGACCCACCTTGACTGAGGCGGTGGATATTGCCTCGGCATACCAGAAGGCGGGCCACCAGAAGCTACAGCCAACTGCCGTAACAGCCCGGATAGCGATCCCAATGTCCGATCCCCTTGCGGTTAGGGGCGGCAGAACCCTGACCACGAGATGGAGACATGCTGATGACAACCCCAGAAAGTCCGAAGACAAGAAGATAGGAGTCGAGGAAAAACATCCATTAGCAGCGCCTGGTTACAAGCAACCACAATGCTACGAGTGTAACGACTGGGGGCACATTGCCAGGTTTTGCCCCAGAAGGAGAACAGCTGAACCGATGGACATCGGGTACCTGAATCCGGGAGCGGAGGAGAGCATCCCGGGACCCTACGTGGTAGACATTAGGGTTGATGGCAGACCTGTGCGTGCTCTACTCGACAGCGGCAGCCGACAGACCGCCATTGCACCAACCGTGAGTAGCACACCATACTTGTCTAACATAACAGTGCCTATCAGGTGTATTCACGGGGATGTAAAGTGTTACCCAATGAAGAAGGTGGTGGTAGAACTAAACGACACAACCACTCCCTTGAAGGCTGCCGTCCTGCCATGTCTACCTGCCCCGGTGGTGTTAGGAACTGACCTCCCCGGGTTTGAACAGGCCTTGAAGGCTCTGGAAGATAGGAAGGACCCTCCGCCCGAGCCCAATACCCCAGGGACGGAATCCACTTCCCGGGGCCCCTGGCAGGGACGGAAAAGGCGAACCCGGATGGAATGGTGTCAGGCTAGTTACATGACCAGACCCATCAACTGGAGTTTGGAGGAGAACGAAGACACCATTAGGGGGGAAACCCTAACCGACCCGACTCTACGGGTGGCAAGAGAAAGGGCAACGCAAGAAGGGGAACCAGATCTAGCCAGGGGACCGGGGTTCCTACTACGCCGGGGTCTGCTGTATCGCAGATATAAGGGCGAAGACGGGGTCGCCAAGGAGCAGTTGGTGCTGCCAAAAAAACATCGTACCCTAGTGGTGCAACTGGCTCACAACCATCCTTGCGGCGGACATATGGCTTCCCTCAAGACCCAGCAAAACCTGTTGAAACGTTTCTACTGGCCGGGCATTTATGGAGAAGTGGCCCAATTCTGTAAAACCTGCCCTACATGTCAGTTGACCGGCGGTGTCCTACCAGCAAAGGCGCCGCTACAGAAAATGCCTCTCATAACGGTTCCTTTCCAGAGGATCGGCATGGACATCGTCGGTCCTTTGGAACCCGCTAGCAGGGGGTACAAATATCTGTTAGTGATCGTCGACTACGCCACCCGATACCCGGAAGCATTTCCATTAAAAGGGACATCGGCCAGGGTTCTGTGCGACCAGCTTATCCCGTTTTTTGCTCGGGTGGGGCTGCCCTCGGAAGTAATCACGGACCAAGGCACGAATTTCATGTCTGTCCTCTTAAGGCAGGTATGCGAACGACTCCAGATCAAACAACTAAGGACCTCGGTATACGATCCCCAGACAGATGGGCTGGTCGAACGTTATAACCAGACCATCAAGAAAATGCTGAGGAGAGTGACGGGACCAGACGCCAAGAATTGGGATCGGGTGTTGCCTCTGGTATTAATGGTGTTAAGGGACACACCCCAATCGTCCACTGGTTTCTCCCCTTTCGAACTCCTATTCGGAAGGCAACCCAGGACAATATTGGATCTGGTGAAGGAGGAATGGGAAGCCAGCGAGGAGATGTCACTCACGGAATACACAGAGGAGCTAAAAACCCATCTAACGGCTCTACGCGCCTTGGCCGAAGCCAACCTCGACCAGGCTCGATCGTCCCAAGAAAAGAACTACAATATGGGAAGTCGGATGAGAACTTTCAAACCTGGGGACAGAGTACTGGTACTCTTACCTACCTCTGCCCACAAGTTATTGGCCAGATGGCGAGGTCCATACGAGATCACCGACGTACTCAGCCCAGTCACATATCGGGTGCATCAACCTGACAGGACCACCACCGACAAGGTATACCATGTCAACTTGTTAAAGGAGTGGAACGAACCAAGTATGAGTGCGTTCGCAGAACCCGAGGAACCAGGTTCAGAGGAAACCGTGAACACCGTTCCCGATGCCCTCGGAGCCATCAATTGGGGCGACATTGTCTCTCCGGACATGAAAGCAGACGTCATGGACAAATTATCTCCCTACGCCGATGCCTTTTCTACGTTGCCCGGTCGCACCAGTCTGTTAGAACACGGGATCAACACAGAGCCCGGAAAGACTAAGGCTTAGGCCATATCGGATCCCCGAAGCCAGACGACGGATCATCACGGCCGAAGTGGACGAAATGCTGCGGATGGACATCATAGAGCAATCCAACAGCGTATGGTCCTCCCCCATAGTGCTAGTACCCAAGCCGGACGGATCCACACGCTTCTGTATGGACTACAGACAACTGAACTCTATTTCTCAGTACGAAGCGTATCCGATGCCACGCATGGACGAGCTTTTGGAAGGCCTCGGAGCGGCCCTGTTTCTAAGCACTTTAGATCTAACCAAGGGATATTGGCAAATTCCCTTGCGCTCCCAGGACAAGGAGAAAACCGCCTTTTCCACGCCGAAGGGACTGTATCATTACAAGGTCCTACCCTTTGGACTACACGGCGCCCCCGCCACGTTCCAAAGGCTAATGGATATCATCCTACGACCACATGACGGGTATGCGGCAGCTTATTTGGACGACATTGTGGTTTACAGCGAATCCTGGGAAGCTCATCTGAATCATCTGAAAGCGGTGGTGACCGATCTGCACAAGGCGGGTTTACATATAAACCCAAAGAAAAGCACGATCAGAACTCGCGAAACCAAGTATCTGGGACATATAGTAGGTGGGGGTGTCCTGAAACCGCAACTGTCCAAGACTCAGGCGATACTTGACATTCCGACTCCCACCAATAGGAAGCAGATCCGGGCTTTCTTGGGGCTCGTTGGGTATTACAGGAGGTTCATACCTGACTTTTCTTCTCTGGCTGCCCCCTTGACCGATGCTTTGAGGCTCAAGGGTGCTCCAAACCTGACAAACAACAAGGACGCCTTGGCCGCCATCGAACACCTGAAACTTAGGATTTCTTCAAACCCTGTTCTTTGTTGTCCAGACTTCCAACGACCCTTCTATCTACAAACGGACGCCTCAAACCAGGGTTTGGGGGCTGTGCTCTCGCAGGACCAGGGGGGTGATCTGCGTCCTGTATGCTTCATCAGCCGGAAACTGCTGCCACATGAGGCTGCGTACTCCACTATAGAGAAGGAATGTCTGGCGATCAAATGGGCCGTCGACTCCCTCAGATACTACCTGTTGGGTCGCCGGTTCACCTTGTACACGGACCATGCTCCCTTGCAATGGCTTGCGCAGCATAAAGACACTAATCAGAGGGTGCTCCGCTGGTTTTTGTCTCTGCAACCTTTTGACTTCCTCACGCTTCACAAACCGGCCCGGTTCCAGATGGTGGCTGATTACCTGTCTAGGTGCGCTTCCCGGCCCGATCGGCCTGGGACTGGGGTGGGTATGTGTCGGGATGCGCATTGGCCCCCGCAGGGGGTGATGGGCGCACCTGGGTCTGGGGGCACCAAGAGCCGAGGCAGCGGACCGACAGCTCCTCTCGCGGCGGTCGCCTGCGCCGGCAGCGGGGAAGCCCGAGCCGATGCTCGGCGACGCGGCGTGTCACCGTTGCACTTACCTGCCGGAGGGCGGGCCGTTGCTCGGGGACGCGGCGCGTCGCTGCCGCATTCGCCCGTGAGAGATCCCAGGCCTAGGGACGGGAGGGGAACGGAGACCCTCCCTGACAAGGAAGGGGGGCGATCAGCCCTTCAGCGAGCCGCGGATCGCGGCTGGAAGACGCCTGGAGCCAGGGCCCACCCATACCCAACGCGACCATATTTTGGGTCATGTGATTGCCTCAACAGTTCCCAGCGGATTGGATGGAATCATGCAGGCACGGCAGCCTTTATGGGAGGCGGGTCAATCCGGCAGCAGCCAATAGGATGCCGGCTGGTCAGGGCTGATGGCGATTGGTGGGGGCTTGATGCTAAGGTAGCCCATAAAAGCCCACCAAAAGAAACTGACGAGGTTCTCTCATTTTGCAGGGAAGGAACGAAGAGGAGGAACGAAGGCCAGAGTGGTGGGCCTATCCAGACACCACGATATAGAATAATCTTGAGGACTGCCTCACCATATTCTGAAGGGATCAAACCCTGGTGAAGTGAACCAGAGGACATTATGTTTTGATTTGTTAAGGACCCTTTAATCCAGTTGGAATAAATATAATTCTCAGCACCTGCCTGTCTCCTGAAGGTTATTTACCACAAATATTTTGGTGCTTTTCATTTGCCTTACCGCGTTTGGCTACTAACTGTGGCTAGTGTCCAAACATGGCAGTGCCACATAGTTTTTTGCTTGTCCTTTGGCCCCTCTTCTTCTTTAGCCTTCTTCCTGGCCTGGGACGTCAGGAAAATCCTTATATGGACTTGCAGTGCCTGGGAAAGTAGAAGCTTTTGGCGGGCTACTGAAGGGCTATGTGCGTTTGCTGGCGGGATGGGACTGTCTGGTACGAATCCAAGTGGAATGACATGCATTACTTACCGTAATAGCATTTCTGATGATTGTATCTGCTTAGATTCACATGTTGTGCATATGGTCCGACATCCAGTGGTAACAGCGGATTATTGCATCTTGTTTTTCGGGGGCCGAAAGGGGACGTCGTCAAAGGCGTGTCTGTAACACTATCCCTATTGTGACGTGTAGTGTACCCAAAAGCCCTTACGCGCGGAGGTCCCTCAGATTATTTTTTCCGGCCAGATAACTGGTCGCCCTATAGCAGAGCTCTTACATAAGAGACAGTGGTATGCATGAGCGTTCCTGCCAGTGGTCCTGAGTGTGCGTGTGTGTGTGTGTGTGTGTGCACGTGTGTGTGGCTAGTCCTGCTATTGGCTAGTGGGAGGTTCGGCTCTTACCTGGCTTTTACGTTAAGAAGAGGATCCCTGAACCTATTCTTCAGAGAGCCTGGAGTAACATGAAGGAGCCAAGACTCCTATCCAGCTGTGAGACCTGTGAAGAGACTGGAGTCCTGACTGAAGGAGGCCTGGCAACCAGCTTCTGCTGCTGCCCTGCTGGAGCCCCGTTTTGCTCGTGATCTTCAGCAGTCCTGTGAGGGAGCTGCGACCCTTGCAGTGGAGGAACATCCATTCCTGACATCTGCTCAGTACCCTGCGAAGAAGAGCCTTCCAAAGTGTCCCGGGACCACCCTGTGGCTGACCAAGCTCTGAGTTTGGGCTACCGTGCTGCGGACGTCGCTGTTCTGAGTGTGACACCTGGAACTTGTGGGATCCTCAGCGTGTCCTACAAGACTTACCTCGGTGAAAAATTCGGAGTCCTAGCGTCAAGGGGACACGAGATAGGAGGGAAAATCTGACCATGACAAGCGAGGCCCTTTGCATCGCCGTGGTGACCAACACCCGAAACAGCTTACCTGCGTTGAGTCTGGTCCCGAGCGGGGTCCCGCAATGTTTTTTTCTGCATTCATCATCCGAGAGTCCTTGCACCAATGAAAGAGGCATAGCGGAGATCTCGAACCTGCAACCCCTGCGAATCAAGGACGCAGGTTGACGGCGGGGAAAAGCAACCTCAGGCCTTCTTACATTGACCCGCCAAGTCCCGGGAAGAATCAGTATGGGGGTAAGTTATAGTGGTCCTTACCTGCCCCTAAACTCCCTTTAAAAGTTTTCCTAACTTTTCCTATACTTTGGTTTTACCATAGCTTGCTGACACAAGCATTCTGAAATTTAGGGACACTTTTTTGTTAGCATACACTGTCCCCTAACCCTTGGAAATGTTCACTAAACCCCAGAGACCCTACCTTCATTTTTTCCTGCTTCACAAAAGGTGTCTGAACTTTCCTTAACTTTTGGGCATAAGGTCCCAGACAACTTCAGGAAGGACTTTTGAAGTTTGGGTTGATGCTCTGTGGCCCTGTAGTACATAACCTAATCTGCACTTTCTTTTACAGGGGTTTGATTTGTGTTAAGCCCTACTTCAGTGACTGTTTGGAATACATTACTCACCGTAATTGTATTTCTGGTGCTTGTATCTGCTTAGATTCACATGCTATGCATAGGCCGACATCTAATGGGAGTATTACAGTGGTCTTCGAAACTTGAAAATGGACATTGAATAGGGCGTGCCACTAATACCATCCCTATTGCGACGTCCCCTGTACCCATGATCCCTCACATGTAGGTCCCTCAGATTGTATTTTTTCTGAAATAAGGTAGCATGAGGAGTAGCGCGAGTACAGAGTTCCCAAGTAAATAAAGCTCATAACATCTATGCACCTTCTCTCAGGGGAGGAAGGGTGGGCGCATGTGAATCGTAGCAGATACAAGCACCAGAAATACGATTACTGTGAGTAATGTATCCCTTCTGATGCTTGTGTAATCTGCTTATATCACATGCTATGCATAGATTAGCAAGGCAGTGTTATGAGAAGGTGGTGGGTTGTGAGAAGGAGTAGCTGCAAATAGATGTTTTAGAACTGCTTGTCCCCCCCTGTGCGTCTGTCCTGGAGTGTGTGTCAATGCAGTAGTGCTGAGTGAAGGTGTGAACTGACCACCATGTAGCTGCTTTGCAAATGCTGTCTAAGGGGACATTTGCAATAAAGGCTAGAGTAGCCCCAGTACCCCGTGAGGAGTGGGCTCTTGGTGTAAAAGGCAGTGTCTTGTCTGATAATTAATAGCATAATTTTATACATTTGACTATCCATTTGGAGATTGCTCTTTTGGAAACATGTTCTCCTTGTCTGCCTGTAGCCATGGAGACAAACAGTTAATCAGTCTTCCTAAACAGTTTGGTCTTGTATACATAGTAGAGAACCGCCCTCCTAACATTTAGTGTGTGGAGTTCGAACTCAGCTGAGCTAGTTTGTTTTTGAAAGAAAGCTGGAAGCACAATTGACTGGTTTATGTGAAATTTGGAAACTAATTTAGGGGAGAACCTAGGGTGAGTCTGTAAAACCAATTTGTCTTTATGGATGACAAAGAAAGGGTCCTGCACTGACAAGGCTTGGAGTTCGCCGACTCTTCTTATGGAAGTAATATCCACTAAGAAGGCAGTCTTTTAGGTAATGTATTTAAGGGTAGCTTGCTGCAAAGGCTCGGAGGGGGGACAGATTAGTTTTGCTAGTACCACATTTAGGTCCCACTCAGGTGGGGGATTGGAGGATGTAGTCTCTTCACTCCCTCCATGAACGCCTTAATGTCGGGCACTTTTCACCACGAGTCTTTACTTTGAGAGGTGGTATAGGATGATAAAGCTGCTAGGTGGACTTTTAGAGAATGAAAGACTAAACTTGAATCTAACAAGTGGAGCAAGTTGGTTAGAATGTGTGATGGAGTACATTCTATGGCGTTGATTTGCTTAGATTGGCACCAAATGACGAATCTCTTCCACTTGTGGGAATAACAGTGTCTGGTGTTAGTTTTACGTGCTTCCATCAGGATATCCATACACCATTGTGGAAGATTAAGGTGACCGAACTCTGACTTCAGAAGCCATGCTGCTAGGTTCAAAGAGTGAGGTTGTGGTTGTATGGGTGTTCCCCCCCCCCCCCGCCTCTGCCGAGTCAACAGGTTGACCTTGTACGGGAGCTTGATGGGACTCACACATCGCCAGCTTGTGCAGATGTGGATACCACGGTTGTCTCGCCCATATAGGAGCAACTAGGATGAGTGTCATCTGATCCTTGCATAGCTTGTTCACTATTCTGCTGATTAATCGAGTCGGGGGAAAAGCGTAAGCAAACTTCCCTGACCAGCTCATCCATAGGGCGTTCCCCTTGGAGTCTGGTTGGCGGAAACCTGGACGTGAAGTCTGGGCCTACCTTGTTTTCTCTTGTAGCGAACAAGTCTAGAGAGGGGTAGCCCAAAAGAGAGAAGATGTGCTCTACCACGTCCGTGTGTAATTGCCACTCGTGTTCTTCTGGCAGAGGATCTCTGCTGAGAGAGTCCGCTTGAGTGTTGAGTACTCCTGGAACATGTTGGGAGGAGAGGGACATCCCTCATTTGAGTGCCCACTTCCATAATTTCTGAGCCAGTTTGGACAGATTTGGAGAGTGTGCCTCCCTGCTTGTTGATATAGAACATTGCAGGGGTGCTGTCTGTTAGGACCTGTATTGACTGGTTTGTCAGGTAGTCTTCGAAGGCTTGTAGTGCCTTGAAAACTGCCAATAATTCCAGTACATTGATGTGTTTCTGCGCAGACACTTGTGACCACAGGCCCTGTGCTGTGTGGTAAAGGTAGTGGCCCCCCCCACCCGGAAAGTTACACGTCTGTTGTGACGACCCCTTGAGCTTCCGGTTCGTCAAAGGGCTTCCCTTTGAGCAGATTTTCCCTTGACCACCAGCATAAGTTCTGAACTAGTGTAGGAGGAAAACAAGGATCGTTCCACTGACCACTTGCCCAAGACCATTGTTTCCCCAACCATTCCTGCATTGGTTGCATGCACAGGCGCGCGTGGGGGACCAGGTAAATGCACAAAGCCATCATAGCTAGCAGACAAATTGCGTTGTGTACGCTTATCCGGGTCCGGCTTGATACTGGGGTTTTTGCCGAAGCATGTTTTGAATTCTTTCAATGAATCGGAAGGCTAAGCCTGTTTTTGTATCCAACACAGCTCCTAGGAACTGTTTCGATCTGTCTGGTACCAGACTTGATTATTTCTCGTTTATTGAGAAGCCCAATTGGAAAAGGTTTATTGTTCTTTGCGTGTTTAGCTTGCAAAGTTGGAAGGTTTCTCACGTGATCAGCCAGTCGTCCAGGTAAGTGTACAATGGGATCGACTCCTTGCACAGGGGCGCTGCCACCACCTTGGTAAATACCCTTGGAGCTGAGGCTATCCCGAAAGGCAGCACACTGGTAGTGCTGGTCTGCTACTTTGAAACGCAAGAATCTTCTGTGCGCTGGGAACAATGAAATATGAAAATAAGCATCTTTCATGTTCAATGTTGCCATGTAATCCCCCCCCGTTTTAACAGATGGATTACTTCTTTTAGCGTTGTCATGTGAAATATTTGTGGCTTGACAAACTTGTTTGTTTGCATGGCACAGGTCTAGTACTGGGCGCATGGTCAGACCTTTCTTTGGAACAAGGAAGTACGTTGAATAAATACCCTTGTTTATCTCCTTGTATGTCACGATCTCTGTGGCGTCCTTGTGAAGTAGGGCCCCGACTTCCTCCTCCAGGAGGAGGAGTTCTTCCTGTGATTGTCTTTTCCGTCGCAGGGGGGGTTTGATGGTCTTCCTTGAAGTTCTATACAATAACCTCCTGTTACCATTGACAACACCCACTTGTCTGATGTTATCCCCTCCCATACGTGGGTAAAATTAGATATTCGTCCCCCGACTGGGGAAGTATGGGAGGGGACCCGTAGCGGGGCGTCATTTTTTGGAGGGTGTTCCTCCACCTCTGTTGCGGGAACCTCTCCCTTTTCTGCGGCCCTTGCGCGGACCTCTGGGAAAGCCCTGGGACGTCTGCTGATTAGTGTTCCATGAGGAACCTTGGCGTTGACTGTATCCGGAGCCTCTTTGCGCGTTTTGGCCACGAAAATGTCGGAAAATATTCCCACCCCTTTGGTTGGGTCGTTTGTCAGTTGGCCAAGGGATTTGAGAGTCTCGTATCGGTCCTTGGCGGACTTTAGAGTGTTATCAACCGCCTTACCAAACACATTTGGCTCAATGGGCATGTTGAGTAAGGTGGCTTGTGTTTCTAATTTAAACCCTGACTGCCTAAGCCAGGTGCTGCGTTTCAGGAAGGTGGCTTCAGCGATTACGCGTCCTGCGTTAGCCGCTGAATGAAAGTGGTTTTTTTTAGGAGGACTCCGGCTGTTCTGCGTTCGGCTGCCAGAAGGGCGAGTTTAGCCTTAAGTGGTTGTAGCGCTAACTCAGCAAGGGCTGTAACCTCATCCCACTTTGTGCAGTCGTAGCTAGCTAGTAATGTGGAGTTGTTAGCTATTCACGCCTGGTACGCTGCGGAAGATGCCATCTTTCTTCCAAGTGTATACAGCTTTTTTGCTCTCTTTATACGGAGGAGCTTCGGATGAGGCCAAAGGGGTACCTGCTCTCTTCCGTGTAGTGTTATTACCAGAGAGTCTGGTATGTACAAAGTGTCGGAAGGCGCTGGGCGAAAGTGTTTTTCAATTCTTGGGTTTACTGACCTGGTCTGAATTCTGAATCTCTAAAGGAGGGCTGAATCCTTCTTTGTACTTACTAGAGTAGTGGGATAAACTGGGTAGCCGGTCTCTTGTCGCCCAAGATGTTTTCGGTGAAATCCTTATCCTGTTGGATTTCTTGGGTTTCAATCCCAAGATGTTCTGCAGCCCTTAGTAGTATGTCATTGAGTAGGGGCTGGTTGTCAATTGGGGAGTCGGGTAGGGGAGGGTCATGCGGGACTGGAGAGTCCATTGCAAAGACTACCGACTCAGTGTCGTCTTGATCATCTTCTCCACCAACGTCGTAATCCTCATAGAGGTTGTCTTTGTCTATTATATATTCATCTTCCCCATCCGGGTCGTACAGATCTGAGTAGAGGTGAGGCATTTTGTAGGGGGGGGGATTTATCATACAGTTCCTCTGTGGGGAGAGACCTTTTCTTTGGTGGTAGAGCAGACAATTTAGACTGAGTGGGCATATGGTGTTCTAGAGCTAGACGCCAGGGCAGTAGGCCGAGTGTTCGGCAGAATTTGCAGAGCATGCGGGTGCTCTTCTAAAAACTATGCAAGGCATGCCATGCGTCCCATAACCCCATCTATCTCTTGTGCAGCCCATGTAACTGAACTGGGGATAATCCCTGGGTGGGTAGGGGCAGATGCACGGGTAGAGTGAGTAGGGAGCCCACTATCTACATCTTCTTCAGATTGATATGATCAGGCTGGTCAGACTCTTCTGTAATGTTTTGAACAGGGATACTATCAGGTTCTGGGGTAGTAGACTGTTCCGTAGGCTTGTCCCTTCTGTCCAGTGCCCCCATCTCTAGGAGAGGGACTGGAGGTATCCTTATGATCCCTGCTCTTACAAAAGGATCTTTGTGTGTTAGGGGTTGAAATAGGGGTGTTGGGGGGGTCTGTTTTTCAATAGAACGGGAAATTACTGACTTTTTGCTCTCCCCCGCCCCCCGGATGTAGGTCGAAACTCGACCATGGCAACGGGCTCAGTTGTGTCTCTCGACGGCACGAGGCCCAGCTAGGGAGTTTTGAGTCCTTTGTCTTTACAGGCTTGTCATGAGACGGCTGCTCAGGGCGCTCAGAGGACTGAATCTGCAGATTTGGCCTTCGCCGTCGACTCTAGGCGTGCGATTTCAGACGCATCGCCATGGGGAGTGTGTTTAGTGTGGTCGGGGGCTGGCACTGGGGAATGGCGAGGTTCCCCGTCACCCTCACCGTCCGAAAGGACAGCGTCGCTGCGAGCCCCTTCATCCATGGCGGACTCAGCCTGCATGGCGTGATGTGCCCAACGTTTTGTCCACCTGTCTTTGAAGGTTTTGGGTCGGAGCAGTTTACAGGCCCGACAATGAGCCTCGTCGGGGTCTCTATGTAAGCAAAGGTTGCACACCCTGTGCTTATCAACCCACGTGTATTTCTTATTACAAGAGGGGCAGAATTTAAACAGAGTATGCTCCATATTGGGGGTAGGCAGCTGGGAGAACCAGGGAAGGTGTTAGAAAATACATGGTGTTATGACCACCCCCCACTCTCCCTACTGTTAGGCCAAGGCCGGGTGTCGCCGTCGAAATCTCCATCTGACGGTACGTCTCGTAGTCTTCCTGAAGACTTCACTGCGTCGAGGTAGAGCGTTGGTAAAGGACAGAAAGATATACTATCTTATAATATTTATAAAGTTCAATGGCGTAAGCCGAAATTGCACTCCGCTTCTATGCGGCCAGTCACAATGGCGGGAAACAACAATCTGAGGGACCTACACGTGTGAGGGATCATGGGTACAGGGGGCGTCGCAATAGGAATAGTATTACTGGCACACCCTGTTCGACGTCCATTTTCGAAAACAACAACTAATACCGCAACTTCCACTAAATGACGGCCTATGCATACCATGTGATCTAAGCAGATTACACAAGCATCAGAAAATCTATTAGTGTTGTGTAATACGTCTACCTGTTCATAGTCATTTTTCATAGTGATGTTTGGCTATGAATAAATAACAATTTGTATACATACTATCCAAGTGTAATTTGTGATTCCCATTGTGTGTACTCATTGTGGACCCTTTACAAGCTCACCACCTCTTGAGACTCAGCCTAGACCCTAGTCACGGCTACCTTTAACTAGTATGGCTGCAGTTCCCCAGAGTTGTCCCAGTCACAATATAGGTTGGCCTTCTATACATCTGTTCGCCGGGCTAGAGTATATTAAAATCAGTCCTAACAGCAGGGGAGCCCCCCCCCCCCCATCACAATATTGAGAGCGCGAATAGCACAATTTCCGTCCACCAGGAGAAGAGGAGATTCGGTTTATGGCAGTGGAAGTTTCCCCGACCACCTACTTCAAGATCGGTGATATGTGAGTTGTTGCGGGATAAAATTGGGGAATACTGTAAACTAAATAGGACTCTGGCATCACTGGAACATATGGTCTGGGAGTCTTTTAAGGCGACCATAAGGGGGAGTTATCACTAAAAAATATCCATAGGGAGAAGCAAATTGCGAGCCTTCAGTCAGACTTAGAAGCTCAACTTAAGGAGTAATGGCTTGAATGGAAACAGAGCAGGGGGTGGCACTTCGGAAGGAATATAGACAGCAAGGGCCACCTGGAGATTCTCCAAACTAGGCGAGCTGAAAAATCCCTGTTGTACACAGCAAAGGTTCTATATCAAAGCAAATAAGGCAGATAGTCTGTTAGCATGGCAGGTGGGGGGGTTTGGGTGGGGGTAAGGCATCTAGCACGGTCCTCCAAATTAACACAGGGCAGGGGACAGTTAGCTCATCTTTGTGTGACATTATACAGGCTTTCACACAATTTTATTCCACCCTTTATGCCTCAGATTCCCCTAGCGTCAACATCAAGAGTCCTACCTAATGCAATGCCCGCTACAGGAAGTTGCACCAGGGAGAAAAATGAACTTGTGGGAGATCTTACACCAGAGGAGGTGAGGGCAGCGATAATGTCCCCAACGACCAATAAAGCTGCAGGCACGATGGTTTCCCACAGACTTTCTACAAAACCTTCAAGGAAGTACTGGCCCTAGTGCTGGTGTCCCTTTAATTCCTTTGTGGGTCTCAGGGAGGATTACCCAGACTATGGAAGAGGCAAAAGTTGTGTTGCTGCCTAAGCCCAATAAGGATACCAGTCACTGGATGGGCATGGCTTGGTGGCCATGTAGAAGGACGCGGTTCTGCCGCGTCTCCTGCAATTCTACAACGATCCGGATAATAACAGAACTAAATGCAGCCATAGAGAGATGAAAGCTGCATGCATGGGCTTATGAAATGAGCAGGCACAAGCAAAAGCCACCAAAACGCGCCGGGAACGATAACCCAACGTGTAATCCCCAAGAGAAGAGAATATGAGGGCGATCCCAAAATGGCGGTGACTTGAACAAAGGTATCTGGAGCTGCAGCAACAAAGGACCTGAGAACGCGCCCATCGTATAGCACTGAGATAGCCGGCAGCACAAGATAAAATGTGCTGCACATTCGAAAAAGGAACGTGGTGCTGGGACACTATACTACATACACGCCGGCAAATACAACAAGAGGCAGGAGCTTTGATGTGCGCAGCTGCGGCGCGGCCCACGGGACAAGCACAACACCTGTATCAGACTGCCCTGAACCTATAAGACTAGCACGGTGGGGCTGCGCTGCGAGCGGAGGTTGCCTCCCCCCAAATCCCCCCCCCCCCTCCCCAAGATACCAAGGCCGCAACACACTGCCCTACCCAGTGAAAGACCTGGGAGCCTGCCCTTGAGGGGCTTACCCATAGCCACGGGACCCAGCGACCACCAGTGCCCCGTAGGGCAAGGAGAACCGCATAATCAAAGTGCCTTGAGGGCTTAGACGCCAGGCCACGGCATACTGTCGCACTGGAGTTTACCCGATAAAGAACTTCTGCAGTCTGGATTGCCAGGGTGAAGGAATTAATACTGCACGTATAAGAGGCTACCTTCCACCCCCCCAACCCCCCCACCACCAACAGCACTGCATTGCCCGCAGTCTTGCAAAAAGGTACCTCAATGGGGAGTGGGGTGAAACCCATAACATTTGCGGAACAGATGACCCTGGCGTATATGAGCAGGCATTAGCTACTGGGTCAGTGACAATACGGAGTACTGCAGCAATGGCTTACGCACCACGCGCTGCATAAGCAGTGTGTATAAAACACTTCAACCCTCCAGCGCGGGCCCCAATGCCAGGTAAATTGTCTACGCACAAATCCTCAGACATTATTAAGCACATAATAGAGCCGGAATGTCGCAGACTGGACCCGCGCCACTTGGAACTGGAACACATGATAACACCGTGATGGCATCCAAACAGGGCAAACAAAAGGGAAGCAAACCACCCTGGAGGAATTTACAAGAACGCTGCAACCAATGAAGGGAGCCAGAAGCAAGGAAAAGGCCCGCAAACGGACACCACTCCAGCACGCAATGCTCAGCAGATCCTGGAGGCTATTGCAGACCTAAAATTAGCATGGGAAACCAAACTGGAGTCAGCTATGGTCGAACTTAAGGCAGCACTGGAACTCAAAGTTGGCGCAGTCCAAGAGGAAGTGAATCTGCTTAGACAAGACATAAGAGCAATAGCGGAATGCACGGGTGAACTAGAAAAAGAAGTGACCCCGAATACAGCTGCATGTGCGACACACGCATCGGAGATTCACATACTGAAACATGCAAGTAACCTGGAAAATAGAGCAGAGGAGGCAGAGGGGCGCGCTCGGAGAAATAATTTACCTATCGTGGGGCTTCCAGAAGGCAAAGAGGATTCCAACCCAACGGACTACATTGAGAGGCTGTTGCTACAAGAAATAGAGGGAGGGGCGCTCACGCAGGGGTTTGCGGTGGAGAGGACACACAGAGCCCTGACAAGGAAACCACCAACAGGAGCCCATCCAAGACCAATAAAAGCCAAGATCCTGAACTACTGTGACAGGGAGAAAATCCTGGAACACTTCTGAAAAGGTGGCACAATACAAAGAGCAACTGCGACCATCACAGCATATCCAGACTACACGCTACTGGTGCAGAGACGGCGACTGAATTATGGAATGGTTAAGAAAAGATTGCGGGAAGCGGGATACAAATACATGCTGATGTACCCGGCGAAACTGAAAGTGCTTCACAAAAACAGAGCTCTGTTCTTCGACACCCCTGAGGATACAACAGAGTGGTTAGACGCCCAGAACTGCCCACTGGGAACGGACAACCAGAAGGAAGACGGAACAGAAAAGTGAGACTGCAATACCCGAGGTGCTGTATAATTTGTGCCATTGGGACTTGAATATAAAACAGGGCAATGATGAAGGAAGTAGATAAGTAATGTGTCAAATAAGCACATGCTAACTAAAATGGCGCAACAACGTAGAATTGCGAGGGCGCGATGGACACGCCCTTGTACCCCTCTAGGTAATATAGGTAGGTTGCCGATAGAATGGCAAACTCCTACTGTGTTACTAGCATCGGCACGGCCGAGAAAGGACTAAATGTGGGAAAGCCTGAGATCCAGGGATGGAGCTGGGCAACAGTTGGGGATGGGAAGGGAGGGAGGTGGAAAGAGTTGGGGGGTGTGCAGTGAACTTAGTTCGAAGACGAGCCTATGTCCACACGCCATGGCGTAAGACACAGAAAACAAAAGAGGACAGTGGCGGGCTTGGATATGGATAAATGATGGGAGACCTTAAAAAAGCTACCTGGAATGTCAGAGGGCTGAACAGCTACCTGAAGAGAAATAAGGTCAGGATGTACCTTAGAAGGCAGAAGGTGGACATCGCTCTGTTACAAGAAACCCATCTCACCAAAGAAAAACTAGGCGCTGGGGAAAAAATGTAAGGGAACCACAGTGGGAGCGACATACTCTGCATATGCCAGAGGGGTAATTACCTGGGTGGCACTGCATGTCCCCTTTCAGCTACTGCAATCTACGGCGGAACAGAAGTGTGTATTATTAATACATACGCCCCAAACCAAGACACTGACCTACTTTAAGACCCTATATACCATTCCTGGGGGGTGCGGTCATATGGGGAGGCGATTTCAACTGCACGCTGGATCCCAAGATAGACAGTTCAGATGAAAAACTAAATAAACCCACCCCGGCAGCCAAAACCCTGAATATCTTGTTGAGACCTTAAACTAGAAGACATGTGGAGATTACAACACCCGCATGAGAGACAGTATTCACATTACTCAGCCCCACATAACTTATACACACGGTTAGACTATCTGTTCGTCTCCCCAGAGATAGTGGGAGAAGTGGTGCAAACGGAATACAGAGCGAGAGTCCTCTCGGACCACTCACCGATAATCTTAACATGGCAATGCCAACACCCAGGGCTAGAAACCCAACGTGGCGGCTGCGAACCGAAGCACTAAAAGATACAGTGTTTAGAGAAGACCTAAGAGAAGAAATAGTAGAATACTTCGAGAATAATAGGGGGAGTGTGAAATCGGGCGGCACCCTATGGGAGGCGTTTAAAGTGGTGGTAAGGGGATCAGCGATAGCAAAATCCAAAGGGCTACAGGGAGGCATAATGCATGTGAAGAACACTAGGAGAGACTATGTAACCTAAACTATAAAAGATTTGTAGAGCGGCGACATGCTGGTGGAGACAAACCGGGGAGGCTGCTGGCATGGTAATACAAAAGCGAGACACCTAGCTCAACGATTAGAGCAATATATGGGGAGAAAGGACAGACACTCGATACCCAAGAGGGGGTGAAAGAGATTTCTGGAATTCTACAAACATTTGTATGAAGACACAGAAGGAAACGACTGGGACGGGATAGTGGAAACACTTCGAGACATTGGCCTGCCCAAATTAAATGCTGAGGAGAGAGAGAGCCTAGACGCCCCAGTCACACTGGAAGAACTAGAAGCAGTGATCAGGGCACTACCCACTTGCAAAACCCCAGGGGCAGACGGACTCCCAAGCGAGTTCTATAAAACATAAGACGGAAGTGCTGCCCCAGTTGTTGGCCATGCTAAACGAAGCCCTTGAAATAGGAATGTTGCCAGAGTCCCTGCGAGAGGCGATAATCGTCCCGATCCTTAAACCAAACAAGCCAAGCATGGAACATCGATCGTATAGACCATTGTCCATGCTGAATCAGGATAGCAAGATTCTCACAGCTGTGATGGCGGGGAGATTGAGACAGGTCCTAACCAAACTCATCCGCACCGACCAGACTGGATATGTACCGCACAGGAACATATCCGACAACCTTAGGAGACTTCATCGGGTGATGGAACAAACAGGGGAAGGGCAAGAAGTTGCAATTGTTACCCTAGATACAGTGAAGGCCTTTGATTTGGTTAAATGGCTGTGGCTAATTGCAGCTTCACGGGAATATGGAATAGGTCCCGAATATTTGAAATGGATTAAACTACTATACAGCTCACCACTCGCCAGAGTTAAGGCAGGAGCGGTGATCTCGGAAAGGTGGCAACTTAGTAGAGGCACCAGACAAGAATGCCCCTGGTCCCCGATGCTATACATTCTCGCATTAGAACCTCCTAGCTATATACTTAAGACAACAATATGAAGAAGTGGGAATATTCACTAAAGGAAGACCACATCTAATATCTTTGTATGCGGACGATACGTTGTTATATTTGAGATACGGAGAAGAAAATCTGCAATACATCCTGGAAGTAATGGAGCGCTTCGTTTCGCTCTCGGGTATTGTAATCAATCCAAAGAAAATCATGTATATTGCCCTTCGGGAGATATAAAGGGATTCCGCGAGAACATCTACCCACTCTACAAATACCCTGGGAGACGGATACCTTCAGATACCTGGGAATAGATATCTACCATGCGGTTGAGAATGAACACAAATATACAGAGAAAGCAGTGGCAAACAGAAAGCAGCATGGGGTTTTGGGCTAAGCTCCCACTAGCTATGGTGGGGAGGGCAGCTTTGCTAAAAATGGTGGTATTACCTAGGCTGATACACTTCTTCAGCAACATACCATATTTGATACCTAAATGATTCTTCATGAAACTCCAGAGCATATGCAGAAGTTTCATCTGGCACAACTCTAGGAACAGAATAGCACTGTGGAAACTACAGAATACATATGACAAGGGTGGCATAAAACTCCCCAACTTCGAAATCTACTATTGGGCCAGCCAGTCACAATAGACTCAACAGCTCGAGTCCAGATTGCTGAGATCAGACTGTTCCATTTTTTCGGAAACAATGGATATGGCTGCCCAAAGCTGAACTAGAGAATGCTAGAACTAGGATGGCATATGTGGCGGAAGGCTGGTCAAGCCTTGGAAAGCCCAACCCCTGTGCTCCCCGTAGGTCCCGCTAGTGGCACTGACCAAAGGGGACACACAACTGACAAATGATACGTAGATATTGGGAACCGGTGGGGATAGCAACACTAGGAGATAAATGGTAAAACGGGAACATGCTGGAATTTGATGCACTAGTAGAAAATACGGGCCTACACCCTGGGCAATATATCACATATACCAGACTGATGCGACAGGTAAAAAAATATGGTCTGAGATATTACTAGAAGACCAACTGGACACGGCCATAGACACTATATGATATCGCAGAAGGAGGGCAGAAGGTCTCCCGGATCTATGAACTGCTGATGTCTAAGGTGGGGAAGGAGGTGTTCCAGTTACGATGGGATTGGGAGGAAGGAGTGGGAGAAAGTATGAATGACGGGCAGTGGGAGAGAGCTCAAGGATACCATAAAAAAATTGTGTAGAAATGCAAGACTGCAACAAATCCAGCTGTATGAAACTCAGAGCGTATAGGACCACCCCAAAGTATAGCCCGATTCAGAAATGCAGGAATACAAACATGTCCCAAGTGCGCAGAAGTAAATGCTGACATGACATGTTCTGGGCATGCCCATAAATTGGTGAATTCTGGAAAGAAGTGGCTCACCGCATTGCAGAGAAAGGCATTACGCTAGTGGTGGAATCGGTCTGGGCATGCATGCTGGGAGGGTTCTCTAGACCACGTAAACTAAAGCATGTGAGCAAACTTAAGGACCTAGATTACATACTAGCTAAGCGTAGAATTGACATCGGCTGGAAAGCATATAACAGACCCAAGACAGAGGTCTGGTGGAACGATCTTAAAAAATGGGCAGAAACTGAAACGGCAGTATGGACCGAGGTGGCTAATAGAGGAGGAGAGGAAGAGGCAGACACATTGACAGCCTGGAAGTACCTAGTGGCCACATTATCAGGGTCTACCCAGGAAAATCCAAGTGGAGATAACATCATTCGAGACACAGAGGATACTATATCCCTAGAGCAGTGATCCCCAACGTGTAGCTCGGGAGCAACATGTTGCTCACGGCACCCTAAATTGTTGCTCGCCAGTTGCTCTGAGCCATGGTGTGGAGGCCTAGAAGGAGATGCTAAGGGGATGAGAGCTCAGTAGCAATATAGTCAGGACAGTGCGAGAATGTTGGCCAATGAGCCTACTGTGTTTCCAGCTGGCTTATTTTGATACATACAAGATGTGTGTTTGTTACAATATGGAAATAATTCTTCGGTAAATGCCTTTGCTTATTATAGTAGTGTCATTGTTAATACGAAACATGTCTGGGGATGCTTGGGGTCTCATGCAGAAGGGATGTGACCAATCAGTTTGGGCTGGGCTGTCCCTTTTAGGGGTGGGACCAAGGCTAATTTGCATATGGTCTGTCCACTTTGGTAATGGCTTAGCAGGTGAAGAACGATGGTCTGGAGGTTTGCCCAAAGCAATGCCAAGAGGTTAAGATTATTTCCAAACCTTCCAGCTATTACCTCTTTTGTTTTGCTATTGTTAAAACCCTGTCATATTCAGATACTTTGCCCAGCTGACAAAGGTATTAATGAGTACAATAATTTAACAATGTTTGTCACCTGGAGAAAATGATCATATGCTGTTCCTTTGTACAGCTAGAAGGAGCATAATGGACAAATAAGTGGCATGCATACTCAACTTTCCTTTATTAAATAATTTGCATGAGCTGCTTTTTGTACACGTGAGGTTTGTGTTTGATGCCACCATGCATTATATGTATCAGAAAAATGTATTGTAGTGCCACCTATATTTATTATTACATAGTGTCCTAGTGGAAAAGTTTTCATCGTTTGATACTCTGCCCATCTGGCACATGGATGAAAGGCAGATAAGGTAAATGCATGCCACATATAGTTAATTTGCCCTACATGCAAATTCAATTAAGTTCATGTTAAGTTTACATTAACAAGCCAATTAATCCAAATACTTGGGTTCCATGTGTTAAAATCGCGGCAAAAATGGCAGTGGACACAAAATATTGCGGCAAAAAGGCTGTGGTTTTGCCACCGCAATCCATGTAAAGGATGCGGGGGACACCCCTGCAACCCCCGGACCCATTATACCATTTAAGGGGAGCGGGGGACACCCCGCTCCTCTTAAATGGTGTAATGGGGTACACCTTGAACGGGTCAAACCACTGCATTTTTGCCGTGATTTTTTGTACAGGCAACATTGTTGCCACAATTTTATCACTGCATACCAATACTTGCTTAACACCACAACCCTCTATGAAGTGGTCATCAAATGCTTAAAGTTTTGAAAAATGTTTGCCACTAATTGTGTAAAATCCATTTTGGGTAGAGAAAAGAGGCTCCAAAGGAATCAGAAAAATAATATTTGTATTCCCAACCACTTTCACCAATGTAACAGGCCTCAGGAGCTTTAAAATGCACTATTTGCCATTACATGCCAAAATTATTCTTAGGAGGTAACCTCCCAACCCCCAGTGAAGTAAACTTTAATGCCTACCATGAAATGACCAGTATTAATCAATCAATATTTATTTAATTGTATTTCTACATTAAGTTAGCAACATTTAACAACATGTTTCATATTTCATAACATTCACATAGACAGCTCAAAATAAAAAAGCAGCTGTTATATACTCCAACAAGCTAAATATGTAATCCTCATCATAATTAATTATATAAAACGGCTCAAATGCATGTCCACGCTTATGCAAAATGGAGCAACAACGACAAACTAACATAAAATGAATCAAATTTTCATCAACTGCTATTTTGCAGTTACACTTTGTGCTTCTTTCTGCACACCTTTTTAACCTAATGAGCGGTGAGTATTGTCATTATCAGCCTCCTTCATTCTGGGGATCTTTTTTCACAGATTTCCCCTTGCCATCTTGTATTTGTAATTACTTCTGTATACAAAGCTAAAGAGGTAAGCATATGTATATGTTGCCCATCAGACAAGGTCTTGGTTTAAGAGCTATTTTGAGTTGACTTATGTGCCAAATTTAGTTACATCCCACCCCTTATCCAAATGGACAGTACCATACAACCCACCGTACCACAACCAGGGGAGGCTGCAATAGCACTAACACCGACAGTCACTTCATCTTTATAATTAGCAGAAAATCCCCAAGTATAAAATCGTAACTAGCCTCACACCTTTAAACTGAACATCCCCAATTCAGCTCATAAGGTGCTACCATGTGTATCTGCAAGGAAACCTGCAATTTGGCACACACATTTATTTTGCAACCCCTCCAGGACAAAACAGTTTGAGTCACCCTAGATTGTATTGCCATTAAAATCATGGAATGGACTTTTGCATTACATTCCTCCAGGCAATCAGAATGCCCCACACTTGAAATAAAATTGTAAAAAGCCATTTAATCCTTAATGATGCCCTTTCAGCTGTCTTCTTTAAATGATTGACCCAAGCACCGCTGTTTGAGAAGAGTAGGGTGAAATAAAAAGGAGACTGCCCCCTCATCTCTACATTCATTTAAGAACTAGCTACAAGATTCCACCCTTTTAATGAACACCATTTTTGTTTTTATTATATTTAATTTATAACTATAGTTCCCAAAAATGTAATTTGTGTTTAGCAGGCCCTGTTGGAGACATGCTGGGGTTAAGTCTAAAAAATAGCTGTGTCTTTGGCAATAAGAAGCATGCTATAAAATGCACCCTTCTGAGAGGGTGGATTAACTCTCCTAAGAGAAGTACTGGAATCAACGTCTGAAAAGAATCCATTGGGGCCAACTGACATCCCTGCTTTTCACCTTTATTGATCTTGTATACGGGCAGATGCTGAGATATCTGAATATCACAGTTGGATAAGATTTTATAAAACATTAGGGACTCCAATAAAATGTAAATTATGCCACACTATGTTTCAATCAAATCAAATTCTCCAAATCTGAAGAAAAAAATAATCTCCCTCCCTTAACCTTACTGTATTTCTCCCTGATGGTGCTCAGAGTGAAGCAGTGGTCCACTGTACTAAGCCCTCCCCCAAAACCTGTTTGGGAGGGCTTCAAGATATTGTTACTTGAGTCCCCTCCTCCAGTCTGAACAAAATACATTTGGCGAATATCTTACTGGCAATGTCCAGTGAGGAACTTGACCTATAACCGTGGGGTTGCTGGTGGTCCAAGAACTAATTTTCCAAGGAGATGGCATAATGCCTGTCTCGACAACTGCATTAAACATAACACAATTTGGTGTCCTTCAAAAGGCTCCCATTGTTTAAGAAATTCTTTTTTTGTCTTTTGGAAATTTCTATATGACATTTTGAAAGTAAATCTGACCAGCCATGTGCACACCACTCATTAAATCATGGTTCAATTTTCTTTTAGAGATTCTGCATCCAACCATGCGGCCTCCCTTTCTATAACCTGGAACTCCTGAATTTGGGGATGCCATTTGCGGATAAATCTGTCCCAGATAGTTTCAACCAAAGACTCAAACTAGCACTTTCCTTTTTTGGCCTCTAAACTGCTTAACTGTTTTAAGAGAATGTCTTAATTGCTTGTGATTTAGTAATTCTATCCAATTGCTGCTTGTTGAGATTAGGCATCGCCAACCAGCCCCTCTGTCTGTCAGACATCTTCTGAGTGGTGCCTACTCTGCCCATTGGAAAATTAACGAGAGTAGTGTTCACTCTTTGTTCAATCAGAAATGCAACATTTCATAACATTCCTGAAGAAAAAACATTCCACTATACAGTAATCAATGACTGTGCAACACTATTGCTGATCTTGTATGCTTAGAAGTGCACCATTTGCCAGTTAAGATCAAGAAAATCCCCACAGAGAATCCTAAAGAACACCTGAAAATCAGTTCTCCATTTGTGCTCAATTTGTGAACTACATTTCTTTAAATTATTTTGCTTGAGAACCTGAAACCCCTGGTAATGTTTATTTATTCCTACTATATTTCTGAACAACTTGACTGGTTCGATTTAAAAAAAAATAAATATATGTACTACTGATCAATGTCTTCAACATTTTCTGTAAACAACCACTTAATGTCAAATGAAGTTAAGTTTATTACATTTCTAACTTGTGTTAGAATCATTTGTCCACCAATTCAGCACAGATATGTTCTGTTGAAAAATGGATGTTGCTCACCATTTCATTTGATCTGCACATTTTGCTCATTGCGCCCAAAAGGTTGGGGAACCCTGCCCCTAGAGGATATGGTGGATGACGAAACGGAATAGGCTCACGTTGTTGTGGGGGAAAAGTGAGTTTTTTTTTTTGGCGGCTATGACTTAAACACGACACGTGCCATGTACAATGTACAACATATACCGCTAAATTTATTTTATGTGTTAGATTGATTGCTGAAAAAAAGTTAATAAAAATTATTTTTTCAAAAAAGGATACAATGCAGTGCGGGTCCTACCGACCTATTGCCCTTATTCAATTAGATGTGTAGCTATAAATAACATTTCTGCCCACCAGGCTGGAAAAGATACCTCCTAACCTGGTCAACCCCAACCAATCGGGCGTCATTAGGCACATTTGACAATTCGAAACGGATCTGCCACTTAATAAAGAAGGTCAATAAGAATAAATCCCTGGCGCTGGAATGGTTCTTTTTATTCCGCACAATGGAAGTTATGGGTCAAGGTTTTTACGGCTGGTCCGGTCCAACTATCAGTCAGCCACAGTTTATAGTGAATATTTCCAATTACATTTTTTCGAATGCAAAAATGTCGAAAAAAATGTTTTTAATATTCCTTTTGTTTTTTTTATGGGGGGCGGGGTTTCCCCCCCTCCCCAAACCCTTGTTTTTTTTTTTAACACTTTCTTTTTCTTACAAAAATCCCAAAAAAACGCATAATAAAAAAAGAATACATTTGAAAAATAATTGTCGACTATTTTTTCGCCATTTTTGCATTTCGAAAAAATGCATTTGACATATTGACTAGACACAGTCGACCACACTATGCTTGGCTATAAATAGGCAGCTCTCAGGGGAATAAGGTTACCCAGGGCACTAAACAAGAATGCCTGTTGTCCTCGATTTTTTTGCGATTCATCTGGCGCTGCTCCTGGCACGTATAAGGGCAGCCCGGGCTATCTGGGGAATTGCATTTGGAAGCAAAGAGCATAAAGTGATGTCCTTTGCGGATGATCTGCTTCTCACAATGACTGCTCCAGACACTTCACTACCGACGGTATCCACAGAGCTTTGGGAATTCAGCTCTGTAGCGGGTTTAAAAATGAATGCCCATTAATCGGTGGGGACTTCAATGGGGTCCCAGACCCCACTAAGGACAAATCTAACTCCCCTGCCCTTGGCGAGTTCGGTCAGGCCCTCAGTCTGCTGCGGCTCTTCAGAACCTTGGAGGTGGTGGATACATGGCGGGTGCTTCACCCCACCGAGAAAGACTACTCCTTCTTTTCGGGCGTACACCGAACTTTCTCCAGAATCGACCTCCTTCTGGCTTCCCCTCAAACTCTCGCCCTCGCTAATGAGGTGTCGATAGGCCAGCGAATTCTATCGGACCATGCCCCAATAATAATGGAACTGAGCATTCAGAACACCCACGCCAAGGCAACACGCAGATGGGCGCTCTACGACCCAATCCTCAATGATATGTCAATCAGAGACAACATAACCACCACCATCAAGAACTTCTTTGAGGAGAACCTAGCCGCGGACACCTCCCTGGCCAATAACTGGGATGCAATGAAAGCTGTAATTCGGGGAACCTTGATAGCCCAAGGCGTGGCATACCATCGAAACCGGAAACAAATCCGTCTATCCCTGGAGGAGGACCTGCGAGCAGCTGAGGAAGCCCAGAAGAAGAGTGGCTGGTCCCCCAGAACACAGAGAGCGCTCCGCTCGGCCAGGAAGAAACTAGAGGCCCACTATGCAGAACACACTGCGCAACTCCTGGCGAAGACCAGACAATTCTACTATGCCAAAAGCAACAAGGCCAACAAGCTGCTGGTGGCCAAGCTAGCTAAAACAAGACGGACCAACACTATTATAGGGCTCAAGGACTCACAAGGGGTGATACACCACTCTGAACAGACGAAACTACAACTAGCCTCAGACCACCTAATCCAGGTCATGACAGCGCCTCCCCGAGATCGGTCAAAGCAGGAGGCATACCTGCGGAACGCAGCCTTGACGCGTCTCCCAGACTCCACACGGGAGCAGTTGGAAGCCCCAATAACAGCTGAAGAAGTTGACGAAGCCATCAAGGCCCTCAAATCACGGGCCCCGGGCCCAGACGGATTCCCCCCGAGGTTCTATAAGATTTTTAAGCTCCAGCTCATCCCTCACATAGTGGCCCTGTTCAACTCTTTCAAGGTCTCGGGATCCGTGACCGCCACAATGCAGGAGTCGGTGATGGTTCTCCTTCCTAAGCCGGGGAGAGACCCGAGAGATCCGGCGTCATACAGACCCATCGCCCTACTGAATATCGACGCCAACCTGTACTCGAAGATTTTAGCTAACCGCCTGGCACTTATCCTCCCGGATATAATCCACCCCGACCAAACAGGCTTCATTCTTCACCGAGCGGCAGGGGACAACATCCGGCGGACTCTGAACCTAGTGAACATCGCCCACCGCAACTCCCAAGGCCTTGCCCTAATGGCCCTGGACGCAACCAAAGCCTTCGACAGAGTCGATTGGTCCTATCTTGAATGCACTCTGGAAGCATTTGGGTTCGGCCCCACAGCCCGAGCAATGATCCTGGCGAACTATAAGCAGCCTCGAACCATCCTCAGGATCAATGGCGCCCACTCAGCCCCGATACCTCTGTCTTGTGGGACGAGACAGGGCTGCCCGCTGTCTCCCCTACTCTTCGCCCTCACAATGGAGCCCTTCGCCCAGAAGATCAGGCGCAATGAGTCCATTAAGGGTCTTCAGGTGGGCTCTTCCCACCACAAGATCGCTCTCTACGCGGACGATGTTCTATTGACACTCACTGAAGCCAACACCTCAGCGAAACACGCTCTGGCCGAAATAAAGGAATTGGGGGAGGTCACCGGCTTCACTGTCAACTTCACCAAATCAGTGGCTTTAGGAGTCGGCCTCCGCCCAGAGGACAAGGAGGCGTTAACGGCTCTGTGCCCGATCGAATGGCGGGACCACTCGATCCCCTACCTAGGAGTTCTCATCCCAGCAAACCCAAAGGAGACCTATCAGGCGAACTTTCCCAAACTGATCAAGGAGCTGGAGGGGACTTGAAACGCTGGACCACGCAGGAGATTTCATTAATGGGCCGGATCACGGCCGTCAAGATGAACCTGCTTCCTAGGTTCCTCTATGCCTGCTCATCTCTATCGGTGCCCTTCCCAGCCCAGGCCCTCCACGACTTACAGAGGAAGATATCCAAATTCATATGGAAAGGCAAGAAGGCCAGGATCCCCCACAAAACCCTGATTGGCAACGCCAGGCTAGGAGGCCTAGGGGTCCCGGACCTGCAGGCCTATAGGACAGCGGCACAACTGTCACATCTACACGCCTGGCAGACGAGCACAGCCCGCCCCAGATGGGTGGAACTGGAGCAGGCCCAGCTTCCGCTTCCCCTCCGGTTCCTCCCTCACATCCAACCCTCCCTCAGGGCACGCTGGAAGGACATCCTACTAACAACGAAGCAGACCCTAAGCTCCTGGGATTGGGCTCTAAAGCAGAAGGGAATCCCGAGGGGCCGAAGCCCCCTTTCACCGATCTTTCACAACCCCGACTTCTCCCCGGGATCTCTCCCTCGCAACTTCCAGAATTGGATAGACGGAGGCCTGGAAACCCTGGGGCAGATGTACTCCGAAAACAGACCCCGGACCTTCGAGCGGTGCAAGGAGACTTTTCAGCTTCAAGAAAGGGACAGATTCACATACTGCCAGCTCCGCCACTGGTGTTCGCACCCTCAGACCCTCCAGGCGGCAACTCGCCCCCCGACCCCATTGGAGCTAACTCTTGCGGACCTGCCGGCCAGAGGAAGAATCTCAGCTATATATAGACGTTTCCTGGGGGACTTCTTGGCGACAAAAACTCGATCCATGGCTCAGTGGGAGGCGGACCTAGGCCATCCGATCGATGACCAAGCTTGGGTAGACATATGGTCCCGCACCCACTCTTCCTCCACCTGTGTCACTAACAAGGAATGTGCATATAAACTCACCCTACGCTGGTACTACCCCCCTCTCAGACTCCACCACATGAACCCACAAGTGGACCCCGCCTGCTGGAGAGGCTGCAGTCAACCAGGCTCCTACTTTCACATGTGGTGGACATGCCCCAAGATCCAGCAATTTTGGGCCAGGTGTCTCTCCACCATCGAACAAATCACCGGCTCCGCCCTCCCACTGGACCCTGAGACAATTCTGCTGGGGATCCCGGTCCCCGGAATCTACCCCCGCTCCGGCAACAGGGCTAAGCTCCTCACACAGTGCCTCCTGGCGGGCAAGACGGTTCTGGCCCGCTTCTGGAAGTCGCGGGACGGCCCCTGCCTGGCCCGCTGGTGGGGAAAATTGTGGGACATCTTAATAGCGGAAAAGGTTACCGCTGCGAGAGCGGGGTCTCTGCACCGCTTCCAGAATGTGTGGGCCCCAGTGCTGGACTATGATCAGCGATATCCCGCAATGACGTTCAAGCCAATCAACGCCCGCTGGGCCCTGAGAGACAAGGAGAATACGCATCAAGCGGGGGAGATAAACTGAATCTCTGGCCCGGGAAAACCGGAATGAGCGGGGGGAAAGGGACTCAAAACTAGAATCTTTTCTTTGCAATGTTATACTGCCACTCGATACTGTTTGTAACCTTTACTGCCTTGCTATAAATAAACATATTTAAAAAAAAAAAAAATGAATGCCCATAAATCTGGGACAGAGGCCAAGACCCAGATGACAAGTGAGGGGCACCCGTACATAAAGGCGGACAAACATCTAGGGTACCGATTACCAAAACTCTTGGCTCCCTGTTTCAGGCCAATTGCCCTCCTCTACTGGAGAAGATTAAGCAGTGGCTGAATGACTGGGACCCTTGTCCATCTCATAGTTGGGGAGGATGAATGTGCTTAAAATGATGATCCTTCCCAAAGAGTTATATTATTTTCAGGCCCTCCCGGTGCCGGTACTGCATGCGTTTTTCAAAGCCCTACACAAAATGATGCAGTCTTCATCTGGACGGGGAGGAAACCAAGGGTAGCGTTGAAAACACCCATGGCACCTATTTGCAGGGGCTGGATGGGTGTACCAAGTTTCCGTCTACTATTAGGCGGCCCAAGTGCGAATGATCAGAGTGGTTTACGGGGAATAAAAACAAAATATGGCGATGAATGGGCACTGCTGTAGTGGGCAGACCCTTGGAGGAGGTTCTCTGTTGTCCTAAAGCAGGCAGACCCATACATACACGATTACAGCTCTGGTGGAGGATACATGGGACTCTGGTGGGACAGGTGGGCCTGACGACCTTGCCTTCTCGACTGATGCCCTTGTTTCATGATTCTCTATTTCAGCCCGAGGAGGAACATGGGGCCTTTGCTCGACGGGAGGAGATGGGGGGTCAGCAATTGAGCGATATGGTGGCGAGGTGGGGTGTCAGTATTGAGAGGTGGAGGGCCACGATATTAGAACATTATAACAATGTAAGCAGTAGTTTGGTCTGGGGGAGGTGAGAGATTCAGGTAAGCCCAATTGAGGCACTGGCGGATGGCGCCTGCAAACAGACAAGCGATAATTAGGGAGCTTACCTCTTCTGAGAAACATGTAACCACTAATTCAGGAGGATCGTCATAGGATTGCTGCATTGCACAGGATATTCTCTGATCTCCCGGCTACGCCGGAATGGGCATACATGAAACATTGTGAGAGATCCTTCGGCCACCCGATTGAGGGGGCGCAGTGGAGTAGGCTATGGCAGAGCATAACCACAAGAGCACTCCAGAGCTGGGAAATGTGAATAAAGGTAATGGTCCAGTGGCACCTTACCCCAGAAAGATTGCATCACTACTACCCCATCGTGTCTGATGTTTGCTGGCATGAATTGGGGAAACTGGATCATGGGGACGTCTTTGGTGGGCATTTCCGGTTCTTTAGCCCTTTCAGGACACAGTAACTGCAGCAAGGAAAACCATCTGTGGGGGCCAAGATCCGCAGAGACTTTGAGGAAACTGTTGGGAATGGGAGACATTTTGGAGTGCCTCCTGACAAAGGCTCAAAAGAAGGCCTACATGATCCTTAGCATCACAGCACTGCTATTGGTGGGCCAAAAAAATTGAAAAAGGGTGAGGCCCCCACAGAACACAAATTGATTTCCAAGATCTGGCACTTTGTACTGTTGGAATGGGTCACACATGCGAACTGGGGGGAGCAGAATCAATTCAAATTGAATTGGGACTTGGTTTTGAGTTTTCTCCACTGTGGCTTTTCGTGGAAGCTTGTGCCCACAGAGAATTTTGGTTTGGTGTTGGATCTGGTGTGAGGTGGGTCCGGGGGGGAGGGGGAAATAGTTTGGTTGGTGAAGGGAGATTGGTTCACAACTGTTGGGAGGAGGGACTGAGGAAGAGGGAGTTGGGGGGGGGGGGGGCGTTAGAAGGTGGATGAGGTGGGATTTATATTGTTTTTTGATGAAATGCCCATAAATTACATTTGAAACAAAGAATGAGTGCAAGGCATAAAATAAGCAGTGTCACATAACGATTTGCTATGCAATTTTGTAGGTTTGCTAATCAAATTGACACTTCTGTAACATTGCTTTTTAACTTGCCATGTTCAATCAAAGCACAGCTAGCCCTGCATCCCTCTCTTGCCCTCCATGTGCTCTTCCCTCCATTTTCTCTGTTCACTTGAAGTGATAATGGAGAGAAAGCGCAGCATTAATCAAGTAATCATCTCCTCCACTCGGTACCAAAGGCCTGTGTGGGAGTGAAAGGCAAAAATTGTATTTTTTTTCCTCCAAATAATTGCAAACCTGAAGTAAATCGGGCTGACAGTTTCAGTGATACTTTTTATCAAGCTAACTATATCATGTCTGGCAAAGACCAGTATGTGTTAACTTTATGTTTTTTTTTTTTTTTTAAAGACAGTCATGCAATTCCATTCCTAAAAATGCAAGTTGGTACGTAATGCATAATTATGAGGTTGGTAAAAAAAAAAAAAATTAAATCTCTGCTTGCTGCGCCATCCACTCTGCGTAGTCTCCTACTTTCTTTCCTCTTACATAATACAGAGCCAACTAGATGTTTACACAAAGTAGTGATCAATAGTTCCATCCAGTTGCTACCTTTACAGATCTACTGTCCTAACATACACTGTAGTAAGCATCCAGTGCTCAATGTGCTTTATAATTATGATTGCATTATATATTAGCACCTGCAGGAGACAGCTGGCCAAACTGTTTTCAGAGGCTTTTTATTATATCGATTTGATTCTCTTCATACAGCTAACCCTTTACATTTTACAACCACTCAGCCACGGCTCGCAAAGTCTTTTCACCCACTCGCATAGTCAAGTAGATTTTATGAAGGGTGAGTACCATTTGCAAGGAATGTTTGAAACTTGTATTTAACGTTTACTGTGTGTGCAGTAAAGGTCAAATACAAGTTTCACTGTGCATAGTTGGCCTCTGGGTGGCAGCAGTGCGCCAACCGTAAAGCGGGTTTGTAGTGACCAGAACCATTTTATAGATCTCGCATTTCAGGTCTGTTGCTATGGGAGGAGTTCATTTCTCTTAGGTTGAATAGGTAAACTAGGTTACCCGACCTGCAGGTATGGCTGAATTGTAATGAATTTGCAGGTCCTAACTGTTCTCACTAATGTCTTATTTCAGCTGTAAGCAAAAATGCTGTATTGTTGCTCATTTCATGTACACGGTACAAATAACGTCTGGAGAGGTTAACATTAGTACAACATTGCTAATCAAATGGGTCTGTTTGCTAATCAATACATTTGTAATGAGCAAACTCTGCTAATCAATTTTTGCAAACTAATGTATGCCTTGGAGTGTGTGGGAAATGGTTCCCACTCTGGAGAACTGGTCCAAAATCCAGTCCAGCAAAACAAGTGGGGAGAAATACCCCGCAAAAAACGGAACTTCTACCCAACAATGCTTTATTAGACCTTTAAGAGACGCTAAACAAATGAAACATCTAGGCAAATATTATCAGACACTTACTAGAAGTTCGATTTATACTATTACACTTAGAGGGGGTGGGGGAGAAGCATGTGATTCAACAACCAGTGTAATACTGGCAAGTACTCCGACGCCTGAAATTCAGTAAAGACTTTTAGAATAACCATACACCAGTTCCCCAACAATTAGTAAGTGCAGCCCAAAGATGGTTTGGGGCCTTGTGCCCCAAAGTCATCAGCTCCCAAGTTATAATATTTGATTGGACGATGCCAGTAGTTGTGATAAAGTTCAAAAAAGTAAAGCTCCTTGTAATTGTAACCAAATAGCCACTACAAAAAGTGATGAGGATACCAAGTATCCTAACCACACTTTACTTTAGGGTGATGTGTGCAAATGTAACAATACAAGCTTTAGGAAAGATTTCTCCATTTGTAACTTTGCCTCCATAGTTTCTATGGACCCCCATTCTTTTTGCTGTGTTTTCAAACCGGTTCTGACATTTTGAAGTGAAGAAAAGCCTTCAGCTTCACTTCCCTTTTGCAAATTGTTATGGTGAAACCGATTTGTACTTCATACTATCAGTACTGGACAACTGTTTCCCTTTTGAATTGTACTTTTGAATATTGCACTCGCACCTTACAGTGCAATTGAGATACTTTATCGCCCTATCTTTTGAGCCTTGGGATTTTTGGTTACTTTTATATGTGCCTAAAACAAGCTAGTGGGGGATCCATTTTTACAATTTTCGCACTCATTTTAGTGTGCTCATTCGAGTTTACCACGTATGGTTACTAAACGGTGCTAATGCCTTAAAATGGCAAGGCCACCAGCCTTTCACTCGTTTCTGTGGCCATATTGCTGTTTGGCCTTCTTACTGCCTTGCCAGGTCAGGTAATCACTTATAAGGCAATGCACTTGCCTGGGAACACTGCTGCTTTCGTGGGCTAGTCATGCCTTTGTGTATGTATGGATCAGGAAGGGGTTGCAACTCTAGTCCCAGTCCACATCCACTAGCTCTCTTGTGGGCTACCTCGCCAGAAGCGTTGTCATTCTGTGTTTGAGTCCAGAACGTCGGTGGTCACCAGCTTCGGCCACAAGTCTCCTTCTCCCCGAATGTCAGCGTCCCAGCATCAAAGGACACTGTCCTGGAGCAACTCCTGTGGCAGATACTGGAAGGACGCCTGTTGGGGTCTCTCTCAGTGCAGGGACAGTCGCAGGAACTCGCCTTCCCCTAACCTTAAGTGTCCTGAAGGGGCCTGCATCTCTGCTTCTTGCATTTCTTCATCGACAGTGGTTGCATCTTGCAACTGCACCCCGACCGGAAGAATACTCGAACCAGCAACTCCTGGGCACCTCTCACCAGAACCAACAACAGAGGATTGAGCCCCAAGCGACCCCAGACAATGCCCATCAACATCTAGGAAAAACAGTATATGGGGTTGTTAGGGAGAATTCTAATTTCTGTGCTAATTTCCCTTCTTCCTTAGAGACCCCCCCAGCTCTTTTGCTGGACTTTTAAATGTTTACCCTGGCGTGAGAGAGACCTTTTATCTCACTCTCGCCTGCGTTTGACCAGATTTGAATTAGGAGTTTCCCTGTTTTTGGAGTCTGACAAACTCCATAGGCATCTACTTTTTGTATGGTGACAGAGCAACTTCAGTGCAGTGTCAAAGAGAAATCCTTTACATTTCTCATAAGTTTTAAATACCTTTTCTTGGATGACCTACAGTTCATGAGAAATAGTAAAGTTAAATTGACTTCACTTACCTTTTCGCTATGTGGGTCCAGGACACACCATTTTATGTGGAGTGTTGGGGGGTTACCTAGTAGCCCCTTATCATACATTCTCATGTAACATTTCTTATGTCGCCCGCACCAATTTAAATGGCTGGTGGCAGTGGTTTAATAGTCCTACCATTGTGATTTTCTACATCAAGCTGAATCCTCAGCTGCAGTATAGCACCCATGAGTGACCATTTCGTCAACATGGCCCCAGTCTTCTTTTTTCCACCCATTTTCTGTTTGTGAGGTCTTTTTGGGTTTTACTCTGTGTACTCTGTGTGTGGAGCCAGGTTTGAGCCCTTTGTTTGTTTTGCCTTTGGCAAGCTTCAGCCCTGAAGCCTGCCTCTGGCACCAGTGTGTCTGAAAAGGCACGATGTGAGGGAGGTTACCGAAACTCCTGTCCTTGGTCTCTAAACCAGTCCTGAATAGCTGGCTGGCTGGCTGGCTGTCCTGAAAGGATAGCCACCATGAGAGTCTAGGCTGTGCATGAATGGAGACACCTGCTTAAAAGGAGAGGGTTTTGGGACTAGAGGCAGAGTCGACCACTGGGAGAAAACCTGACGAAACTGAACAAAGCTTGCTGCTTCCTCCTAGACCTATGAATTGCCTGGTGAAACCCTGCTGCTGTGCTGAAACTAATTTTTCAATTCGACAAAGAAGCTTCGGAAGGGGCGACTTCTTCCCTTGGGTTAGTGGGACCAACTAACCCAGAGAAACTCTACCATGAACCATGTTCCCCGACTGGCTGTACTACTTCGCTGCTGCAAGAACTGAGTGTCTGGGGTCGAGAATTCCGTAGTCAAGTGCAACGTCTGAAATCCGGCTAGAAGCTCTAGGAATCTAAGGAATCTCTAGAAGCAGACTGTACTCTATTGACTTTGGCTCCCTGCAGACTCTTCTAGCCCATTGACCTCGATATTGTTTGTCCCACATGCGTGGCAATTTGTTTTAGACTATTACTGCTGGGAAAGGTTTGTCTAGATTTCATTGGAACATTTGATTTACGTGCCCTCACATATACTGAGAAGCTGTTTAACCTTTTCCTTCCTTAAACCTTTCCTTTCTGTAACCTCAGAATCTGCAAAGTTTAACTAGTGTGATACATAAATGCCATTACTCTCCTTGTGAATGAAGTCACCTCAGGGTCTAGGAATTGTGTAAGAAACATATCCAAAGAGTATCCACTAACTTGTGCTGATCCTGAACAGTAACTATGTACATTGTTACATGAATTGGCCTTTTAAAGAACGCTTGGTTAAAACTTGATGTTAATTAAATAATTATTTATAACTGAAACTTTGAGTTTAAGTGTTACTTGGTCCCTTGTATTTACATATTTCATTGCTACCCCTCTTGAGATAGGCCTGGCTGCTCAGTCAAACTACCAACTTGTGTAGTACAGACCTATACCAAAAGGTGTAGTACCCAATACCAAGATGATAAGGGTTGTGTAGTTTCACCCGGTGTTACTACACCAATTCTTACCCAACAGGGGTAAGCAAACTCACTGTATTCAACCCCAGCTTTCCTCCATAAGAGAACATTGGAAACAAGTCCCTTTTGTCTCCTTAAAACAACAACTCACTTTTTGTCGTCAAACCCAGGTTGAGTGTCCTGTCCCTGCGTTAGCGTTGTGTCTGGAGCACAAGAGAACATTTACTTACCTTAAGTAATATAGATTTTTTTTTTAACCAATTTTTATTAATTTTTACAACAAAACATCAACATTTCAACAAATCCAGCAGTACTTGTCTGGTACACATTAGCATCCTGTACATATCTTAAGTATCAGCTGTTTGTCCCTAGCCCCCCCCCCCTTTAAAGCTTACTTCCCTTTGCGCTCCGTCTCCCTCTCCTCTGGGATAGCCTCCACATCTGCGTTCTCAGAGGTGTCATGGTCGCTTAAGCAATCTTGGTTGGACCCAAACAGTGTGGCCACTAAGTGTTTCCAGGCAGTTAGGATGCTTGTTTCTACCTCCCCTCCCCTGCTTGCCGCCTCATTCCATACTGCTGTTTTGGCCTCGGTCCATTTCTGTAGATCGCCCCACCAAACCTCCACCTTCGGTCTATTACATGCTTTCCATCCCATGGCAATCCTACGCTTTGCAAGTATATATGCCATGTCCTTAAGTTTGCTCACATGTTTCATTTGGTGCGGTCTAGGGAAACCCCCCACCAAGCATGCCACACACTGATTCGATACTCAGCTTGACCCCTTTCTCGTCTAGCCGATGGGCTACTTCTCCCCAGAACCTCCAAATTTCTGGACATGTCCAGAACATGTGTGTCATCCCAGTGTTTTGTTTTCTGCATTTGGGGCATGTCTGCCTTCCGGCAGTCTCAAACAGGGCTTTTCTCTGGGGGGTCATGTATGCCCTGTGGGTTATGCATAGCTGTATTTGCTGTAGCCTTGCATTCCTGGACACTTTTATGATACCCTTGAGCCCATTCCCATACCCCGTCACTCATGAGTTCTCCAGCTTCCCTTTCCCAATCTTGCTTTAGTTGGGTTACTTCTCTACCCACCCTGGACATCAGCAACTCAGACTCATGACACTTCATGTCCTCCCTCCGCTACATCATACATCGTTTCTATGGCCTCGTCAGGTTGGTCTTCCAGCACTATTTCGGACCATGTCTCCGATCCACCTTATCAATCTGGTGTGCGTGATGTACTGCCCTACATGTAGACCAGTTTCCTCTACCAGCTCGCCAAATTCCTTTACTTCTCCCCCCTGCCATATGTCTCCCATTGTTGCAATTCCCACAGGGTCCCAGTGTTTGCGGATCATGCTCCTTAGTTGCACGTCCCCTCCAGCCAGTGCCACTAGCGGCACTTGCGGAAAACACGAGGTTGGGTTTCTCATGACCCGGCAGGCCTTGCGCCATATTTCCCCATCTCAATTCCAGCATCCTCAGGCGCCCTTTTAGCTGAGGTTTGGGCAGCCATATCAATTCTTTAAAAGAAATACAGGGCACACTCTGGTCTCAATCTGGACTCTGATGCCAGGTCTTCCGTCAGCCATTTGGCCACTTATTGCAATTGGCTAGCCAGATAATATATCTCAAAATTAGGCAGTTTAATACCTCCTTTATCATACGTGTTGTTTAACTTACACAAGGCAATTCTGTTCATAGGTCCATGCCAAATGAAGCCTCTGCATATGCTCTGGAGTTTAACAAAGAAGTGTTTTGGTATAACATATGGTATGTTCCCAAAAAAGTGTAATAGCCTAGGCAATACGACCATCTTGAACAGTGCCCCTCTCCCCATCATAGTTAATGGAAGCTTAGTCCAGAACTTCATACCATTTTCGATGTTTGCTACAGCTTTCATGGTATTTTGCTTATATTCCGATTCCGTTTCGTGATAAATATCTAAACCCAGGTATCTGAAAGTGCACGTCTCCCAAGGCATCTGTAAAACTGGCAGTTTTTCCTCCGGGCCCCCCCTTTACCTCCCCAGGGGGAATATACACGATTTCTTAGGATTCACTGCAATGCCGGAGAGCGACGCAAATCGCTCCATCACCTCCAGTATATATTGGAGATTTTCCTCGGAGTACCTCAGGCATAACAAGTCGTCCTCTTATAGGGAGATTAGGTGTGGTCCACCTTTTATGTAGATACCTACTTCTTCGTATTGTTGTTTTAGGTATATTGCCAGGGGTTCTAATGCTACGATGTATAACATCTGTGACCAGGGGCATCCCTGCCTGGCTCCCCTACTGAGTTGCCATCCCTCCGAGATGATTGCACCCGTCTTAACTCTAGCTAACTGCGAACTGCATAGCAATTTCACCTATTTGAGGTACCCAGGTCCCATCCATTATTCCTCCAGGGCTGCCAGTAGCCAACGCCATTTGACAAAGTCAAAGGCCTTCACTGCATTTAGTGATATAATCGCCACCTCACTCTACTCCCCTTCAGTATGCTCTATGACCCGGTGGAGTCGTTTTAGGTTATCAGATATGCTTCTGCATGGGGCATATCCTGTCTGGTCGGGGTGTATTAGTTTACTTATGACTCGACTCATCCTATTTGCTAACAGCCGTTAGTATCTTGCTGTCCTGGTTCAGCATCGACAACTGTCTATACGACCCACAGTCTGGCCGGTTAGGCTTGGGAGCAGGATAATGATCGCCTCTCTTAGGGATTCTGGCAATGTCCCTATTTGAAAAGCTTCATTTAACATTGCTAGCATCGGGGGAAGCACTTCTTTCTTATAAAATTCACTAGGGAGTCCGCCTGCTTCTGGAGTCTTGCAGGTGGGTAGTTGCTAGACTACCTCCAATACAATGCCTCTAGTTCCTCCAATGCAATTGGGGCATCTAGGTCCTCCCGCTCCTCCACACTTATCCTTGGCAGGCCAATATCTGCTAGTGTTTCTTTAATCTCACTCTCTCCCCCCTCCATTGTCTAGGCGCGTTACAAATGCCTTACCATATCATATAAACTTTTATAGAATCCAAGGAACTCCCCGTTCACGCCCTCTTGGGTATCTCTTATCCGTCCATCCTTCCCCATCAGTGTTCTAATCACTGACCTGGGGGTCTCCCTTTTATATAACCACGCCAGCAAGCTTCCCGGCTGATCTCCTCCAGCGTGTTGCCTCTCGATGTATTTCTTATAGTTTAGATTACACAATCTCTCCCAGTGCCCTACACATTCTTGCTGTAATTGACTTATGGTGCCCGTTTCCTCGTGCGAGTTACCTCCTTACTCAGCACCCCCTCTAGCCGCTTCGGTCTTCTGCAGTTCCTGTATTATGCTTCCCTGCAGCACCTTGGATTTGGCTATAGCTGTTCCTCTCGTCATCACCTTAAATGCCTCCCATAAGGTTCCGGCCGATGCAACACTCCCAGTATTAATCTCAAAGTATTCTATCATTTCTTTCCTCAGGTCCTCCCTGAACGCTATGTCTTTCAGTACTTCAGCTCTGAGTCGCAACGTCGGGATCTTGGCAGCACATATTGCCCTGTCAACACCAAGGGCTAGTGGTCTGAGAGGACTCTCGCTTTGTATTCGGATTGCATTATTTCCCCAGTTAGGTAAACCTAGTCTAATCACGTGTACAAGTTTTGTGGGGCTGAGTAATGCAAGTACTGCCTATCGTGTGGGTGTTGTACCCTCCACATGTCTTAGCAGGAGGTCTCCCAACAGGGCTTTTAAGGCCTTGGCAGCGGAGGTAGGTCTGTCTAGTTTCCTGTCTGACCTGTCCACCCTTGGGTCCAGCGTACAGTTAAAGTCTCCTCCCCAGATAAGGGCTCATTTTACTGTATAGGGTCCTAAAATAGGCCAGTGTGTCTTGATTCGGGGCGTACGTGTTGATGCATAGTTCTCGGTTTTCTATCAGTGCCCGTATTGCCACCATCCTCCCATCTGTATCACCAGTGGTCTGTAGCAGCTGAAAAGGAACATGCGGTGCTACCCAGGTGATCACCCCTCTGGCAAAAGCCGAATAAGTTGAGCCTATGGTTGTCCCTTTCCATTTCCTCAGTATTACCTCTTGCTTCTCTTTCGTAAGATGTGTTTCCTGTATCAGGGCGACATTTATTTTTTGCCTTCTCGGGTACATCATGATCTTGTTCCTTTTCAGATATTGAGCCCCTTGACATTCCAGGTCAGTATTCTAAGGTCCCCCATGTTTTGGCCATAGCCTACCTCTCCCTTTGTCCCAGGCGCGCATGTTAGTAAGCTCAACCCCTAACAAATAACAAATTCCTCAACTAGCCCCCTCACCCCTCCCTTGCCCTCCCCAACTGTTGCCCAGCTCCATCCCTGGATCTCAGGCGATCCCGCATTTAGTCCTTTATCGGCTTGCCGGTACCAGGGACTCAGCAGGGCGGTTACCTCACTACCGGTAACCTTTCTTAACTAAACTATTGGGGTGTGTAAGTGGGTCTGCTGTATTCCCGCATTTGTGCTCAATATATTGCGCGTGCTGACATTTTTTACTTGCGACCCAGATTATTCCACTACTTTCGTCTACTCTATTTTATAATCAAGTCCCATTGTCTTAGAGCATACAGCACCTCAAGCCTCCGGAGTCACCGCTTCACTTCTCCGTTCCATCCTCCTTCTGCGTGTCTGTCCCGTTCGGACAACTCTGATCATCCAACCATTCTGTCGCTTCCTCTGGGGTTCCGAAGAAGATGGCCCTGTCCTTATGGAGCACTTTCAGCTTTGCGGGGTACATCAGCATGTACCTGCAGCCCACGTCTCGCAGTCTCTTTCTTCACAGTTCCATAGTTCAGTCACTTCCTCTGCACCAGGAGCGTATAGTCCGGGTATGCCGTTATGGATGCGGCCGCCCTTCGTATTGTGCCTCCTTTTCATTGGAATTCCAGGATTTTCTCCCTGTCTCGGTAGTTCAGAATTTTGCCGATTATCGTCTCGGGGTGGGGGTATGTACTCCTGGCAGTGGTTTCCTCATGAGGACCCTGTGCGCCCTTTCCAATGCGAACCCTTGAGTGAGTGCCCCACCTTCTATTTCTTCTAGCAGCATGGTCTCTACATAGTCCTTGGGGTTTGGGCCTTCTTCGCCTTCCGGGAGTCCGACAATGCGTATGTTGTTTCTGCGGGACCGTCCTGGCTCCTCCGCTCTACTTTCCAGGTTGCTCACTTGCTGTCGTAGTATATGGATCTCTGAGGCGTGTGACGTGCAGGCTGTTGTGTTTGAATTCATCTCCTTCTCCAGTTCACCCGTGCGTCCGCTATTTTCTTAACGTCCTGTCTTTGTATGTTCACATCCTCTTGCACTGCACCAATTTTGAGATGTAAAGATATTTTAAGTTCAGCCAAGGCCGCCTCCAGCTTAGTTTCCCACACAGTTTTCAGGTCTGCAATTGATCTGCTGATCGTTAAGCCCTGGTGTATTGTCTGGTTGTGGGTTCATATTCTTCTTCCTAGCCCCCTCTGCTGGCTGGGGTGTCTTGGCGAAGTCCTCCATCGTTGCTTGTTTCACTTTTGATTTGGGTAATTTAGAAGCCATCCTGGCACCCTCTAGTGCATTACTTCGCCGTAATTGGGGTTTGTTTCTCTGGCCCTTCAATGTGTTTAGGTCCGTTTAGATTCTGCCTGTGCACCAGTGGGGATTCACTCTAGCTGCCAATTACTGAATCGTTTCAGGTGATCTCTGTGTGGCCTGGTACCTTCCTTGGTCGTTTTGTAGAGCTCCAAGTTGTGTAGCGACCAAATCTGCACTCTTCCAGTGAGCCCTGCGAAACCAGGTGCTCTGGTCTCTTAGTTCCCCTTAGTTGCAGATTCCACCTTAACTGGGCATCATGCACTCAATATGGGCTCTCCCTTTGGTCATTCCACCAGCCCTCAGATGTCATATCCCCCCTACTATGGCTCTGGCTTTGTGTTGTGCTCAAGCTTGCTTCCCCTGCTTTTCAGACTCCCTGAGGCTCTGGTCTCACAATCACTCTTATTCAGAAGCTTTGCATATGCATCATTAGTTCACTAATGTTATGCGTCATGATATGACTCTTGTAGCCATGTGTTCTGACCATGCGCGACTGCCTTTTGTTGCCTCCGAGTCAGTCTCCCAGGCTGAGTTCCACACTGCTGCTTTACATTCACAGATTTCGCTGTTGCAACTTTGGCCGGGCAACTTAATACCCCTCAGCAGTTCGCATTATTAGCTGTATGTCATAATAACGGTGTCAGGCTTTTATGTCCATCATCCCAGGGTACAAACGCAGCATTGTCCCTGTGTTATTGTTGCAGCACTTTCGTATTGTGTGTTTGCACGGGGCAGCTCCCGTCTCCTATGCTCCTCTGTTCGTTTTGGAGATGGAATGGGTCTTCCTCGCTGCCCACTAAGGGCAGTCCGATGCTGCGCCCAGCGCTCCCGTGCTCATGGGAGTGATCTTGTTTCGGCAGCCGAGTATGCAGCGCTCTGGTCCGACTTTGTTGTTGTGCGGTTACGCTACTCGGCTACCTCCGGCGGCACGATCAGCATCAGCGTTCGCGTACCCAGGCACTGAGAGTCTGCTTGCAGGCTTCCCGTGGAGCTGTTCCACGGTATCGTGACACGCTGTAGGGGCACGGCACGTATCTTGCTTGGGTGTTCGCCCGCCACTGTACAGCTGCTGAACCCCGTGTAGGATGGAACAAGTTACTTACCTGTAACTGTTGTTCTCCATCATGGGTCTGGCATGGATTCACATGCTCATGAATATTCCCCGTCATCAGGCTGTGAATCCTCTGTAAGGAAAAATCAGTATCAGTTTCGTTTCTGATCTTTCTTTCGTAGTAGTAACCAATCACTGATCTCTGCGTCATATTGACCACAGCCAATGACTGCCCTCTCCCTAAGCCCCGCCTCTGGCAGCCATCTTCAGATTTGGTAGCACGTGAAGTGGCAGTATGACCAAGTGAAGAGCCGCAAAGGGGTAGGCGGGAGGGTTCGCATGTGAATCCATGCCAGACCCATGCTGGAGAACAACAGTTACAGGTAAGTAACTTGTTCCTTCTCCAGCATGGGGTCTGGCATGGATTCACATGCTCATGAATAAAAGAATACATAGCAGTACACACATGCACAACCACGGGAGGTGGCAAAGGCTTAACATTAAGCATTATATCCAAAACTCAACATTAAGCAATTCTCCTCACCAGGCTCACCTTAGGCGAAAAGGTTGCGCAGCACTGCTTGGCCGACCCTGGACTCCTCCCTGGAATCCCGATCGACGCAGTAGAATTTCGTGAAGGTGTGCGTCGACCTCCACGTAGCAGCCCTGCAGATGTCCAGCAAGGGCACACCAGATAGTAACGCCGTGGTAGCTGCAATCGCTCTGGTGGAATGGGCTCTCGGACGGCCAGGCAGCGGTCGGTTTGCCAACCGATGACAGTACATGATACAGCCGGAGAGCCATCTGGCAATGGAAGCCTTTGAGAGAGCCTTCCCCTGATTGACAGGTCCAAAGTTCACAAAGAGTTGTGACGTCTTCCGAAAACACTTCGTGCGGTCCACGTAGAACTTCAGCGCTCTAGCCACATCCAGCGAGTGCAAAGTCCTTTCAGCCGGCGACGAAGGCGACGGGAAGAAAATAGGCAACACCAAGGGTTCGTTGAGGTGGAAGTCCGACGGCACCTTGGGCATGAAGGAGGGGTGCGTCCTGAGCACTACCCTCGTGTTGTGAAAAGTCAAGTACGGGTGAAACGATCCAATCTCGTCGGGCGGGGAAACCCAGGTGGGAGGTGACGACGGGAGATCCTAGTCGTCAGTACCCGTCGCGGCCGTGTCAGTCCCCGTATCATCCCCACGTGTCGTGGACGGGGAGGAGGGCTGAACAGGACGCGAAGGTTGAAAAGGAGGTGGAGGATGAATCCTTCTTCTCTTAAGAGGAGGGCTCCCGGAAGGGCCTGGCTCCGGGTCCCCCGTCGGGAGCGGTTCCTCCGTTGGTGGTAACGGCAGTCTCGTCCTCATCTCCGAGCATAAGGACTGTATAGCCAACAAAATGGCCGCCGAGTTGTCTTGCGGCACTGGTTGAGGGGGTTCCGACGGGCAATCAGGAGCCCCGTCGGCACCCTCGACGTTCTCGTCGTCTCCCACGTCGGGGTCCCTCCCGACAGGATGGTCTTCTTCCACGCCAGAGCCGTGGCCTAAGACTTCGATCAGCTCCTCCTCAGAGGTTGAGGCCGAATCCACGACAACCTCCTGCCCCCCCCTTTTTCTTCTCCGTCGGAGGTTTCACGGGGGTCCTGTCGATGGGCATGAAAGAGGACTCCCTCCGCGGTGGCAGGGAGATTCTGGGCCCCGAGGTCGCCACCACTGGTGTAGCCTCCACAGGCTGAGCCAGGGCCGCCGCGACTGTCTCGATAGAGGCCTTGGCCGGATGGATCAAGGCTTTCACCACCTTAGATGCGCTCACCGCCTTCTCCTTGGGGGGAGGGTCACCACCTCGCTCTTCCTCCGATGGGGCCTTTGAGCACGACCGGGGTCTCTCCAGGAGCTTCGCCGGGTGCTCGGCCTTCCTCTTACCCGAGCAAGAGCGTTGGCTCGTGGTTGATGGCGCCGGGGAGGATGCGCCCTGCCTGGCGCCCGTAGAGCCCGACCGTTCGGCGCTCCCGGTGCCAGCGGACTCGCGGTACTTGGCCTTCTGTTGGACCCCCGTCGCCGGGGCGCACTCAAACGTCTTAGAAAACCGCTCGGACTTCTTCTTCTCGCCTGACGGGCTCTTTCCTTCCAGCCAGTTGGCGAGACTCTGATGGCCGTCCTTCATGGTCCGCTCCGACATACTGCCGCAAAACGCACAGTCCTTCTCCACGTGCGTCTTGTCTTCATGCAGGCAGTAAAGACAAAGGAAGTGTTTGTCCTCCTTGAAGACATTCTGAAGCTGGCATCCAGGGCAGACCCTGAACAGCTTTCCGGGCATCGAGCTTCCCTTCTCCTGGGCCATGTCCGAGATGGGCCTGAGAAACTTCTGGAGAACTCCAAAATCGTGGCTCTTTTGACCGAAAAAGAGAACATTTTCCTAAGAAAAAGCGCGAAAAAAGCACGAACGCTCGAGAGCAATAGCACGAGGATCCCAACACTTGAACGTGCGGTAAAAATCTGAAGATGGCTGCCAGAGGCGGGGCTTAGGGAGAGGGCAGTCATTGGCTGTGGTCAGTATGACGCAGAGATCAGTGATTGGTTACTACTACGAAAGACAGATCAGAAACGAAACTGATACTGATTTTTCCTTACCGAGGATTCCCAGCCTGACGACGGGGAATATTCATGAGCATGTGAATCCATGCCAGACCCCATGCTGGAGAACCTCGCCACCTTGTTTGCTTGTTTATTTATTTAGTAATGCGCACCAAACCCTCAGGTAGCAGGGCGCAACAGTTGCATGAATATTTAAAGCTTAGTTACAAGAATATTTAAGGCTTAGTTACATCATATGGTTATTACAATACATACATTACATATATACAAGGTACATAGTGGATAATCTAGAATACATAAGGTGAATATGTTGACAGGGTACTATCAACATGAAGGCAAGGAAGGTGTTCCGTAAAGTGTGGAAATTTATGGAGGCATCCTTGGTACGGCGGCAGTTCAGGAGGTTGTGTCTAAATCTAGAGTATGGCTGGAGAAACAGTGGGTAATGCATTCCAAGCAAGAGCAGCTTTGACTGGGAAGCTAGCTCCTCCAGCTTTGGACAGTCTAAATCTTGGAATTTCTAGGCTAAAATGGTTAGAGGCTCTAGTGTGGTGGGTGGGGGTTCATCTGGTCAGTCTGGCGGAGATATAGGGTGGCACGAAGTTGTTAAGTCCTTTAAAAGGTAAGGGGTACCATTTTAAGGGTTATTCTATCGCTGATTTTTAACCAGTGGTGGTCTCTCCTAATGTTGGAAATATGCTCTCTGCGGGGTATGTTCAAAGCTGCTCTTAGGGCATTATTTTGCAGTATTTGGATTTTATTTATGATATTTTTGTTAGCGCCAGCATATAGGGCATTGCAATAATCAAGCTTTGACATTATTAGTGCATTGGCAAGCGTGATACAATTTGTTTTGGATAGGTAGGGTCTCTACTAGCCCTAATCAGTTAACAGGTGTAAACTGTCAAGGAAGCCATGGAACTGACTTGTTTTTTGAGGGATAGGGTGGAATCGAGATAAAAACCTAGTGTTTTTACCTCAGTTACTACTTTGATAATATTGCCATCTATGTTAAAAGGCAGCGTAGCTGGGGCTGAGATTTTTGATGTTGGAGTCAGAACCCAGAATCAAAATCTCAGTTTTATCGTCATTTAGGCAGAGGCCGTGAGATGCCATTCATGCCTGAATGAGGAGGTCTATTTTATTTACTAGAGCTGTGTCTTCAACAAAGTTGCCCGAAAGGGGTAGGAGGATCTGGGGGTTGTCAGCATAATTAGTATATGTGACACCCAGCCCGTCAAGTTTGTCAAAGAGTGGCTTAGTAAAGATGTTATACATCGTCGGTGAGACACATGAACCTTGTGGGACACCACAGGTAATTAGGATTGGGTCTGCTGAAGCTGAAGGGGAACACACTCATCGTACGGTTAGCTTAGAAGGATTGTACCCAGGCTATAGCTTCACTTGACAAGTGGGCAGCTGACGCTAGGTGTTTGCATAACACTGCATGGTCCACCAGGTCAAAGGCTGCCGATAGGTCAAGGAGGAGTAGCATAGCTATTTTACCTTTACCCTACAACTCGTCGATTTGTGTCTTAAGGTCAATTAAAGCTGTTTCAGTGCCGTGTTGTGGTCTGAAACTGGATTGGCGAGATCCTAGTAGTTGGTTGGCCTCCAGATATTTTTGGATTTGGACGTAGACTACTCTATCGATAATTTTGAGGAGGAATGGGACCGTAGTGATGGGTCTGTAGTTGGTGGGGATAGCTGGATCTAGAGTCTGTTTCTTGAGGAGTGGTAGCACCCAAGACTCCTTGAGGTTCATAGGGACAGTACTCTAGTTGAAGGAGACATTGATTAGCTTAGAGATAAAGGTGCTAGATCGCTAGCTGCGTCCTTAATTATTTGTGCAGGACAGCCATCACCCTAGCAGTTGGACGTTTTGAGAGATAATATGACCTTTTCTGTTTCCAGTATGGAAATATTAGCGAACCTGAAAGGTTTACCAGTGCTCAATGTATCAGCCGGGGGGGTAGTGTGCGACTCTGGAGCGCAGGGATGCTTTTTTGTTAGCTATTTTAGTCTGCATAGTCACTATTTTGTTTGATAAGGCATTTTGGATATTAGTACACCATTGTTTTTCGGCATATTGTCTGAGGGCGCAATAGGGTTTTCTATTTCCTGAAGTATGGTGAAAAGCTCCTTGGAATTGGCCTTGATGATTCTGTCATTGAATGCGTTTCTTTTGGTTTGGATTTTTTTTTGTATTTGTTGGCGAAGTTAGATAGTATGGTTTTATTCACGGCCGTAGGAGAGTGTCTCCAGATAGCTTTGAGTTTCCTTTCTTGGAAACTCCTTTTCGTGCTTGGAATAGACTCAATCCAGTAGAGAGGGTCCTCCGAGTGCAGGTCCTATCTCCTTTGTTCTCGCATGGTGGCCATTTTGCCAGGTCATCTGCGGGTATCCATCATTCTTCTTTCTCGCTTAACTTTCATTTTCTGTCCCGGTTTCAGCTCTGGGGTCGTGCGCTACACGCTATGCACGTTCGCACAGCTGTGGGTCCGTTCGGATAGCATCCCCAATGCTTTCTTCACGTGCGCTTCACAGGATTTCGTAGGATCAGCAGGAGCTACAGTTAAACCCAACCTATCCCATGGCTAGCTAGCCACGCCCCCTCTAGTAATATAGTTAAAGAACTTTTAAACTATCACCAATGCAAAACTATTGTAACCTACCTGCAGAGACATCAGTCGGATGAGAAACACTGTGGCGCCTGTGACATTTTGGCCCCAATCTTCTTTGGACTTTTTAAGTTGATCATTGTCTCTTGATCTGGTTTCATTATTGACTGCATCTGAAATACTTACCTTCTTTGCGGTTTAAATTATTTGATGTATATTTGAACCTATGATGAATGTATAGATTTGTATTATAATGTGCGATAATAAAGTTTTTTCCAGTGTGTTCAGAAGCCTAGAATTAACTTTTTATACTGGTCTAAATTGAATTACTGCCTTGCCCACGGTGTGGACTCATTGAGGGCCCCTGTCCCCACTCACACTCTTCGAATAAGCCTCGACTGTTCTCCATTGCTACCTTGATTGGGTTTTGGCTAACCTCAGAGTACCCCGTTACTAGGATGGGCTCCTAAAATCTGTCCACCGGATTCTACAAATCCATCTTAACAAGAAATCCATAAAGAGAGACATAGTCTCTCAGTACCGACAGTCACATCGACGGATCAGTTCCCCAATAAGAATGAGCCAAAAGAAAAAGGGAATAAAGCAAAAGGCGTTACTCAACTCCAAAAAAAGCAAAAAGAAAGTGTGTCCCATAGACCTCTATGGGAGGAAAGCAGCAAATAGAAAATGTTTCTCAACAACCACAAACCATGAAAAACAATTCCAGCGGTTCGTGGTAGGAAAAAGGAAATTTGGAGCACAGAAGCAGCAAGCTTATAGGTGTTGCGTCTGTGGGGGAATGCAGAGTTCGAAATTGAGGGGAGCTGGGAGCCATTGTAGCATAGAAAAGCTATGTTAACTTGACACATCTACCAGTAGCTACTTTTGGCTTGCCAAGCAAACTGAAACCAAACAAGCACACCTATGTCAATTTAACTCCGTTTGGGACACTCTCTAAACATTAGTACACCTCTATAATACATTTGAAGCATAGGGGGCCATAAATAATGGACAAAAAGATAGGTTTATAACTTATGTGGAAGTAAGATTTCTGAAACAGTATGTGCTTGCTCCTTGTCGCTGGTTAATGCTTGATACCCAGGAGCTGCTTTTACCTCCTGCTTATCTAATCTTAATTTCAAACCCTGGAATGTGTGGGGGAGAATAAGAAAAGGGGTTGTTGCATGCAAGCCAGGCTTATCCGTTGACAGATTGACTATTGTGTAAAGAAATTATTGTAAGCTATTTGTATTTTGTTTTGATTTTTAGAGAACTTAAGAAAATGAACGGTGCAATTCAAATAGTAAAATGACAAAAAAAACAAATTTACAAAGAGAGCAAACAGACCTTAACCCCTTCAGTGCCAAGGACGAGCCATCTCGTCCTTGGAATTACTTCTGCAGTGCCAAGGACGAGAGAGCTCGTTCTTTTTGGCACTCCGTTTTGAGGGATCACGCAAAACAGTAATCCAACCCCAAGGCTATGTGAGGGGGGGGGGGGGGGGGGGGGGGGGGGGGAGGTACCCCCTCACTGCCAGGGGGCTGGATTACCTTCAGTTTCACGTGGGCGTGCGTAAAGCACGCTGACGTGAAAGTAATTTTCATCGCAGCAGCCATTTCGGGCTGCTGCGGTGAAAATAAAAAAAGCTGATTCTTCACCTTTCTTCCCCTCAATCTCTGGCTGTATTTCAAGCCGGAGATCGAGGGAGGTGTCGTTGGAAAGGGGAGATTTGTGACAGCATTGCTGCTCATGGATCGGGCACAGGGCGCTCTATCCGCGGGCAGCAATGCCCACTAGACACCAGGGATGTCTATGAATGCAGGGGGGAGGTGTGGGCTGCTTACAGTAAGCAGCCCTCTCCCCCCGGCCCCCAAAGCATGGGGGCACATCTGATGAACCCTGGGGGCAGATGGCTGATCATCTGCCCCAGGGAAGGGGGCAAAAAAAATATATAACAAAAACAGGGAAGGGGTATTGGAGGGGGATTTGTTTTGCCCCCCTGAAAGGGTGGTGGCCCTTCCCCTCACACCAAATGGAAAAGGAGCCACCCCTTGTAGCCCCCCCCGGGGGCAGATTTATGCCCCATGCAGGAGTACATGAGGTGGCCCCCATCCAATTGGGGGGGGCACCAGGACTAAGTGTGCAGGCCGCCCAAAGGATGGGGCCTGCAGGTTAGGGCCCCCCCCTGGGGGCAGATGGCTGATCATCTGCCCCCAGGGAAGGGGGCAAAATGGGAAAAAAAACAAAATAAAAAAGGGAATTTTGGGTGGCAGTGGGGGGGCACTAACCATCAGAGATTTATTTTACAGAAAAGCAGGTTGGCCCTCTCCCTCACCCCAAGGGGAAATGGGGCACCCCTTGTAGCCCTCCCTGCGGGCAGATATCTGCTCCTTGGAAGGGTCATCTGACCTCAGAGAGGGCTGCATGAGATGCACCGCCCCTCCAATGGGGTGGGGGTGGAGAGGTGCACCCCCCCTGCACATTAGAAAATTGCCCAGCGGTGTGTGGTGCCCCTCAGCCCCCCCTCCCCCCTAAAGGCCAGCCTGCCATTTTGAATTATTTTGTTTACTAAACTTGCCTTGGCGCAGAGGGGCACATTGGTGTGCCAATCTGGCCATGGGTGCCCAAACCTTAACTGCCCCACAATTTTTGGGGGCCCTCTCCCCCCTTACCCAAGATAGGTGGCAGGGGTACCTCATGCAGGCCTCCCTAGAGGCAGATATCTGCCTGTCGGAAGGGGCAAATGGGTTTTCAGTGGTGGGGGTAGAGGGTGTGATTAGACCATGGGGGGGGGGGGGGGTGTGTGGTGTGTGTGTCTCTCTCCCCCCATCTGGGCAGATATGTTGGTGGGCTGGGACACAATTGCAGGGGCAGGCCACAAATTGCCTCCCATGCCAGCAGAACATTGATGTTTCCCTGAGAGCGGATCCCTCTAATGTGGGTTGTCCGTCTGCAAGCCCAAGCTCCAGCTCTGCTATGTTACAGATGTCACCTCTGCGGAGGAGTGGGGATCCTGCCAGGGCTCCCTGAAGCTGCTGTCCTTCAGGGACGGTACACCCCCCACATGGTACATGGATGTCCAGAGCCATCACCTCCAACCGTCCTGGAGTTGCGGCTGGGCTGCATTACAGCTTTTCCCTTCGGAGAGGTATTGGCACACTGCCGAGACTCCCTGGTGGGGAGAAGCTAACGCAGGGCAGCCAGGGCTCCAGCAAAGTCAGTGGTAATATCCCTGGCCTTGGGCACCCTTCTCCCATGTGGGTCACTGCCGGGGGTTCTGGGTAATAAATACTGGGCCTATTTGCTTAAGTCAGTGTTACGCTCACCTGGCCTCCGCGGGGGCATTGGGGCACGGTTGGAGCCCTCCTTTGACTTGACTCCTCAGAATCACCTTCCCCTCCAGATAGTGGTTGGACCTGCGGCTCGGGAGATGGGCGTTGCCCCCGAGTGAAGAGGAGAGGCAATGAAAATGGAGTGGGGATAACGTGACTTCCCCCAACCCTTTTGTGCCAAAATACGGTGTGCAAGCGCTTTCCCATATAAGCTCACCTGTAGTTTTGTAATGTTGAGCTATCCGCCCTGCTTATCTTAGCAGGGGCGCGTAGAATGGAGCATGTTACTTCACTGGTCCGTGGGAGTGTTAATCCAGACCAGCTGCGACCAATCCACTTATAAGGCAAGTCTTTTGATATGACTATTGTTCGATTAGACTATCTGTATTTCGTCTAATAATAATTCTTGCAAGGTCTCATTCCATTTCCATAGGTATGGAGAAGTAAATCAGGACCGAAGAGAGTCCGGAAGACCTAGAGGCCGATGGAGTTTCAACAGCGACAGGTAAATTGGTCTTTATAAGGAAACTCTAGTCTCTTGTATGATGCGGGCGTGCGTTCAATATGCATAGGAGTTCTAACCGGTTGTGTTCTTATTTCCTCGTAGGTGCAGGCCAACTATGAAGAATTGTGTCCGGATTCTCTATGAAGATTTGCGGTTGCAGGATGAAGACTCCGACTGACTGATGGAATGCCGGTGAGAAAGACGACTTCGGCTCCGACCGTATGGGAAAGCAGGTAAGAAGAAGAGTCCGACTCCGGCCGCGATGAGTTGCAGGTAAGAAGCACACTCAGCGATGTAGCGGCTGGCAGCAGGTAAGATGCGTGCTCAGCGATGTAGTGGCTGGCAGCAGGTAAGATGCGCCCACAGGGATGGAGTAGTTGGGGTGAAAGGCACTCACTGCGATGTAGTGGTAGACTGCAGGTAAGGAGCGCTCTCAGGAGTATCTTCAGGATGGGGTTGCCGGAATCCAGTGAGGCCCAGGTAAGCACAGCGGGGAGCGTTACGCTGCTGAAAGCAGAATAATGCAAAGCAAAGGCACGTGGATGGGCTGGCCTTACATAGGCTGGCTCAGGCCCCTTCCTTTAACCCCGCCGACTGACTCCACCTTGCCCTTCTTTGGGACTGTAGCACGTGCCTTCCAGTTCTGTTCTATGGCCACGCCCGGCCCAGCTGCACACGCCCTTGGCACAGAGTGTGCAGAGCACACTTTTACATGAGCCTGGCGCCAGGACTGGGTCCAATTGGACCCTGGGGATGAGGAAGGACTGGCCCCTTGACTGGTGGCCATGACGGTCAGACCTCTGGATTCCCACGGGTGTCCTCTTTTGGGAAATGCATGGGGTTCCCCGTTTTCCTTGCGGGCTTCAACACCTTAGGCCCAAATCTGTAGGTTGCCCACACGAACAAAATGTGCTCTGCCGAAAGGCTTGGGGTTATCAGTGGGTTACCCTTTTCCTTTAACCCCCCGGTTGGTGCACCCATACATGTGAGGTACTGTTTTCATCGGGACACGTGGGAAGGTATGAGATTTGTTGTGTTTGTGTGGTTTTCATAACGTTTCGACCCATTTGCTGGTGCCCTTTGTCACACAACCCTTTCATTTCCCAAATGTGCCCTACATTTAGTCGCCGATTTAGGCACCATACACTTTTGTAACCTGCATAAGTCACCTACCCTTGAAAAGGTCTGCCTGTGCTCCTTCAAAAAATGTAGGCTTGCTGTTCCTCACCACATTGGTTTTCCTGATTTATACATGCCAAGTACGTCTGTTCAGGCCGTAAGCATAAAATTCCTGTGTACCATGGCTCAGTTTTTGGCTTGCGGTATTGCTTGGTTTGTGAAACACTACAAAAATGTGTGCTTTCCTAACTGCAGGAGTCGGGGGAATGTAACGGAGCATTGCTTTTCTCAAAATTCATCGAAGCCATTGCCGTACCAAGACAGCCATATCCACCACAGACCTTTTTTTAGGTCATTTTCTTGTTTTCCCCCCCCCAATCTATGGCATTTTCACCTACCTAGTTGTTGCCCGACCTGCGCAAATCACCCCTTCCTAAACTTGGAATTTTGCCTACTTTTCAGAAATGTATGCCTTTCTGTCTTCCAATTCGGCTTTCCTACCCTTTTTTTCCATTCCTTCCATGCATGTCCAACTGGCAATAATTGCCAAAATCGCCTACCTCACAAAACGGTTGTTACCACATCAAAATATTTTTTTTTTCGTTTCCACTCAACCGGTTCTTGAAAGCCAGGAAATTGGGTAATTCAGCACAGCAAACCATTTGCTAGCTTTCACAAGGAAAAAACCAAAGGCTTCTTTGTACATCATTTTATTTGCATTATTTGAAAAAACAAATTTTTGCCCTTTTTGGTTATTTTCTCTCACCCCCCTACAGCAACCTAGGATTCCTGGGTGGCGTTACGACCGCCTGTATGTGGGGGGAAAAAGCCAGATTTGGCCGAGATATTTCACGGAACAAAAAAGTTACAAGGCATTGAATGGCCACATACCGAAATCACCAAAAAAGGCCTTGGCACTGGGGGGAAATACCCGTGGCACTTTAAGGGTCAAGACCAGAGCGGAAAAAAAAAATTGTAAGAAGAAAGCAAGCAGAGAGAGAGGAAGAGCATTCCAGTGAAAAGGAGTAATAGAAAAAGAGTGGAAAGGGGATTGTGAGCAATGGCGACGATGGACAAACTTAAGGAATTGGGAATGTGAGCGAAGAGCTAACGGCAGAATAGAATGAGTGGAAAGAGGAGAGCTCGGGGGCGGGGGCAAGATTGGGGAGAGACAAAGACGAGGCATATGAAATGTAACTTAAGATGAGAGTGAAAGACTAACCACTGAAGTGTCGACTGGGCTATAGAGGCAGAATCTGGTGGGGAAAGTGAAAAAAAGGAGCCAGAAAGAGTAATTATGAATGTACGTTAAGGGTTAGATGAGAAATAGGAAGTCCAAACAGAAGGGAAGTACAATAGAAGAGACGGAAGAAAATTAGAGAGGAAAGAAATAGCTCAGTAGCGTGAAAAAAGGTTGAGATTCGCAGATATTGACCAAATGAGTCCTGCACCAACGGGAGACAAATGAGATATTATTAGAAATGATAGGGAAGAATCAAAATAGGTACAACAGGAAGGAATACTGGACCTTCCAGTAATATCTAGAAATAACTTTAAGAGGTTCAGGCCCAAGAGAGGAAACAATGCAATAAAAAAAATCCTCTTTATAAAACAAGATGACACTTTTGAATTCCAGCAATTTCACATCCGACAGTAGCGAGGTTAGGGGACTGAACACAACCTTTGAACTTGCATTGTTAGCCCATACCGGTATTCAATTCACCATAGCCAGCATTCTGGATCTAGCCCAAGAGGAACAGTCAAGTGAAAAGAATTCAGGGGGTCAGCGCTCACCTCTGGAATGTCGACATCTGAATAGTGCTCATAGCATCCGTCACGGTTCTCCCCACTGGCCCAGTCTCCATACACCAGGTCTCGCTGCTCCCAAAACAGTCTGGAAGTGTCGTTGAAATCTGTAAAGTGCTCTCTTTCCGAAATAAAGACATGGAGGTCCTGGAAGAAGAATACATCAAACCGCCTTAAGACAGTGGGTCTCTGTATTGATAAGGGTACACATTTCAAATGTTTAAGCCAATAGTCAGGCATACAAATTCTCTTGCCCTCTCAGTACTCCACATGCACAGAGCATGACATTTTAAACTCACCAAGAGTTTATTCTCACTCGTCAATGCATTGTGCATATGTGGAGGACTGGTTCATGCCGTGTAAGTGGTCAAACTAAATCTGTGTCAAGACAGAACTCTGCCACTGTAAGAGCAATAAATAGTGCACAAAATATTCATCCCTCTGTCCACGTGCGTCCTTCTGTGCACCTGGTTAAAAGTGCATCTGTTAAGTTTCCATCAGAGACTCCAAAAAGAATGCAATCAATCACACTTCGAAGGATTTTCCTACATAATAAGGGTATAAATCAAGAATCAATTCACATATAGGGCTTCTCTGAGTATGCCAGAATCCACCAACGCTAAATGTGGCACAGTAGTGAAGGCTACTCTCTCAACGGTGGAGCAGGATGATAAACGGGTACATGGTTAACATGAAAAACCTCAATAAGGGAACATCAGCCCTACAGATATGGGGTGTATCAGATACTTTTACTGCGTAAAAAAGGGGAGTAAAAATACTCTAACAAAAAAAAAATGGGAGAGCCATAGTCCCTTGTGCCTCTGCTTTCACTCACACAGCTATATGGATATGTTTGGACCAGTAGCGCAGTAGTACAATAGGAAGAAACTACGGTTATAACTGTCTGATCGGAAGAAGTAAACGTGTATCTTAATGTTTATGAATAACTAGGTTCAAAGAAAGAAAGAAAAAGCATTACAAATATTTCCGTTATCCAGTTAACACCAATTTACTCACTTAAAATGTAAGTGTTCATTGGGACTTCAACTTAAATATTAAACCCCTAAAAAAAAATCCTTTTACTCCCAACTTTAAAAAATGGGGAGTAAAATACTCCCACTTCCAAATCTCATCTGGGGCACTGGACAGCACAATACATATGTAGAGCAGTGACTTCCACGGAAGTCTACAAATGCTCAGGAAGCCTTTCACGAGCCCAGATGGTGTGTGCAATGCGAAAATCCAACCTAATGTTAACAAAAGGCATAAAGCTATGCTGGAAACACTGCAGTTCTAAGCTTGCATAGTTCTCCACTTTTTGAGAGACAATCTAAGTTGTGCTTTTGGACAGTTGGCGTCCAATGTTTTTCTATGGTCCAAAAGGCACACAAAAAAATCCAATGAGAAAAGGAGCTGTTACAGTCAAAAGTTAAGCAACTGTGAGGTGGCTTAATCAGAGAAATGTTGCAGTATTGGGCATTCATAGGTCACATATCCTACCCATTGCGAGTGTTTTGTAAGCAGCTGGGGTCCCAGGCACTAGGCGAAACACAGCACAGTGGGAAGTGCTATTTATTGAAACCAAGAATCCAAGAAGAAACCCAGCAGTGTCCATTTGGAGGCCATCCAATCAAGGTTGGTTGCAAGATTCAAAACCTCAAGCAAACTCAGGACGAGTATCCAGCAGAGAATCCCAGACATACATTCATGCATACATACAGTTGAATCTAGCCATGGCTGCCCTAAGCTCCTAACCTACACTCTTAGTGGAATTCCCTAATTTTCATGCTCCTAAAACGGATTCTCAATGGACTTCTAAACATAGGTTCCCTTTTTAAGGGAGGGATCTGAAGGGAACAAGGCCTTTAATCAGAGAAAACAAAATATCTGGGGCAGCGTGTTGCTTTGAGTAACAAGGCCGGTAAGCTGACACTGTCAAGAGGGGATGATGACACCTCTCAGCCTGGGATAGGAAGCAGAGCGTTAAAACTAAATGTTTGTGCCACACACACAGCAGGAATATTTTGCATCATATTCTAGCATATTTTCATATATTTCTTCCCAGTCTACCCATAAGGATCAGTAAGGCTGTTCCCTTTCAGGCACGCACCTAGAGCACATGTTTTGCACATGCCAAAAACAAGACAAGAAAAGGCCCTACCGTGTAAATTACCCAGTTTTCCATTAGCAAGGTAGAGTGGTCCTACCACGACAACAAGATCTTCCAAAAGCAGCTCCCTCAGAGATAGATCCTTACCATTAGTGTGTCCTTTGGGAACAGGTTTCGACTTGGAACCATTGGTACTCCTGTGGGGCTGGCTTGATCTGTTGGTGTCGACCCCCGGCGGAACCAGCTGCTGATAGCCCAAATGATGAATATTCTGCAGAAGAGTAGAGAACAAAGATAGCAAAATTGTAACATTGGTTTTTATATTAACCTCGCCACACTCTGCCCCCTCTCCCGTCAAGAAAAGCATTACTCATAACAATACTCCCACTCCAGTGTGCCGGTTTTGATTTGGGGTTGTTTAACCGAAACGGAAATGGAAATGTTTGAGGGAGAAAATAAAAGAATTTTTTCTAAATATTCGGTCTTTTCTCGACTTGGGTAAGAAGAATCAAATGTAGGGCCACAAGCCGTTAGACTTGAGGGGTAGAAGATGCAAGCAACTCTACAGGAAGAGGTAAATTCTCAGACTTTGTATAGTACCTCTGAACTGAAGAAAAAGTGCAGCAGATGATTTCTGTTCCTGTGCAGCTCTGCAGATCTCACTGTTCCTGGCTCTACGTCGTGGGGACAAAAGGGAGGACTTCTGGGGACTCATGCACTGCAATGGGACTGTCATTGCTCGCAACCGGCAATCTTCAAATCAGTTGCTGTTCAGGGGTAAAGTGTCGAGACTATATGCACTGGTGCAATCTAGAGCTGTCCCGGCCTTCACTAAGCTGAAGCACAGTTGGGAGATCGACCTCAAGGTGGAGATCAGTGACGAGAGGTGGTCCCGAATGTGTGCTCGCACTCAAGATGTCTCCTATAACTCAAAATTTAAGCTTATACAGTTTAAGATTCTCCATAGGTACCATCACACACCTAAGAGACTGCACCGTATGTTCCCGGATTCCCCCTCCAGCTGCCCCAAATGCGGCATGGAACAAGCAACCTACATCCATATGCTGTGGCACTGCCCACTCCTATCGCAATTCTAGACCGAGATTTGCTCCACGCTATCAGACATGCTGGGACTCCCCATTGCCCCCACCCCACTACACTGTCTCTTTCACGAATTCCCCCGGCTGGGCCGGAAAGCCAGGAGGCTTGCGGGTCTCTGTATGTTGCTGGCGGTCCGCTGCATTCTGTTATGCTGGCTCCGTGCCAGACCACCTATATATTCACAATGGCTTAGAGCAGTTACGTGGGCTCATGACACTGAGGAAACCTGGAGTGCAATGCAACATCCGCATTGTCGGCCAATAGATGTCTGGCAAAGCTTCCGGGATTACGTGGCCTCCTTGCCCTCTCCTTCATGCACAGCTGGTGTCTCTCCTAAAAATGTATAATGAAGTGTATAATATGCTCAGCTGTACGAATGATTGTCTCATATGCTGATATCTAGATGGATCTAGGAGTTCTCGCTTCACTGCCCCAAAAGTTGTACAGTCGTGTGTTGTTGTTGATGCATATTTATGTATATTTACTCTTGATGTCTTAGCTGCCATGTGGCCGGCCCAGGCCCTGTCTCCTCAGGTGTGTTGTCTAGTCAAACAATAAAAACATGCCCATGTTAAACAATAAAAACAAAACATGTTGTCTAGTCAAAAAAAAAAAAACAAAAAAAAAAAAAATCAGTTGCTGTTCAGTGTTTCAGCTCCTCGTGTCTACCGCAAATAGCAACACTACAGTTCCTGGCTGTTGAGATGGACTTTGCTTGCTTCTGGGGCCCCGCACTGTTGGAGGTTCAGGCTCCATCAGTCCTGCTTCCTGGGAGTCCGGAGGATCTTCCTGAAGCTCTAGGCCAGCTTAAAACTAACGCACACAATCTGGTGTTCCTCTCCCTGGCTATACGGTTTCCAGCAGCAACTGTGGAAATTCAATCAGTTCCGAGAAGGATGTCCAGGTGGCTTACTTTGGAGTTGATTGGTCCCACCAACTCAAGGGGAGAAGTCGTCCTTGCAGGGGCTTCTCTATCGATACGAATTTGGAGTTTCAGCACAGCAGCAGGGCTTCACACCGGGCAAACCAACGGCCCAGGAGCTGCAGCAGGTCAATGGTCAAGTTCTTCTTCGGTTCATTTGTCCAGTGGTCAACTCTGCCTTCCAAGCCAAAAGCCTTGCCTTTTATTCAGTTCTCTCCCATTCATTCCAGTTTAGCTGTCAGTCACCCAGCAGGGTGGCTGTTCTTGCCGGACAGTCAGCCGGCCAATCACTACAGAGTGCATTAAGCACCGGGAGTTTCGAGCACCTCCCTCACTTCCTGCCTACTGGAGACACCCTGGAGCCAGAGGCGGGCTTCACTTGTGAATCCTGCCAAAGTTAAAGCGAACAATGGGACCAAACCTGGTTTGTGCGCGCAGAGTAAACCTCAAGAAAGACCTTTCCACAAAGAAACGGCGAAAAAAGAAGACCGGGGCCATTTTGACAAAACTGGCACCCCTGGGTGCTTTACTGTACCTGCGAACCCAGCCCGCTGTAAAGGCACACACAGTAGTTAAAACGAAACCACCGCCACCAGCTATTCAGTGAGGAAAGGGTAACAAAATAGTTACATGAAAAGCTAGACAAAGGGGATACTAGGTAACCCCTCCAGCACCCTATTGTAAGATAGTGTGTTCTGGGTCTAGAAAGTTACAAATGCAAGTAAAGTCAATTTCACTTTACTGCTCTGGGAAACGGTTATCCCAGAGAAGGTATTTAAAGCTTGAGGAAATCTAACAGACTTCCCTTTGCCACTGCACTGAAGGTGCTGTGTGACACAATGTAAAAGATGATGCCTATGGAGTTTGTCAGACTCCACAGCCAAAAGAAACAAAGCTCAGAAATCACATTAAAATACGAGAGAGTGGGAAAAGGGTCTCACACTCTCTCCAGGTTAAAAAAATCAAGTCCTCAAAATCCAGCGAAGTTGCTGGGGGTATAAGGTGGAGGGAATTAGCACATTTCTGAGAATTCTCCCTAACAGCCCCGCAGCCTTTTGGAGGGCAGGGGGGATTTGGGACAGCTGCAGGGGACACCCCCGCAGCCCTAGACCGAATCCAAATGACCTACCCAAACAAGATCGAACATTTAGCGGTAACTTCTTTCAGACTTTTGGTTGGTTAGGTCATTTGGATTCAGTCTTTTTGCCCAAAACCCTGGTTTTCACTTCCCTATGGAAAGAAATCATTTTCTAAGAATGTTGTTGTATAAAGGAAAATGTATGCCAGTCTGCAGTAAGCTTTAATTTAAACTCACAATCCAAGAAGCAAGTAATATTTTGTGAACATTGCCCAGATAAACAAAATATCATACATTTGGACATAAACTGCATGCGGTAGGCCAGAATCAGGAGACTGACAAGGAGATGTGATTTTCCAAAGGATTATTCCCTCTTGATGCAAAAGCCCCAACCTTTCCTCAACTCTGACACTAAGCCCTGCTTTATATAAATGAAGGTAGAAAGGGGTGCTATCAGATCGTCAAAATGGCACGGCACAAATTAAGTCCTTTCTCCAGAAATCCTATTCTAACCTACTTTCGCTCCCCAATAGTCAAGAGAAAAAAACTACATCCTTTGTGCCTTGCAGAGGGAAAAGTGAGGGCTGCTGGATTCTGACCATCCACCCCTGTGCATCTTTTACAGTCCTCAGTTTCTCTCTCCTCTTTGGGGTTTCTTGCCACACGCTGGTGCTTCTCTTGATATCTCACCCCTCCCCCCGCCCCACCCACTCTGGGGCTTGCTCAGTCTCTGTGTGCTTCAACAATCTTATCGCACCCCTCATAAGGGGAATTGTCTCCCCTATTTTTCCTCTTTCTCTCCATTCTGGAGTTAGCCCAGTCTCTTTGGGGTTCCCCATCCCCTAAGGGGGAAGTCACCTCTAGAGGGTTCCTCCTTACTCTGTCCCCTAGAGGGTTTTAAGTGCAGTAGGCTCACCTCCCTATTCCCAAAAGGCAGGCTACCCTGCTGGGGAGAGGGGACGAACTCCTTGGATGCATTACACCCACTAAGACGAAATTCTACTGAAAAGAAACGCTTCCATCTTTGTGTAGCCTTAAAAAAGAAACCCCAGCCATGACATTTAGAACTCACAAACTTAGTTTGTTCATCAACGTGAAAGAAAACCATTACAACTGTCCATGCTTGGGAGGGTTACAAAAAAGTACCCCTTCCATACGACTGTGCTGGGGGTTTATTATTTTTCTGCACACAAGTCATAATCCAGAAAAGAACGATTGTAGAAGCATGGGTAAATAACCAGAAAGCTGCACTATTGATCGCTGCCGGTGGACATTTGAAGAAATACTGATATCGCCTTCATTCTCCTTGCGCAAGGACCCCAAAGAGCAACCCACCTGTAGTTTAACTTTTGGTAACAATCTTAGTTATAAGACTCGATCAGTTTGCAAGCTGCCTCCTTAGCGAGCCTGTCCTATATAAATGCTGCATGAACCGCAATGTGCTACCTGTCACTCAGATGTACTAGGTGAGCAGAATAGAAAATCAAATTAGTGACCAACATTAAAGTCTGAAGCAGTTTTACACAGAAATTACATCATCTATAGGGTTAAAAAAATAATCCAGTTCACAAAAATATTGAAGGATTTTCCTAGACACTATGTTCAGGGTGCATGAAGGTCAATCAACACCTTTGTTGCAGGGCCCAGACATCCTCTGTTCATGCCCATCAGCCGTAGAGGTGTAGGAGCAGTCAAGAAAAGGGCAGAAAGGTGGAGAAACTGAACAGGAGAGCATACAAAACATGCAAGGAAATGTTCACATGTTTTCTGTATTAAAGTACACTTTTTATATAGCTGTAATAGTAATTAAGTATGTCAAGATTTTCAGGAGAGGGCTTTAGGGGTTAGTCAGGGACTTCCTCAGAAGTCCCTAAACCTAAATGTTCAGAAACATACGCTGGAGTTTGAACCAATGTGGTACACGCAGAAGGGAAACCAGCATTTAAGTTGAAAAAAAAAGTTTTTACTGTAGGCAGAGTCAACAAAAGCCACAGTTTAGCTCAGCTCGTGCCCAATGCTTTGCTAAGAGCATAATGTTAAGCCATGCGGCAATTAAAGTCAACAAGCCTCGTGTTGGATTGAAACAGAGGGGTCAAAGTCGCAGTTATGCGAAGACAAAGCCGGGGTAAATCCCTACCAGAGACTCTGGATTACATCACTAGACCCCAGATTAACCAGGTGCTGAAGCTTGGTGTAGCAACTTTCAGTGCAGGCAAAGACTCAGAGCTTCTGGATGACAAAAAATAATATGAAAGATTTTAGGCATTACCTGTTGGTGGTGGGTTGAAAGAGAGTTTGAGGCACAGATACAAGGTAAACTGGTTAATTAGCTACAAGTGCTACTTAAGCCATGTCACCAGAGTTTGGAAGGCGCAGGTTCCAGCAGTACTATGCCATCAGATTGTAGAGCCTTTCCATGCTTGCTTGGTAAACACAACCTCCTTGTGAAGTCTCACTCGACACGTAAACCCAGGTCGGATTTAAACGGGGACCAGAATGAACAGGTCTTTGCTCCCTGGTCACAGAATGGCTGCAACAGGTCACGGCTTTCTAAGCTATTGCAAAACGGTACTACTAGACGGTCAGTTAACACAAGGAGTCTAGCAGGAAGAACTACTTGGGAAAACAGTTTACAGAGAAACAATGGGACTCATTACAGCATCGGTGAGGCTCTGGATGGGACTCACCAGAACAAAATTATATTTAAAAAAGAAATTACAACATTACACAACCACAGGAAGTGGCAAGGCTCAACAGAAGCAATTAACTCTTAACTCTGAAAGAGACTCCACTCAATCGTTTGGCCGACTCACGACTCCTGTGGAATCGGTCGACATAGTAGAACTTTGTGAAGGTGTGCTTGGACCTCCATGTAGCGGCCCTGCAGATGTCCAGCACAGGCACACCAGACAGGAACGCTGTCGTCGTAGTGATCGCTCTGGTGAAGTGGGCTCTCGGACGGCCTGGGCAGCAGTCGGTTCACCAACAGATGACAGTTTGTGATGCAGCTGGAGAGCCACCTTAAAATGAAAGCCTTGGACCAGGCCTTCCCAAGGTTCACAGGACCAAAGTTCACAACCAGTTGTGAAGTCTTCCAAAAACTTGTGCGCGTCACATAGAGCTTCAAGGCAAGATCCAGGTCCAGCTAGTGCAAGGCCCCTTCACCCGGAGACGAAGGCTTTGGAGAAGAGAAGAAAAAAAAAAAAGAAAAAAAACCACAAACAGGTAACACCAAAGGCTTGTTGAGGTGGAAATCAGACGGAACCTTCAACATGAAAGAGGGGTGCATCCGCAGCACCACCCTCGATTCAAGGAAAGCCAGGTATGGTTGTTTGCAGGATAAGGCCTGGATCTCACCCACCATCCTGGCAGAGGTGATGGCCACAAGAAAAGCAGTTTTCCACGAGAGGGGCCTAATGCATAGGCTCGAAAGGCTCCCTCACCTCCCCCTCCCCCCATGAGCCTTGTCAGAACCACGTTGAGTTGCCACGCCGGGGCAGGAGCCTTCACCGGCGGGAAAGATTGAAAAGTCCTTTGAGGAACTCCTTGATGAGTCGATGAGACCAAAGTGAAGACCTTCCTGGAGACCCAGTGTAGCGGGAGATAGCTGCCAGATGTACCATGATAGTGGCATGCGCCAGTCCGGCCTTGGCCAAGGATAGCAAGTATGGAAGAATCTGCGGGGCCATGACCCTCAGAGGGGTAATCTTCTGAGACCGGCACCACGTAGCGAAACACTTCCACTTGTGACCGTAGCATTAGAATTACAAGTCGATAACGCCCTGGCCTTGGCGAGGACCACCTGCAGTACACACACAACTCATGTCCTCCAAACTCAAGGGCTGCAGGAGCCAAGCCCTCAGGTTCAGCGATCCTGGGTCGTGATGAAGAATTGCACCTGCTCTGGCGAGAAGAAACAGAACCCCTGGCAGCTTGACCGGAGGCGACGCAGACAGGCTCAGAAGCTCCGGATACCAAATCTGCATCGGCCATGCCGGGGCGATGAGAATCATCCTGCATTGGCACTTGAGTGTGTTGAGGACTCGTAGCAGAAGTGGCAACGGAGAAAACTTGTACAGAAACATCCCTTTCCACGGGAAGGAGAACCCGTCCCCCAGGATCCTCGGTTTGTGGAATCTGATGGCAAACCTCTGGCATTTGAAGTTCGCCGCCATCGCAAACAGATCGATCTGGGGCCTGCCCCACTTGGCGTAGATGCGGTCCACCATGTCCTGCCGAAGTTCCCACTCGTGGCAGGAGGGCAATTCCCTGAGGGATTCTGGAATGGTGTTCGACTCCCGCTAGGTGAAGAGGGACAAGGAACATCTAATCTGACAGACCAGTGCCACAAGTCCTGCGCTTCCTTGGAGAGCGCTGGGGATTTAGAACATGGTGGCAGTGTGGTCTGTGAAGATCCTCACCATCCTGCCCTTCAGAGATGGAAGGAACGACTTGAGAGCCCAAGATATTGCTTGTAGCTCCAGAATGTTGAAATGGAGATCCTTCTCCAGCAGCCACAGGCCTCTGGCATGCAGATGTCCGGCGTGGGCTCCACAGCCTTCCAGGGACACGTTGCTGGTGACAGTCTCCTGGTATGGAGTGTTTTGAAACCCTGTGCCCCAGGCGATGTTGGAGCGGACACCCCACCATCCTATCGCCCGCCGAAACCCCAGAAGCTTCCGCACACCTGTATCCAGTGAGCATCCAGGAACTCCTGAGGAGGTCATATTTGCAACCTGCAGAGCCGGATGAGGTAGGTGCAGGACAACATGGCGAGCAACGACTTTATGACCCACACCAGGACATTCTTCATCGACAACAGCCGCTGCACCTTCCCTTCAATGCCTGCTACCCTGTCCTCCGAGGGTGACTCCAGGCAGGACACCATATTAGTCCGGCTCCTAGGAACTGCACGTTCTGCAATGGTGTGAAGTGGGACTTTGGATAGATGGAGAATCCCAGATCCGTCAGTAGTTGGACGGTCGCTTCCATGTGTCCGACAGCAAACTCCCGCGAACAGCGCCAGATGCGCCAGTCATCAATGTACAGGTATACGTGTAGGCCTCAGACATAGACTGGCCGCCTCTGGTCCTAGGCCTTTTGTGAACGCTCTGGGGGCTGACTTCAATCCAAACCGGTAGTACGGACCCTGCACTACGAAACACAAACTTCCGATGTTTCTTGTGAATGGGGACATGGAAATAGATGACCTCCAGGTCCAGCAACATAAAGTCTCCTTCCTCCAATTGGCTGAGCATGTGTTGCAACGTGACCATCCTGAACTTTTGGGACTTCCCAAGTCTTTGAGTTGTCTAGGGTGGGCTTCCAGCCCCCTGCCTTCTTTCTGACCACAAAGTATCTCGAATAGACTCTGGAGCCTTTGGGGAACTTATTCCATCGCCCCTTTTTGCAGCATGGCCCATACCACTTCCAGGAGCTGAGGGATGTGCTGTTCCTGACGGGTAATCGAAGGGATCCATGGACACCTTCATTGAAACCCCAAGTTGCGCCCCCGAGCGAGAGCGTCCAGCACCCATCTGTCGGTGGTGATCTTCCACCCGCTGATGTACTTAGCCAGCCGCCCACCAGGGTGCATGCATGGGGGCCCCCCAACATCCTGGCTGGTTTAGGCCTGTTTCGGAGCCAGCGTCCTGCCCTGCGTGTGATGGCAACGTTGTCCTCCGCGACCGTAGGCCTGGTAACGGCCTCTGTAGGCTTCCTGGATCGTGGATCTGGAGGGCTGATGGTACAAAGAGGAGAAACCTTTGGCAGACCTGCTAGACTTTGCCCTGGAGGAGCAAAAAGAGGAGCGATGCTGCTGGAGAGTGCCTAGGGAACGGGCCATCTCCGTATCCGTCTTGATGGCCTGGAGGGACTAGTCGACGCACTTCCCAAACAAGTTCTCTCCATCGAAGGAGATGTCCAACACCTTCACCTGGACCGCCTGACAGAAATTAGTGGCCTTCATCCAGCCTTGTCGACTAAGGCAGACAATGTTCTCATCTGCAGGAACCCCATATCGGCAACGTCAGACGCTACTCCTCCCTCCTGGAAAACAGCGATTGCCTCCATCCTCTTATCGTTGGGGAGGAACTCCAGCATAAGCACCTGCTTGTGCTACAGCTCCCTATTGTACCCGACTAGGATCGCCAGTGCATTGCCCACCTTGATGGTGGACGCAAGCAGTGCAAATCACCTTCCGTCTCATGGCGTCCTTCCCCTCGCTGTCTGGAGGGACCGAAGATTATGAGGACGGGTTAGCCTACCGTTTCCTTGCGGCCGCCGATACCACCAAATTTGGCGATGGTTGCAACCTCAGGCACTTGGGTGCAGAGTCCGGCACCTGATATTTCGTTTGCAGCCTATCCAGTTTGGATGGAGCTTTGCAAGGGTTCTTCATGAGGGCCATGCCCTCTTGCCACACGTCTAGAAGGGGGCACCGCCAAAATGGTCTTCCGCTTAGCCTCTGGTACAAGAAACCCTGCTTCCTGGTTTCTACAGGTACAAAAATGGAATAGTACAGAGGCTCTGGAGATCATGGAGTGGAACAACCCCACTTCGTCCGGTGGGGACACCCAAGATGCTTCATCCAAATGCGGAGACTCGCTGTCAGCTGCAACGAGATCCTCGCCATCCGTAGTCATGGCCATATTCGTCCCGGTGTCTGGGTCTGCTGGGGGACAAGGGGCCCAATGTGGAGGCTGAAATGGGGGAATCTGATGAAGCTTCCTCTTTGTTGGAGGCTGAACAGGGGCCTGGGGGACCACCGGAACCAGGCCCGGGGGGCATCCTCCTCTGGATCTCTGGCACCAAGATGTGAAGGACCGACCGAATGTGCAGACATATCCCTCGGCTGAGCTGGCGGGAATCGGAAAACTAGGACCTGCACCGTTGTTGCTGTCCTCTTCCACGTCCTCGTGGACCATGTACAAGAACTCCTAGTCCTCTTCGTCCGTGGATGAGACCTCCATGGCTTCTGTCATGGCCTGGGATGGCTGTTTTGGGGCCTCGATGCCCCCCTTTTTTCCCCTGCTGCGAGGCTTGAACCCGGGCCAGAGCTGGCTTCCCCCCTTCTGGCGTGCCAGCAGACTTTGCCAAAGTCACTGCGGCAGTGTCGCGCCTTGGGGGCAGGGATATCTTCTGTGCTGCGTGGGCTACCTTCACAGGGTCAGCTTCCCTTAGCATTCGTGATAGCAGCCGCCACCAACTCTATCGTCAAAGTCTTAGCCTGTGCCAACTGTGCCTGCTTGGGCTATTCGCCCTTCTCCATCTCTGGCTTCTCAGACTTCTCCCTCAATTTAGAAGGGTTAGATTTCCTTTTCGGGGAGTAGCTCGATTGCCGGCTGGCAATGGAGGCGGAGGGCGATGTCGATTGCGCCCTATCCACCTTGGGACCTGCTTCCATTGCGAACCCGGTGAATTCAGACTTCCAGTTCTTGGCCTGGTCTTGGGCACCCACGGATGAGGCGCCCTCAAAAAGACTTAGAAGACCGATCCTCGGACCGGCCGCTCCTGAGTGAGGCATAACCCTGCTCAGAGCACGGGGCAGAGACCCTAGCATTCAGCCATATCACCAGTCTACTGTGCCCGTCTTTCTTGGAGAACCCGAGGTATATCTCGCATTCCACCGCCTTATGGTCTGGGTGCAGGCAGTAGAGGCACTGCAGGTGATTGTCTTCTACAAACACAATCTGTAGCCCGCACTTGGTGCAGTGCTTGAAGAGGCACCTTCCCTCCTCCTCCATCATGTTCAGAAGGCGCGAAGTTGACCCGATGGCCTTCTGGAATCTTCTACGATCTTTGCCCTTGAGGAGCGTTGAAATTCACAGACAACGGATCCCTGCTGTTGGCAGATGGAGAAGATAACACAGGGGTTCTTTCGGAACAAAAATAGAACCTTTTTCCGTCGAAAACACGAATCCCAACACTGAATCGTGCAGTAAAAATCTGAAGATGGCTGCCAGAGGAGGGGCTTAGGGAGATGGCTGTCTTTAGATGGGGTAGTATGACCCAGAGGACAGGGATTGGTTTAAAGGAGAAATACAGTTGGTAGGTGAAAGTGAAATTTTTCCTTTTACCAAGGATTCCCAGCCCGACGACGGAATATTCATGAGCATTTGAATCCATGCCAGACCCCATGCTAGAGAATAAATTGACAATGGATGTGACACGAGAAGCCCTTATATCTTGTCCGACACTGATCAGAACATTTATTTACACTATAAGGCTTCTCTTTGGGGAACCCCGGACTCTGAATTGCAAATAGATTGCTACGTTGGCGAACCTGGATCTTGAGAGGTATTCTGAAGATAGATGACGTTGTACGGGACATGCAGATGATAACTTTTATGGCGTCTCGGTGCAGATTTGGAAATGGGCAATTGGGTAGAAATAAGGAGTTAGAATCACACTAAATGCAGAGACTAGGAATGTTGACGGGCCCAATGGAGAAAGAACCCAATGGGTGCGCCATATTCAATTCATGTCTTCTCCATGCATGTTATCTACTTTCCTTAACAGAATGCCTTTAGATAGTTCCATTATTGACTCTTGGGACAAATTGCAAAGTACTTGGGAAAGTGAATTGGAGTGTGATATTTCGGAGGAAGAGTGGAGGACAGCACAGCGAGCAGCATATAGGAGCAAATTACATTTAAATTGGAGACTCATACATCAGAAAACCATGGGTTGCTTATACTGGACCCCAGTACGCATGTGTGGAATTGATCTAATGGACAAGGAGTTGTGCTGGGGATGTGAAAGCGAGAGCCACCCGGATTCATATGATGTGGTATTGCTCTAGGTCGAATGTCTTCTAGCGAGGTGTGCTAGACAGAATAGACACGGTCCCATCTATAGATTTTCCTAGGATGCCCTTACAAACAATTCTTCTGTCTGATGGAGGGAGATGCATGACTATGAACAGTATAGTTGTTGGATTGATAAGGTTTTGATGGTGGCAGTGAAACAGATTTTGAAACTGGAAAACAAGGAAAAAAACAGGCGTGCAGAATTGTGGAGTGATGTGCAATTGCTGTCAGATTTTGAGAAATGCATGTATCCTACGAGGAACCAGGAGGAAAACCATCTGGTTCTTTGGACGGCATTTAATGAGCTGTATGGTCCATATAAATTAATTGTGGAGTGAATGATTCAGGCAAACTGATGAGGGCTAAAGTTGGGTGTGGGTATGTGTATTTTAGTGTGCTTTGTTGTTTAATTTTCTTTTCGTCCGTCTCGTTGTCTTTTGATAGATCTGCAATTAGGGTAGGTATGTTTGAGGCGGATAACATTGCAGTTTTGTTTTCCTTATTGTCCTACCCTATCAGACACTTTCATTCCTAGGATATGTTAAGTTGTTCACATGCTTACTGCTGTATAAATGGATTCTGGTGTTACGTTGGTGAATGATGTTCATTAGTTTTATATTCTTGCTCAATCTTTGTAAAATTGACAAATAATGGTTACAAAAACAATAACATTAAAAAGGACGATGAAATTACAGGGGAACTGCTGGGAGTCATTCATCCTTACAATTTTTAGCAAGCAGTGGCAATGTCAACAGTTTGCCCTTTTCTGTAGGCATGCCAACGGCACTTGCTAAGCACAGCCGTAGTTGCATTAACTACCCATTGATGGCAGCCATTGCAAAATCATGCAAATACATGGACATGTAATAGCTGTGCCAGGCAAATGCCTAATACGTATACACAAGGCAAAATTGTTGGCTTTGCTGATTCGCGTTTCAAAAACATCAATTAAGTTATTAACTCTCAGAAGACTGCTTTGAGAGAACATTGGCAAGCATTTTGAGTCCAAACAAACTAAAGGAAAATACTTTTTTTTTTAGACTTCACAAGGCCCTGCTACAGTCCTCTGACCAGTTATGCACAGGGCACTCAGATGTTCTGCATTGTAGATTTGTAGGGTTTGAACCAATCATCACTTGTCGGCTCTTCACTAGACTACGGATTAGTTCCCCAAAAATCAGATTTTGTTACATAAAATGGGCAGTTTGAGAGACTCCTACACTAATCTAACATTGATACGTCCATGCCAGCCTCTTAAAAGTAAGGTTACCATCTTATATTGCAAGACTTCACCGATTTCCTAGCTCTTGATATGCTTACGAAACTACTTCATACCGCAGAAAACCTTAATAGCATACAATAGCGGATACAGAGAAGGCATGCCTATTTGTAAGGAGATGAAATAAATCCTCAGCAAGTGTATTGTTCCAATGGTATTAATGCATCTTAATTGTTCTACCCGTTAGCCAAAATATGGACAGAGCTTAGTTGAGTACAACTCCTCTCAACGACAAAACATTAAAGGTAGGAACAAAAACCGGTTGTTAAAATGGATTTCAAGAATCTGGCCTGGTGGACAGATTTTAGGAAGCCCCTTGTTATAGTGAACTGGGGAACTCCGAGGTTAGCCAAACCCCAACCAAGCTAAGCATGCAGAGTGGTCAAGGCTATTCTCAGTAGAGCGCCAGTAGGTCAGGGGTCCACAACAAGTCCACATAGTGAAGCACACAATAAATCAATCAATTTAAACAGGCAAGTACAAAATTACCATATTTATTCTAGGCCAAAAACACACAGAAATGAAGCAAGCGATATCACACAACACTTAATTATCAAACAAATATACAATCACCTTTAGGTTCTTAGAAACGCATTTAATAACGAACAAAATGTTGCAGTAGAATGAAACCAATTCACAGGAATTATACCCTAACTTTATAAATCCAATTCTCATGTTGCATGGGACCTTCTGCCCAAAAGTGACAAAACGTGTACTTAGAAGAGGGAACTGATGAAATGCTGCTGAAATATTCAAAGTTAAATGGAGGTAAAATGATATTCCTATCTTTTTGATCAGACGATCAAAAAGCAATGGCATGGAATAACTAAAGTGTATGCTAAGGTTTATTGTAAGGAGAACAGGGGGACGGTGATTGCATTTCAATTACTAATAGCCACCCCCCGGTCCCCCCAACTCTGATTTTCCCTGATGACTAGGTGGGGGATATAGGTTATTCTGTTGGTGGTTCCAGCAGGAGGTGCCCAGGACCTGCAGGTGCATGGTTTCTTCCGGTCAGTCCCAGGAGCATAGTGCAACTCTTGGCTATGACGAAATGCTGAAGGCACTGATGTAGACCTCTTCAGACACTTCACCAAACCAGGCGAGGTCGATCGACGTAAACTGCGCACAAGCATACAGCAGGTGTCCTTCCAGTCGCGGTTTAAGAGGTCCTTCCAGAGCAGGATCCCTTGAAGCTGAGAGGTTGAAATTTGGTAGGAAGGAGACTTGCACCACAGGCTGGTGACCACTGAAATTCTGGAGAAGATTCTACCGAGGTAAATCACTGGAGAGCTGGCAAGTTCACAGGGTTGTTCTGGGACACTTCAGATGGCTTAGGACGGGACGGGAATGTGTTGAGACTGGTTGGTCCCACCTGTACAAGGCTTCACCAGGCCCAGCACAGGGAGTAGTACATGGATCTTCTGTCGGTTGCTCATCTACACAGGATACTTGGCTTCAGAAGAAATAAATAGCTGCAGGCATCCTCTTCGTATCCTGAATCCTGGCTGGATGCAAGTCCAAACCACCCAATGTTAAAGGAATGGTTCGGTCAGAAAACATTATTGGCCAAAAAGATGGCCAATAATAAAAAAATATATATATTTTAGATATTTGTTTTAAGTCCCTATGGAAAGTTCGAGCAAATGAAGCTCAAACTTTAAAATTGCAAGCACTAGGGGACTTGCGTTTGTGGCACTAATGAAGCAAAAGCCAGCCAGCTGTAGTAAACCACTGGGTGGCTTTTGCTTCATTGGTGCCGGGAGGACGGGGACCAGATACTACAGGCAGGAAAGCTGCAGCTGCATCTCGGTAAGTGCCATTTCTTTTTTTTTTTTAAATAAGCACTAGCTGCAGGTTTTTTTCTAAGTTTTCCGGGCTGCAGGAGCCCGGAAAACTTAGAAATAAAACCGCAGCTTTTAAAACGTTGCATTTATGTTTGCGGTAGCTTCAGCTTGGAGCCCTCTGGGCTCCAAGCTGAAGCTACCGCAAACATAAATACAACATTGTGTTTCAAAAACGCTGCGTTTTTTCTTTCCAAGTTTCTCACGCTCCTCCAAGCCAGAGGAGCCTGAGAAACTTAGAAAGAAAAACCGCAGCGTTTTTGAAACACATCCACGTTGTGTTTCTGCCTGCCGTGGCTATCACTTTGGGTCTCTGGTGCTCCCCCAGGGGCTCCCCATGGAGCCCGAGAGCCCCAAAGTGAAAGCTGCTGTAGTCAGGAACAACACGTTTGTTTAGAAATACGTTTTTGTATTTGTAAATGCTGCAGTATTTACAAATCCAAAAACGTTATTCTGAATGCGGCAGCTTTCGCTGGGAGTCTCCTGGACTCCCTCAGGGTTGGAGGAACCCAGGAGACGCCACACGAAAGCTGCCTCGGTCAGAATAACAACGTTATTGTATTTGTGATTGCCGTGGTTTTCCAACCACAGCAATCACAAATACGTTATATTTTTAATTGGTGCGCCTCAGCTTTTTGCCTTCATTTTACGTTTTCTGTGCTTCCCTCCGCTTGGGGAGCACAGAAAACGTACAATAAAAGTGAAGGCAGCCTCCTCAGCTCTGCTCAGGCTGCAGTAAGCAAAAGCTCCCAGTCGGGGGCTTTTGCTGCTTGTTTAGTGCCGCAAAGGCAGAGCCGAGGAGGCTGCCTGAAATCACAAAATGGATGCCCCCTAGCGCTTCCAATTTTAAAGTTTGAGCTTCATTTGCTCTAAACTTTCCATTGGGACTTAAAAAAATATATATTTTAGATATTTGTTTTATTATTGGCCATCTTTTTGGCCAATAATATTTTCTGACCAAACCAGTCCTTTAAGGATCTGCACTAGTCAAATAGCCAGTAGTTGTCCATTAAGGGACAACTACTGGTTTCACATTTGCCCCCACACCCAGACTTTCTGGCACCACAAATGTAGACTTAACTAGACAGTTCTGCCACCTTTCTGGGCCACCCACGCTCAGTAGCCCACGAAAGCCACAGATTTCCTGGGCAATTGCACAACCGTATAAAAACTTTCCTGACCCAAGAGGGCAGGAAGAAGGCCAAACTACAGTATGGACAAATAAGCAAAAATATCATGGCACTGCCATTTTAGGGCACTACACATTTGGTAGCCATACGCTGCAAACACGAACGTGCAAACCAAAAATAATGGAAAATGTAAATGTTGACACCAGCTCATCTTTAAGCACATATAAAAGTAACTAGAAATCACATGTGTAAAAAGCTATGGTGATAGAAAAGCATCCCCATTGCAATTCACTGTTGCTGTGTGCAATATTAAAAAGTACAAGAATTAAAAAGGTAGACATTTCCCCAGTACAGTGAAGGACTGATCAGGTTCTCCTGATCAAAAAAGCCAAGGGAAGAGAAGCTAAGTCTTAACACTTCCCTTCAAAAAGTCAGGATAGAAAAAAGAATGGTGTTTTACATAGGAGACTATTGAGGCAACATTGTAAAAAGAAAATGTTTTCCTAACAGGGAGTGCTTATAAATATGCTGACCACCAGCAATAACAGTTCATTTAACTTAAGACTACCTGGGTTGTTTGGGGGGGGAGGGGGGCTTGGGTTCTGGATGTGGGTGGATGTGGTTTATTGGGAAAACTGCACAGTGACTGGCAGATGATTTGGACATGAATCCTAGCTTCCCTAGTTGGCAAGAATTGATCCATTTGGGCACACCACTTTTGCTCCATGAACCTCAGTTTCCTTCTCTGCCAAACGTGGGAGCGCTTTGAAATCAATTGTACACCTGTACAATTTGCTATATTAAATCAAAAAGATTGGAGAGGAAAGTGGACAGTAGGTTTAGCAACAAATGTGCATATTTCTAAACCAGAAAATACAGGTTCACACCAGGTTTCTGTTATGTTTATTTTATAGTTAACATTGTCAACTTGTAATACTTCACAATTGTTAAAACACCAAAACATCCCATTACCAAATCCAATATACAAACATTAAATAAAGAAACTTCAGTTATATAAAAAAAAAAATAATAAATATCAAAGCAACATAAAAGAATCCAACTTCAACGTCCGAACCAAATCAACGCGCAAGGTAACTATCCAACTTATTCCTGCACTTTCAAGCCCTGCTTCAAGCTGCAGTAGAAAATACAGGTTCACACCAGGTTGGTTTCTCCAATTTGGCTGCAATCATTTGATTTTGGGAAAATCACTGAACACCAGTTTAAACTGCAATATTAGACCAAAAGGCGTTTAGGAGAGGTATGGTCTAGTGTCTTACAAGATCGAAAAATTAAATCATATTGGTGTAGTAATTGCTACCCATCACTGTGTTGCTGCTTGTAACCATTGTGGACCTGCTTATTAAAAGTCAGTGTGCTTTTAGTTTTAGGACATTTTAATAGTGGGCATAAGTATTTTGAGCAAACACTAGTTTGTGTTTTGGTTGACCCCCAACAGATAACATTTGTTTCTCAAATTTCTTTTTACTAGCAAAAAGTGGGTTGAAGTCAGGCAATATTGGTTGGGGTTGGTGTGAAGGAGGTTGGGGCTACAGAGGGACGGTGGAGGCGTGGGGGAGAGGTGTGGCTCTGTATCTCACACCCGTTATGTGGTCAAGAGGTCAGAAAAAACAAAAGATACAGTTCCCAGTTATGTGGCAAGATCAGTACCCTGGCCTTGTTACAAAAGAGAGGGGAACCTTCTTCAAGTATGCCAGTCTTGGTCCTGTGGGTTTAAATAAAGAACCCCAGCTCTGGCTCCCCACCCTGGTGCCAGCAAGCTTTTTTGCATACCTCCATCCTCAACCTTACCTTGTAACACACAGACCTGCCAGTATTTCTGCTTCTTTCTAGGAAAAGTAAGAATGGAAGCAAACGACAGAAAACCACAGCGAGGGGGCTAGTTGCAAAGGCCCTCGCATCAGCCAGTGGGAACAGAGAAAGCAGACACAACCAGCCAGACCATATCTTCACATTGAGGCGAGAAAGAATCCAACGCAACTGTGCGAGCCACAGGGAGCTGGAAGAAAGCACTACAGAGAAAGAGGAAGGAGACTGCTATGAGCCCGCCCTGACAATCAGTGGACATGACAAAAGGGGATTTAGGACCCGCCTCTTTTTTTTAATTTTTTTTTTAAAGGAGCACCCAGCACTCCGCTTGCGAAGCCACAGTTAGAAAAGTTCTCTTTTAGCACCTTCTTTCTCTTCATATTCTTTGGACCCCCAAACGTTTTGCTTTTCATTGTGTCGTGACTTTTTACAGTGAAGTGACTCCAATGGCTTTTGCTCACTTGTTATGGGAAAACTGGCTAGTCTTTCAGTCAGTACTGGGAAACTCAGTTTCCCTTAGTCTTGACTTTGTTGCCTGTTTCGGTAACGTTTTAACATTGCACTGCATTGGAAGATGCGGTTGTGCAATGGGGTGTCTTTTGTATGACCCTGGACTACACTCAAAGGGATTTGTTGGTTACCTAAGATGTGCCCAAGGACAAACTGGTGGCAACAGTTACTTTTTACTGCATTTTTCTTTAGCTTTACCGCGTTTGGCTACTAACAGTGACTAGTGTCCCAACATGGAAAGCCCCCCCAAGTTTTTTGTTTGTTCCTTGGATATCTTGGTGAGTGTGAGTGTGAGTGTGCGTGTGCGTGTGAGTGTGTGTGTGTGTGTGTGTGTGTGTGTGTGTGTGTGTCCCTCTCTCCGGAAGTGGGTTGGGACAGTCCGGTCCCAATACACCTACTGGCACCTGAACGTCTAGTGAACATGTTTGAGTCAGACCCACAGTCCCACAGCCATTCCAGCAGATCTGAAGGGGAGCAAAGTATCCTGCCCCATCTGTGAAGACCGTGAAAACCCATGGCCGATCCCTAAAGAGACCTGGCAACCAATTCTTGCTGCAGTCCCGGTGGAGCCCTGTCCAACTACTGATCTATCAAGACCCACGTCAGGGCTTAGACCCTCTGGACCAGTGGGAACAACTGGTCCCAGCGTTTACTGGTACCCCAGCAAGTTAGAGCCTTCGCAAGTGTCCTGGCCACCTCCATTTAGGGCTACCGCGGTAGAAGTGCATTCGTTCAGAGTTTCGGCCTGGAACACTCTGGGTCTTCAGCATGTCCAACAAGAGGCCTTCCGGCGAAGTTTCAGCTCCAATGCATCGACTGGTTCCGAGATGGAGGCCTTCTTCGATGGCACCAACTGAGACATCTGCTGTCACAATGCAAAGGTGACCATCCCTAAAACCGGCTTTCCCGCATCAGTGTTTCCTGCATTGTTCCTGGAGAACAGGTTGCACCAAGCTCCTGTTCCCGACCGAAACCATTGTTGCACCCGCAGCTCCAGAGCACCAGCAACCGGAACCAAAGGTGGGAAAACTTACCTGAGGCAACCCTCCAATGATCTGCCAAGTTTGAGGAGAAACCAAAGTATGGGGGGTAAGTTTTAGCTATACTTACCTGCCCTACCCATCTCCACCCTTGAAATGTTTGAATAACTTTTGAAACTTTTACAATTGTTTGGCATTGATAAATTCTGTTGCTGAATGCCCTCCAAAAGCTAGGAGCAGTCTTATTACTAGAATACATACTCTTCTGACTTTTGGACCCATCTGCACGTCCTCAGGAACCCTCCTAATTTTTTCACAACTCCTAAATGCTTGGACAAACCTAATCACTTCCCTTCCTTCTTCCTTTTACAGGTATGGGGGACTGGGGGTGAGAGGGTGTTTGAACTGTTTATTTTGCACCAACTACAGTTCCTGTATACATGTTTTTATAGTGTTTAGTATTGTGTGATATTACCTGCCATTAGTCATTTTTCATAGTGTGTTTTATAGGCCTAAACTAAATATAGTATTTTGATAACTGTCCAAGTGTAATCCTTAGTGTGGACTAATTGTGGACCCCAGACCCCACTTACCTCTCCTGAGATTTAGCCTTGGCCTCTCTCCGTGCTACCTTAATTGATTTGGCTAAACTCCGAGAAGTTGCTCCTTGTTCACTTTAACTAAGGGTTCTCCTAAACATCTATCCACCAGGTCAGAGTTTAGAAATTCATTCTGACAACCACTAAAACACCAGGGATTGAAACCACATAAAAGGCACTCAGCAATGGGCAAATGGAACCTCTCCAGTTTTTAAGTGCAATTAGTGGAGATTGCTTGAGAGAGGCAGACTTTTTCCAGCTATCAACTTATTTGGGTACAATCCATAAAAGTACATTTGATAAATACTAAGTCAAAGCATAATAACATTACATTTTATCTAATGTTCAAATATAAAATCCAGCTACAATTTAGCATCCAGTTTAAAGTCAATCCCATAAATGGGTCCATTTGCAAGACAAGTGCATAAGGCAGGTGTCCCTAATGTATACATATATAAAGCATCCCTTACTTAAGTTTATTATAGTCAAGCATATCACAGCTGGTTTAAGCCATAGGCTAAGAGGCTTATGATAAAGGGGACAGAAATGTAAGAATTGTTCAACTGTCCTCCTATGAAACACAAAGCGTGCCTTAAGAAGATTGCCAATTTTTCTATCTTGCTGTAAATGAAGACTGATGTACATTTTCTAAACAACATTTTATCAACACATTTTAACAATTGAGGGCTGAATCAAATCTTAGTATTGCTTGAAACCGTATATATTTTTTAAAGCAAGATAATGGGGGTTGGATTTAGAGCCGTTGCATTACATAACGCATCACTCCGTAATCAATCTCCATAGTCCTTCAATACAATTACTTCTAATGTGTGCCAACATTACAATCGCCTTTTCAAAGTGCTACCAACCCTAAAGACACCAACCTAATTTTCACATAACACTAACTGAATGTTCTCGGCGCCCTGGGAGGTCATGACATCTGGGAGAGCCCAGCGACAAGGTATCCATTTCCTGTTTTTCCATGATTTGAGCCAATATAAAACAAGTTTGAGTTTGGCAGTATATTCAATACCAAAAGAAACCTAGCTCAGGTTTTACAAGGATCGAAGGAGCACTGGAAGATAGTGCTCAGAAATGGATTTGTGCTGAAGGTCCAAAACGTTAGAGGCCCACGCTTCCGTACCACATGTAGCTGCCGCAATTGCCTGTGCCTTGTACACCCCCATACCATGTGATCGCACCCTGCCCCACACAAAGCATTTAGAAAAGTTAGTTATTGCATCACCTCTCTTAGATAGGGTCAAAACACTTTTCTCCATCAGGCATGACAACTTAATTGATCTGTGTATTCAAACCTCCAGACAATCAAATCCATCAACCGTCTGGAAGGATCCCCTCTCCAAGACTAAGCATGAAGCTGGGTAGACCTGCAACTCTCAGTGGAGGACAAGGCATACAAAGTCTTTGTTTTAGTAGTATTTATAGGAGGCCCCTTCTCTACAAATGTTGAATTTCCCTTGTAGACCACAGGGAGTCTTAGAAAGAAGAACTGACACAACTGCAAATGGAAGACTATCAGGTTTGTGACCAAGGCTTGGCGCATTGACCTCTAGTTCCAAATGTCTAACCGCTAGATCATTGATGTAAAGTGAGAATGCACCCCTGTTTAAGAGCAAAATACTCAGTGTGTCCTTTGCAAAGAGACTATTTCAATATATTTTTGACACAAAGTCTCAAGGAGCAGATAAACGGTTGCATAGTCGTCTAGTGGGCACCATCCTAAAGTTATTGGTATCCAGAATACAGAGACCATCACAGAAAGCAGGCATACAGGCGTGAACATTTTATTGCAATAATGTCCAGGGTTGTAAATGTGGGACCGTATCAAAGGAAAATGGGAGATGTTTAACCCAATTTGAATCAACATTTGCAGGTGCACCTCTAGGCATTACCTTTAGATTGTCTGGGAGCCATTGAAAAATATTAATTTAGTTTGGTTTTATAAAGCATTGCAAGTCACCCGTCACCATTTCAAATGGCCCATCTTCCTTCTGGAAAATGCCTAGATACAAAGTCAGGGCCTCTTACTGCAACTGTGTAAAAAGTGGTGTTAGTCCCAAATGTTGTAACTACCTTTTCTACCTTGCAGGAACAGAGCCACCAAAAATAACTTCATAGCAGTATGCACACAATATATCAAGTTACCAATGGGTTGCACAAAAAGGTCTGGGAGTCCCTCCACCGAGAACAAACATGGTCGGATACCTATTTTATGGAAGGTACAAATACGGTTTAGCTCATTGTACCTTTCACAGTGTAGAAATATCTATATCAGTCTGCCCACCCGCCCCCACGTAGGCAGTCCAGCGCTGAAATTCTATGCAATTCTCCTCTGAACAAGAGCACCAACAGCAACCCCAAACCCGTGTTTCAGCCTAGTCAAGCCTCATCAGTGAGGCGACGCTGTGCCTCTCTAAGCAGTGAGCAAGGGGTCCGCGTCTGAAATTCCCTGGGTAATTTAGGGTTAAAACCAAAGTTCCTAAAAACGCACAGAGGTTTGGGAGCCCCCATCACCAATAGGTTAGCCAAGGTGCCTTCACTGGTACATACAACCTAACTAATCAAGCCCTTCTTTGACATTCAAAATGACCATTGACAACCAAAATCTTTAGATTGTATGTAGGCAATGTATAGACTTGCCACACATTTCCATCAACTGCCCGGGAGCAACCATGTTTTGCCAAATATTGCCAGGATATGCACTTTTACTCACAATTGAGAAGCGCCAGCAATTTGGCTGTGCCCAGCTTCTTTCTGATGGCAATACCGAGCAATGGTGCATGTACCTGGACATTTAATGACCATACCTTTCAGCAGAAAAGGGACGTAACATTTTGTAAAGCACTACTTTACATGCTGATCCCCTGGTCCTCTAGTCTGTGGCGATATTGACTCACTGAACACTACTTCCTCTTGATCATCAGGTTTTCATTCTTGGTGAATTTAATTTTCATATTCTTACTGCCAAGTAATCTTTCCTTTTCTCCCGATCACAGACTCTTTTCACCAGATTCAGTCCCCCCCCCCCCTCCGATCCCCGCAACTGGCATCTCTCTCTCTCCGAAGTCCCAATATCCGTGCCCCCTTTTCTCACCTCTGATTATTTCCATTTGGCCTTTCTGTATAGCCTTCTTGCCATCCCTACTTTCACCTTTTTGTGACGTGACCTTTGTTGCCGATGTCCACCACTCTTGCCTTTCTTACTGACTTTTCTCTTCACCCTGAATCTGCTACTCATCTTCAGCCATGCCATTTTCTCCTGATGCTCACTGTACTGTTGCCTTTTGTTACCTCACTCACATCCCCAACCTTGGTAAGATGTTTCTCTAGACCACTCAATTCCGTTCACAAACTTGAATATCTATCGCCGATGGAAAGCTCCCCCTCCACCTGACTTTGATGCGTCCTCTTCTCTTCACTCATATTATGATACTTCATGCTAACAATCCATTACTTCTCTATCTCTACGTCCTGGTCATGTATTTTCTCATCTTAATTTGTTTGTACTTTGAAGCGGAAGGTGATAAATTCAAGGTAGCATCATGAGCACAGACTTTGCTTCTGACTTTAACCCTACAATCAACAATCAATAACAAATTATTATTCATCTACTGCTCCGCTTCTTTACTCCCCTTCTCTCCTGCTTTTCTCCTCTACCGAGAGACTACAATTGTTCTTTTATCTTGTTAGTGTAGCCTCCTCTTATTCCTCCTTACATGACCACCTCCTCACCAATTTCTTGCTCTCTACTAGCCATTTCGTTGTCCCTTTTAAGGAGGTCACTATTCTGCCCATTCTTAAAAAAACACCCGTTGCTTCCTCCCTTTTCCTCGATCACACCATTTCTCTTCTTCCTTTTAAACATCTTCAAATGGATATTCATGCTCAACAATGTGTGGATCAGGTCTCAAATTCCCCTCTCACCCCACTTCAAACTTGCTTTTGGGTCTGCCCTCACAATTGAAACTGCCCTTTTAAATGTTACCAACATAAGCATTTGCTTTGGTAGCGTGAACAATCATTTCTTCTTGTTCCTGTGGACTGATATGATACAGAGGATCACTCAGTTTATCTATTTCTCCTGATATCTCAGTCTCTGCTCTTAGTTTCCTCAGTTTCTTTATCATCACTCATTCTGTATCCTTGGTGGTTATTTGTAACCGGTTTACTCTGTTTCAATGGTCCACAAGGCCCAGTGCTCAGACCTCTTATTTGATCGTTTTATCTTTATACAATTCCTTTCTTCCATCACTCTTTTGTCTTAAATGTTCACTTGATTACATGTTGACGATTCTCAAATCTGTCTTTTCTTTTTCTGAAAAACTTCACATTTTTATTTTTGTCTTTGAGCTATTAAGCCCTGATGCTTGCTCATTCTCTATATCTTATCTTATACAGGACTGAACTGCTCCACTTTCCTGCTTCTTCCCCTCATGGCTTATCTTTCCTTCCTATTTCCTGCTTGACTAGCTCTTTTCCTCTGCTTGTCATTTTGGTTTAATTTTTGTTTGCTTGCTGCCCCCTCCTCTCACATTTCTTCCATCTCATTCCTGTTTTTATCAATTCTACAATATCTTCAAATTTCGTCCTTTTCTTACTTACTCAACTACTAGGACTCATTACACTGATCTTTTCTCGACTTGATTATTGCTCCGCACTTCTTCTTGGCAGTCGGCATATGCTCTCTTCTCAGATTACCATTAGGTTCCTTTTTCCAGTACCTGCCCCGTTCCTCCATTTCGCTGTTCATTGCCTCTTTTGATTGGCTCTCTTTTCCTGCCCATCTTCAGTTTCACCATCTCTGTATTGTTTTTAAAGGTGTACATTTCTGAGCTCCTTCTCATCTTTCTTCCATTATCTCAGTTTATAGCCCCTCACAGACTCCTTTTCGCTTGTCTCTTAAACCTAATTTTGTCCTCTACTGTTAAAATTGACATCATGCCGATTGCTCCTATTTTAGGTATGCATTTGTTTTTTCCTTGTGTACATCGCTTAGGTCCATTAGCTTTATAAATTAAAATAAACAAAAATAAGGTCACACAGCACGGCCTGAAATGAAATACAGTACTCTGTCCACTCATTGCCATGTCATAAGAACAGTTGGCAGCAGGGTCACCAATCAGCCAAAAAATTAAACACCTACCAAAATAAATGGCCTTTTTGTGACGCACGGATGTGGTTCCCTCTGTGATACGGGATGGTTCTACACTATGCCCTACCTGAACAGCACTCCTTTGATGACCTGCCAGGCATTGGGAGGCGGTTGTGGCTGCTGCTGATTTTCTTGTGGGGTTTCTGCAAGCTGGTCTCCTGCCACAGCTCCATTGCTGCTCACCTGTGTAACAAGAAAACAAAAATAATGTAAACACTGGGGGTAAATAATCCTACGAAATGAGAATGAAGAGTAGACATGGGGTGTGATGGAATATGATCACCACACAATGAAAGGAAACATCCTGAAAAATCACTATCATATGTAATTCTACCAGAATAATACATTCAAGTAGAAGAGGTAGCAACAGCTAGCATCAGTTGCTTAGCCTGATTTGTGAAACACCAGCAAAGTGGCTCAGAATCTACTGCGCTACTTTTGGCGCCACTGATAATCCAGTTAATGGTCCATGTGCAGAACTTGGCCCCATTCTGAGGGATAGTCAGAAATCATGCTTGAAGTGCTTTTATAGAAGGGACATGAAGCGACAGACAAGGCACACAGACAATGCCACAACACCCAAATAGATACTAGGAACAGACCCACACTCCGAATATTTTTATTTAAAGCACAAGTCAAACTGAGAAATCTGTCACATTGGTACTTGCATTCATACAGCTTTGAGTGTACATGGGGCCAAATTCAGGTGCCAATGCCTTGTCCAAGCATCCCCCAGAATAGTAACTACATTAAAGCACATTACAGGCATTCGTCATTTAAGAAATCACCATCCTGTAAGGTGGGCATAGATGTGTGCTGGTTGACCAATACAAATTTGAGGGTCAGATTATTAATACAGAGAGAGACTATTTTAAGTTTGAGAAGTGGCATGGAGCATTGCACTAGAAGCAGCATAAGCTTTGTCCTTAAGGTGAGGGAGCCTGTGTGTCTAAGCAGCTGTTCACATTTGACAACTTGGGAGATTTTAAAGCAAAATACATTGTTTCGAGTGTCACAGGAGATGGTCGTTGTGGCCAGATCTAGATCACGTCAGCCACTTTATAATTAAAGCATGCTTTCTTAATAATCAGTCTTCCAACATCCCAATGTTGGTGTGGACTTTAGAGGGACTTATTGTAAGAGCGCAGCACTTTCCCATAAAGTTATGTGAAACTCACTCGTAATATGGCAGAGCATCAAGGCTTCACTCTTCAGAGAGGAGCAGACTGGTGTAAAGTACATAGTACACACAAAGAATAACATAGCAAGTAAATGACTCCCACATAAATGTATAATGGAAATATGCAGTATTTAAGCATCATAATGTATGTTAAGTCCAGAAACAATTTAAGGTAAATACTACAATATGAACACACACGATGTCCAAAGTGCACATCAGAAATACAGTAGTACCACTGAAACACTCAAGACGACAGCGTTAAGGTGGGAGGGAACAATGGTTAGAACTTTACACACAACTTTTAAAAATATGTAACATCAGCATTTCTCGCTGATTTAGAGGCTTTGGGTTAAATATATTCTTTGGGCTCCGGGTTGGGAGTTTTGGAGGCTTGGCCGATTGATGCTTCACTCCGCCATGCTTGCGTTGTATTCAGTCCCAGTATCTTCCTTGCACCACTACCGCCTCTTTGTTATTAATAAATCATTACTCGCCGTAATAGCCTTTCTGATGATTGCATCGGCTTAAATTCACATGCTGTGCATATAGTCTCCAGTGGTAACCGCAGCGTATTGCATCTTGTCTTTCGAGAATCGAAAGGGGACGTTGACATGGGCGTGTCTGTAACACTATCCCTAACATGTGTAGTGTACCCAAATTCCCTCACGCAGCAAGGTCCCTCCGATTGTATCTTTTCTGCCATGGGGTAGCCTAATGACTATTGTGAGATATCATATCGTATCTCTCCAGGACTGAAATCTCTGCACTGGCTCACATTCAAAACCCTCTGCATTGTACACATGGCCTTCTGGGGCTGCAGTACCTTCAACTCTCTCTCCCTAAAGATCTTCCTTCTCGTTCGCTCATCTGCCTCCAACTCCCTCAGAGTCAGTCGCTTCTCCAAGCAACGAGTTGGTGGCAGATCACTCTTCGGCAGGGGCCTCTCTCTGGAACAGCCTTCCTGCCTCCCTAAAACTCCGGTTCCGGAAACACATCAAAACTTTTCTCTTTGCTTCAGCTTTCTCCCCACCCCTACCCTGCTGAATTCATCACTGAAACTGCACTGGTTACCTGGCCACCCTTTCTGATCTCTGGCCCAGGCCCCGTCAATTGCCCACCTACACTGCCTCCCTGGCAACCCCTGCACTTGGGGAACGTTTTCAGTATCCCTTTGATCCCCCTACCAGCACTTATGTCTGCACTTCCTTGCACTTGCCACTAGCTGGCTGTTTTATTTTTCCTATTTATCCTATTTATGTCTATTTATTCCACTTTCCCCATGTATTGCACTTTCCCCTCTCCCCTCCCCCGCGCACTTCTCCCCCCCCCCTTCCCATGCACCTGCGCGATCTGAATGACACCTGGCATAGTAGGATCGTTGTCTGTCCTTCCTCTGTCCCCCCCCTTGCCACGTCACGCCTTGAAACACTTGTGTATAGGCGCGTTATAAACGCCATATCATATAAGAGAGAAAGTAGTAAGACGTCTATGTTCCTTCCACCCGAGCGGGGAGGAAGGGTGGGCACATGTGAATCTAAGGACATACAAGCATCAGAAATGCTATTACAGTGAGTAATGCTTGCCTTCGGATGCTTGTTTTGATATATATATATATATATATATATATATATGTATATATATATATATGGCATGGCATTTGTAACCCGCGTATACACAAGTTTTCAAGGCGCGACGAGGCAGGGAGGGGGAACATGGGGAAGACAAACAACGATCCTACTAGGCCAGGTGTCATTCAGATCGCGCAAGTGAAAGGGTAGAGGGAAGGGAAAAGTGCAAGGGGAAAGTGCAGGACAGGGTAAGTAGAATAAAAAATAAATAGGGCCAGATGGTGGCAAGTGCAAGGTAAGTGCAGACAAGTGCTGGGAAGGGGGGCTGTAGGTATACAGAGACAGTCCCGCAGTGCAGGGGTTGCCAGGGAGGCAGCGCAAGTGGAGAGTGGCTGGGCCAAGGACCGAGATCGGTGAGAGTGGCCCAGTTGCAGATTCAGTGCAGTCTCAGTCAAGAATTTAGCAGGGGAGAGGGGGAGAGAAAGCAGAAGCAAAGAGGAAGGTTTTGAGGTGCTTCCAGAATCTGGAATCGTTAATCTGCTTAGTATCACATGCTGTGCATAGACTAGCGAGCAGTACTCAGAGTTGGAGGTTGTTTGTGAGAAGGAACAGTAGTGAAAAATATGTCTTAGAACTGCTTGTCCCACCTGAGAATCAGATCTAGAATGAGTGTCTAGGCAATAGTGTTTTGTAAAGGTGTGTACAGAAACCCCAGGTTGCCGCTTTGCAAATGGACTCTAGGGGAACATTTGCAATGAAAGCTATGGAAGCCACAGTGCCTCGAGTAGAATGTGCTCTAGGCTTGACAGGCAGTTCTCTCTTAGCCAGAGTGTGATGCAATTGACAACTCACCTTCAGATGGCTGATTTAGAGACAGGATTCCCTTCTCTACCAGCTGCCACTGAAAAGAAAAATTGGTTTGTTTTTCTTAGTGGTCTAGTGCTTTCCAGGTAAAACATGACTGCCCTTTGCACATCTAATGTGTGTAGGCTTCTTTCAGCCACGTTAGGGGGGGGTTCTGGAAGAAAGTAGGCAGTTCTATTGATTGGTTCACATGGAAATAAATTTGGCGCAAATCAAGGGTGAGTGCGCAGAACCACCTTATCTCCTAACTATAACAAAAGGGTCTAGAACTGAAAGGGCCTGTAGTTCACCAACTCTCCTTATAGAAGGGATAGCCACTAGGAAGGCTGTCTTATAAGCAAGATCCTCGAGACTTGCTTTATGCATAGGCTCAAAAGGAGACCTCCATAAGTCTAGTCAATACCACATTCAGGTCCCATCTGGGAGCCGGGTTAGAAATAGGAGGATGAACCCTTTTACCCCCCTTCCATGAAAGCCTGAATAACTGGTATTTTCCATAACAATATCTTCTGTTGTGACGTAGCTTAGGCTGAAAGAGCAGCTAAGTGAATCTTCAGGGAATTAAAAACCAGTCCTGAATCTATTAGGTGAGTCAGGAACAATACAATGCGAGTAGGAAAGCAGTCAATGGGATTGATGTCCTTGGAATTGCACCACATAAAACGCTTCCATTTACTGGAGTAGCAATATCGGGTGTTAGGTTTCCTCGCCTTCCTAAGTATGTCCATGCATCTCTGAGGGAGTTGTAGGTGCTGGAACTCTATGACCTCAGGAGCCAGGTCACTAAGTTCAGGGTTTGCAGGCATGGATGAAGAGTCTCCCCCTTTGTCCTGAGATAACCTGTTGTAGGGGCAAAGGCAGTTTCATTGGAGGAGATATGGACATCTCCATCAGATGAGAACCAGGGTTGGCAGGCCCACATGGGGGCCACTAACAACATGGCGACTAGTTCCTGCTGCTTCATCTTCTTGAGTAGGTGGGGCGGGGGGCGTAAACAAATTTCCACGACCATGCTATCCAGAGACCATTCCCCTTGGATCGGTTCTAAGGGTACCTGGAGGCGTAATCTTGCCATTGAGCATTCTCCAGAGTTGCGAACAAGTCAATCTCTGGGAAACCCCACTGTGCGAAAACGTTGGACAATGTCTTTGTGTAGTCGCCATTCATACTCTACGGGCAGTGGCAAGTCTCTGCTGAGCACGTAGAAGAACAAGTTACTTTCTTACCTGGTAACGTTCTTTCGATGAGATGGTCTGACGACGTATTCCAGATCTATGACAGTAAGCAGCACAGCTGTGGTGATTACTGTCATCGATATGGAATATGTCGGAGGACCCCAATCCCCTCAAAGGGGACAACAGGAACATCCTGTGTTTGAGAGCCAATATCCAAATGTTCTGGGACAGCTTGGATAGCCCTATAGAGTGTGCCCCCCCCCTGTTTATTTAAGTAGTACATGGCCGTGGTGCTGTGAGGATCAGGACTGTCTTCCACTGTAACGGTCTCTGAAAGGCTTTAAGTGCTTTAAATACAGCTAACAGCTCCAACAGATTTATGTGGTTGGATGCTACTTCTGGGGACCACACGCTGTCTGTTGAAGCAGGTGAGGGCCCCCCCCCAACCTGACACCATTAGAGATGAGTCTGTCGCGATCGCGGCTTCTACTGCGGGGGTGGTGAAGACCTTTCCCTTCAAGAGGTTTTCCCTCGACCACCACTGCAGAGAGAACGAGGGTTGGCGAGACAACTACCAGATCTTCCCATTGTCCCCTGGCCTGACACCACTGGCTGTTGAGCCACTCTTGCATGGGACGCATGCGCAGATGTGCGTGAGGCACTAAGTAAATGCAGGACGCCATAATTCCTAACAGTTGCATGGCTTTGCGTACCGTCACCTCCCGACTGGCTACATAATGAGGGATCTGAAACTGCATGTTTTTAACCCTCTCGCCAGTATCTTCGTAAACACCCTTGGCGCTGAGGCAATGCCAAAGAGGAGTACTTTGAAATGATAGTGCTCGTCCTTTATCATGAACCTTAGGTAATGTCTGTTTGCCAGCAACATTGAAATATGAAGGTGTGCATCTTTCATATCCAGTGTTGCCATGTAATCTCCCTGTTTGAGCAGAGGGATTACTTCCTGTAACGTGACCATACAAAGCTTTTGAAATTTACCAAATTTGTTCGCTGGGCGCAAGTCTAGCACAGGCGGCACATGGTCAGATCCTTTTTGGGTACAAGGAAGTACACTGAATAAATACCCTCGTTTACCTGTAGAAGAGGGACGATTTCTATGGCGCCCCTTTTCCTGCAGGATCTCAACCTCTTGCAGCAGGATGCGTAGGTGTTCAGGCGTCAGGCGTCTTGATTTTGGCAGTCGGCAAAATTCTATGCAGTACCCATGTCCGACTGTCTTTAGCACCCACTGGTCTGTTAACCCCACCCATGCATGAAGGAATGATGTTAAACGTCCCCCAACCGGAGAGGTATGGAGGGGACCCGGATCGGCGGGTCATTTCTGACCTGAGGCCAGGGAGCCTCTGGGGGTGGAATTCCGGCCTCTACCCTTTCCACAGCTTTGTTCTCTAGGTGGCATGTTGGATCCTTGTCCTCAAGACCAGTTGTTTCCTGAACCATACTGGTTTTGAGGGGAGCGAGATTGCCCACAAAAGGAACGACGAGAGCTGCACCCTCTCTGTAGTGAAGGCCTTTGGGTAATCTGGTTTAAGGTCTTGAGAGTCTCATGTTCCTTCTTTGCTTTCTTCAGTGCTTCATCCACGGCCTTACCGACCAAGTTGGTCTTCTCAACTGGCTTGTTTAATAAGGCTGCTTGGGTTTCAGGCTTAAAACCAGAGTTCCTAAACCAGGCGTGCCGTTTTAGTAGTGTACCCTGGGCCAAGGTCCTTCCCGCTGTTCAGCAGCGTCCAAAGTGTCCTTAACAATGTTGTGGTTGACTTGCTTGCCTTCCAATACAATTGTGAGCAGTTTAGCCTGCATTTGTTCAGGGACCTCTTTAAAGGCCCTTTTGCAGCATGTTCCACTGAACACCTGAATAGCTAGCCAGAGCTATTTGGGTGGAGAATGCAGCAGCAGTCGTAACCCTTTTTCACAGTGCATACAACTTTTTGCCTTCTTTATCAGGTGGTGTGCCTCACCTGTAGACAGGGGGGCACCTGCCCCCTTTCTCATAGTCGTAACTACCAGGGAATCGGGAGTGGCATGCCCTTTAATGTAAAGGCGGTCAGTAGGAGAAGGGCGAAGCAACTGCTCTACCCTGGGATTAACCGCCCTGGTCTGGGATGGTGTTAACAATGAAGGCGCCAGACGTCTCTTGATGGAGTTCAGTAAGGGAATGGCCTGACTGGCAGGAGGCTTTTCCTTCAGTATGTCCTCTACAAAGTCTGAATCCTGCACAGCCTCCTCAGTGGTGATTTGAAAATGTTCAGCCATTTTCTTTATGCCATCTGACCATCCACAGGTAAGGCCTGACGGACTGGATTGGTAGGAGGGAAATCCAAAGAAATAGCATCAGGGTCCGGGTTAGGAGTTGGGGACGCCCAAGGTCGATCAACCAGATGGCTGTCTTTCCAATTATCTATGGGATCAAAAGGATCATCAGGGTCTCCAAAGGGATCATCCTGTATGTAGGTATTGATAGGCACCTCGTTATCAGTAAGGTCAAACATTCTCTTCACGAGGATCCTCAAAAAGGTCCTCTGAAACTTAGCCATAGGCGTATTAGGAAGCTCTTCACGAGACCTCTAGGGAGCAAACCTCTGAGAATTCAACAAACTTCTCGATTCTGTTCATGCACCCCTTCAACTTCTCCCTGGTCCACGATGATGAACCACAGGAGTCCAGGGGAGGAAAGGGATCTTGATTTTCCTCTCAAGAACTTCTTTTTCCTTCTAAGGTCTTGGATAAAGACAAAGGGCTCCGAGTACTCATTTCGAGGCTCCAGGCGTTGTGACGTGTGTCTAGACGCATCTTTAGAGCATTCTTTCTGTATCGACTGTTCCTTTTGTTTAACCGCCAAAGTGATCCTCGCGATACTATCGCTGATGCTTGGGGTTACAGGGAGGCGTGACTGTTGAGCTGGTAGTTGCGTGGTGGATTTGGGCACCACTGGGGCCTTCACTGTGTCCGAGCTTTCTTCTGAAGCGTCTCGACAGCCGCATGCGATTTGGTGCTAGCGCCCTTACTTTTGAACTGCCTGGACGCATGCCGCGGTTGCGGGGAGGGCTGGCGATCATAAAGATCAGCAGGCACCCCGGAAGTATAGGGGGCCTGGGACGGACACTGCGGACTGAGATGCGGTAAGGTCAATGGCTTCTGGAGTGGAGCATTGGTCGCCAATCCCTTTGTCACACTAGGTGGCTGTGGCAGGGGGGAGGGGGGGGGGGATTACTTTTGGCCTGCGACATATCATAGGCCGCCCATCGCTTCAAACGGCGCTCCTTAATAGTCTTGGACCGTAGGAGTTTACAGGCCGCCACGTAGTCGAGCGGGAAGACAATTATTGCACCAACGGTGCTAGTCTTTCCATGGATATTTTGCCTTACAGGAAGGACAAAATCTAAAATAGTCCTGTCCATAGCGTAGGATTGTGATAGCGACGACAAACCGAAGGGAGCAAAGAGGGGAAAAGGAAAGGCATTCTTGAAAAGAATATGACCACCCTGACACCACTCTCCCTACTGTACAGGCCGGCCAGAAGGCCCGGCCACGTGGTCGGCAGCGCCGACCGGATTAACAGCCGTCGAAATACCGTCATCAGCAGTGGCACAGGAATCGGCCGTCGAAGGGAGTGAAAATGAGAATAAATAACAAGGTCGAGAATTATAACAATAACGCAATGTTTTATGAAGAGCTCTGCATTAGGGCGACTAGAGGGACTGCAACGCTTGAGGGATTTTTGGGTACACTACACGTCACGTTAGGGATAGTGTTACAGACACCACCATGTCGACGTCCCCTTTCGATTCTTGAAAGACAAGATGCAATACTCTGCGGTTACCACTGGATGTCGGACTATATGCACAGCATGTGATTTTAAGCAAGCAGATTCACAAGCATCAGAAATATATTTATTTTATTACAGTGCCTGCAGTAGCGGCCCTGAAGGTATGGTGAAGTTGCACAACCCACAGGAAGAGCATTTTTTGGGCGCCTTATAACTTTACTGCCCCCAGACGAACGCTTACCAAACTTTGCAAAAAATAAGTATATGGTCCTGTCAGAATTTCACTAGGAAATTTGGTGAGGTTTCGTCACGGGGAGGGGGCAAATTTGTTAGGGGGGTCCCAAAATTTCTGTTTTTCCATAGACGCAATGGAAAACAATGTTTGCTCACGTCTACAGCCCAAACCGCTGAACTGATTTTCACCAAATTTGCGGCAGGAGCGGCAGCTTGGTCCCGAAAGCGTGTTTCTGTAAATTTGCTGTAAATCCATCCTGTATTTTCTTTTTGTTTTGTTTTTTAAATGGCCCAAAAGAAGGTACAAACAAAGATTTTGATATCTGGGTTCGGTCCGCGGACGGGCCTCCGATTGGCCAAGAGGGCGACGTGATGTCCACGGTCATCGGATGGGCCCACTGGATGGTGAAAAGCGTCAAGTCAGATTTTTTGGAAACGGCGGCCATGTTGGATTCACAGACATCTGCCGGTGCCCGCGAACATCGCAGTGAAAAACCTATTAAAAAACACAACATTGCACGGGTCAAACGCAATAATCCTTGTGGAGGTGGGGGGGGTGATTACGATGGGATGGGATATGGCCGTAAGAAGCCAAAAAACAGGTGTTTTTCATCCCTGAAGTCCACGAACAGTCTGGATACAGTCCTGTGATGTTCACGAGCGCTTCAGATGTTTGGGGACATCTATGCCTATTTCTGAATTACTGGGTTGGTGGAAAGCAGTTTTTAGATGGCTTATAAAACTAAGGCACCACTCAATGAAACGTGCATGAAATTTTGGAATGTTATTCTAGACCGGATTCTGAATGGTTTTAAGTGTGGAGCTGTTTTGTCAAGAGGGAAC